>NC_091066.1:171504670-171830457 GCF_000393655.2 Nicotiana sylvestris | reverse complement strand
AGTCTGAGTACCCCATGAGATGTTAGTGCTTCGGCCTTTGGCCTACCAGGGAGTCTCTTTTATCCTTTTATTAGTTATGGTGTGCATTGGGGACAATGCACAATTTTAAGTGTGGGGGTGAGGAGATTGTCTGGGTGACTTTCTATGCTATTTTAGTTGTGTTAGTTTAATTGAATAATTTTTTTTAAATAGAAAAGATTGGACTTTTCCCGACGATGGATCTATTAGATAATTTTCTTGAGGGATTTAAGTCTAAAGAAAAAAAAAGATTTTTTTTAGGTAGTGTAGTAACTCCCCCTTGGTTTTTCTTTGGCCACGGTTCTTTTCCAAGGGTTTAGCTTGAACCGGGTATAGGTAGTTTTGTTTTTGATCTTCTTAGTTTTAGGTTAGGAGTACCTGAACACGATAGACACTAGAGTCCAACACCTAGCTTCATTGGTTAAATCCTGTTAGAGTGCCTTAAAATTGTACGTTTGCATCTAACTTGAACACCCAAAAGAGAATGTCTTGATAACCCAATCCGGAGTGAGTCATGTGCCATGTGTGTGTGAGTTTTATTGTGTTCCATGTTTCATATTTGATGCCTAGAACTTGGCCTGTGTGTGTGCAAAGTGAAATAGTAGGTCTTTCAATTTTAGAAGTGATATAGGCATTCTTTGTTGAGCCAGATATATAAAGTGACCCACCTGAATGCAATACATCGTAGTTAACCTCGTTGAGCCTATAAGCCTAATTCTTTGGCAACCACATTGCAAATCTTACCCAATTGTTTGAATAGCTGGCTGTTTGAGCCCTTTTACCTCCCAATAAGCACTTGAACGGTAATGAAAATATGCAAAAGGAAAAGTGTGGGGAGGTGGTTTGATTTTTGAGTAGAACCATTGAGATAGATAAAAGAGCTAGAAGTTGAAGCGTAAAAGAAAAGGAACCACAATATATATATATATATATATATATATATATATATAATATTCACAATGGTTGAGAAGTGGTGGCTTATACAAATTATACCTAATGGAAGGAGATGTTTTAAATAAATGAGGTGGAGTGTTGGTTGGCACAACTATGATCTTTGAGTTAATGTAATTGTATTAAAAAAGTGCTTAGGGAGGTTAGTCACTATACCTAAATATATCCTACTTGTCCCTTAACCTACATTCAACCAAGTAAAGTCCTATTGATCTTAGACTGAATTAGCTCAATTAGTAAAGTATTACACTACGAGCAAGCCTATGGTGTATCTTTGTGGCATGTGAACATTCTTTCTGAGAGTGAGCGAATTCCGTCTAGCTCAGTTCTTACTTGTTTTAATTATAGTTATATGTGGAACTACTCTCTTGTGTGATGTGAGGGCATGTGATTCACAAAGGAAAGGTAAGTCTTGACTCTTGTATAGAGTAGTTGAGTAAGTGCGGATGTGCATGGTACAAAAAGGTTTGACTCTTGGAGTAAAAGTTGTTCACTACTAGGTGCAAATTTATTTATTTTTGTAAAATGTTCATGGTGTTAGTTGTTAAAGGAGAAGTTTAGAGAATAAATCTTGATGGAGTGTGGTGGATTGCTCGAGGACTAGCAATGATTTAAGTGTGGGGTGTTGATAGTAGGCTATATAGTTGATATTTACACCTTAATATGACCATACTTTGTTGTTGTTTTATAGATAATTGCCAACAAAATGCTCTAAACAGTGTTCTTTTGTTTAGCAGGGAATATTATATGAGAGGAAGCAACATGGAGTGTTTTGGGGGCGATAATGTGAAGAAAAATGCCCATTCGAGAAGTACCCGAACATAAAGAAACATAAATGGTCTAGGCAAGAAGGCCACTGCGACCGCGGTGAACCGCGACAGATTAATGAAGGGAGACAGAAAGCTCAGCGTTCACCGCGGTCGACCGCGGTTAGCCGCGACCACGGTGAACTGTTCACTCCGCTGGAAGTTGTGGACCAAAGTGTAATTTCGGGAAAACTTTTGTAAAACCCTTATAAGCTTTAGAAACTCGCCCAACTGGAGGGGGAAGCTAATTTTAGACTACTTTTGGAGGAAGAACAAGTGTGAGAAGATCAACCAAACATTAGAGTTTTTCTATCTCCTTTTAATTCTTGCAATTTTATATTATGAATAATTTAGTAGTTCTCTCTTAATTTGTTATGAGTAGCTAAACACTTATCTAGGGTTGATGGAACCAATTGTTGGTTGAAGTCTTGACTCAAGTTGTTATAATCGAGCCGAATTTATGATATGATTGTTCAACTATGTTTTGTATGGTGATTAATTGAATGGGCCCTTGATTAATCGTGTCTAATTACCTTATATTGCTTGAGAAAGAATATTAGGTTAGATAGCTGTTGAACAACACCACTTTTAGGTAATTGAAGAGATTCATTACTTGAACTTAAAAGTGGGTTTAGAGATAACAAAACTTTGGTGGGATAATTTAGAGTTGCATAAACATAGTCAGCTAGAGTAGTTCGAGAGAATGCTCTAGTAAATTATTGTAGTTAATCAAGAGATAATTACGATAGTCCATAACTCTTAATCTTCATAGAGTATTACAGCGAGATTATAGCGGAAGAGTCGAGACCTAAACTAACAATTGGGGAAATCATAACTCTAGACCTCTTTAATTTAGTCTCCAACCCTTTGTCTCGTTAGTTGATAATTTTACCGTTTTCTAGTATTTGCTAGTTAATTATTTAGAAATATAAATATCAATCTTTATAATTTAGAAAATTGTGCAAACTTGTCTTTTTAGTGATATTAAACAGATATAGCTAAGCCTTAGTTCTCTGTGGGATTCGACTCTGGACTTTTAGATCAGATTATATTTGCAGCGACCGCTTATCCTTTTTAGGACTAGAGTTGGGCGTGATCAGCCACTATTCAAGCATATGACTAATTAGTCATATATGCTTAGTAGGCTAAAAACGTGTAAATTATTAAAGACTTATAAGAATAGCTTAGTTCATTTTAAAAGGTTGGTTCACTTTAAAAGCTTGGCTACCTTTAGAGAGCTTTGTTCATTTGGACAAAAGTATTAGCACCCCCATTAAGTCTTGTTCATAAGTCATATTAGTTCAAAACATTAAGGAGCAGAAGCTTCCTTTCCTGCAAATTAATTCCATCGAAATAATTCAAAAAAGCAGAAGCCTATTTTCGTTCAAAATACTTCAGCGTAATTCCATCAAAATTTTGCAGTTACAAAGGAGTACGGTGCAATGTCCGCCAAGAATATTATACGGAGTTTTCCCTACTTCAGGTATGTTGAGGTCATCCCTTATTTCTTTTGGCACTAAATTATACAGAAGAAACGAGCAAACGCACAGTTTTCATAAATTATTCTATTCATAGAAATACTAAGGGTGTCTATATTCTTGATTCCCCATGAGAATTACTTATTATCTTCTGTTCATGAGTCTCAAAATAATACGCAGTTGAAAAAGGTTATTCGGAAGGAATATTGAGATTATTACTTATTTTTTATGCATTTCACCTATTTATACATGTGCATTGACTCATGACCAGATGGCGTTATATACGCACCACCACCTGATCAGTTAGTATATGTTGATGATGTTTCCCACAGTGGCCGAGACGATATGATGGCATGCCCTCAGTGGCTTGATGATATTATGTACACCCATATCTATGCATGGCACGACATTTGTACGCATGTGCATGACATTATAAATGTTTCAGAATTTACAAAGTTAATCAGATTTAAAGATGTGTTTCTTTATTCCATGTTTCATCTATGTCTTTTACGTACTAGTTTTCATGCCTTACATACTCAGTACATTTTTCGTACTGATGCTCTATTTCACGGGGCCTGCATTTCATGCCCGCAGGTGCAGGTAGGCAAGCTGACGGTCCCCCTTCTTAGGATCCCTGATCAGCGAGAGTTGGCGTGCTCCACTTGATCCGGAGCTGCTTTTGTTTTGGTACGATACGTTTGTATATATATATATGGATATGACGTGGCTTAGTCATGTCTTTGTATAGTTATGTTTCTATTATAGGTCTGTAGACAATATGTCTAGTTGGGTTGTATGTGGCCTTGTTGGCTTTCAGTTTTGGATGTATAGTTGTCTATAGCAGCCTTGCCGGCTCGCCCACTGTATTCTGCATGTATACGTACATATGCCTTGTTGGTAGGTTTCCTTCATGTATGTTATTTTCGTAATTCAGCAGATGTTATTCATGTTCATATCTTAGATGCATGTTTAGGGGTGTTTGACAGGTAGGACTCAGGCACCCGTCGCGGCCCATCGATTTGGGACGTGACTGGGTTGTCGGATTTTATGAGTTTTGTCGGGTTCCGAGGTGCAGGTCCGGGTGTGATTTTTGGCCGGATTTGGAATTTGATTTAGGATTCGATCTTTATCATTTGTAATTGCTTCCTTGGGCTTTATCTGATGTATTTTTGAGTTGTTTTTGGCTAGTTTTGAGCCATTCGGAGGTCGCTACGCGTGGGATGGCATTATTGGAGCATCGCTTGGCCTGCTCGGTATTTGGAATTGGTTTATTTGAGATAAGTAACTCTTTTAAATTTAGTCAATAGGATATGAAACTCCGAATTATGTGCAATGTGATTGGTGTTGAGGTGACGCACATGCTAGGTGACGGGCATGTGAGCATGCACCCTGTGAATTGTGACTCCGCTGTCTCCATGGCAATGTATAGTGGCCCTACCTTGTTGATATCTGTAATTTTCACCATGTGATAAAGTAATTGAGTTGTACATCATGCTAGATATTCTGTTTAGGCTTTATGCTGATATTGCTGGGACCATAGTGGTCGTTGTCACACCTCCTTTTTCACATGCGCCCGCAGGGGCGTAGGGGGAGTTTTTCCAATTAAAGGACAATCGAAAAGAGATTTATTATTTAATTAAGAGTCGCCACTTGGGAGATTTATGGTGTCCCAAGTCACCGGTTAAATCCCGAATCGAGAAAAAGATCGACTCTATATTACAGTCCGCGAACCAGAAATCCGAGTAAGGAATTCTGTTAACCCGGGAGAAGGTGTTGGGCATTCTCGAGTTCCGTGGTTCTAGCACGGTCGCTCAACTGTCATATTTGGCTTATTTATCTGATTTTAATACATGTTGAACCTATGTGCAAATTTTAACTTTTTACCACTTTATTATTATTTTAAAAGAGAATTGCAACGTCGTCAAAGCGCGTCTCGAACCACATCACATCAATGTACCCGTGGTTGTTGACACATCTCGATTCCGTTGAGAATTGGATTTGGGTCACATAAATGTGCACCCGAGTTTAGGGAGGTAGTGTTATTAAAATACGCGCCTAAAGAGACTAACGCATTATTATTTTGGGGAAGGCCGTAAAATTCACTAAACGACTTGTCCCGAATTCTAAATGTTTTATTTTACCCATTTATTGAGGTCCCCGCAAAATTGCATTTTTATTTGGCGAGGCTCATCTCATTTTTATTCAAGGATATCCTAAAGCGACTATGATTTTCTATTTATTTGTCTCCAAGAATAAAGAAAAATCCTAATCAATTAGCATTAAAAGTTCGGGCTTCAAGTTCAAGTTCGGGTCCAAACAAAAGGAAACACCTTCTAGTTTGAACCCGCTACCTAACTTAAGATCCGTCGCCTGCCGTTGTAAATATTAACAAACCAGCTACCATTTCGATCCAGTTCAACTTTAGCTTTATTAGATGAATTGGACTATTGGAATTAACAATGTGTAATACAAAGCCATTTTTGAACTATTTTTATGATTTGTTGAAAAATGCATCAATGCTTAAAAACTGACATCAGGCTAACATTAATCACTAACATTTGAGAACTAACATTAGTTACTAACATTATTTACATTGCTATTTAAAATGATGTTATTTACTCAAGTGAACTCGCAATTTCAGAATTAGACCTATTGAACCAACATGCTGATTTCCATAAACTATTTGAACCTGTTTTGTGACATAAACTATTTGAACCTGTTTTGTGACATAAACTATTTGAAACTATTACACGACTACTGAAAAAGAATTAAACACAGTATATTTCATAAATAGTAATCACCAACTAAGATTAATTACAATTGATATTCACATGTTTGTAGAAATAGATTCCATCAGTCCAGTTTATGCATTCCAAAGTCATTCTAATACATACTATGAAATATCAAGTGAACTAATTCTTATACATTAAATTAAACACAAAGAAATAGGGGAAATTCAGAAATCCATTCCAACAATTCTTTACTTCCTTTCCATTAAATTTGAGAGCTTTAGAACGTGTACTTGGATCATGGAAATACAAGAAGATGAAGGAGCAGTCAGCAACAGTAATAACACAGTAATACAACAACAACCCAACAACAACGATTCAAACCAAACTCGAAGCCCAGAAAGATTTGAAGAAAACCAAACAGGTTCGATAAAACAGCCCCAAAATAATACCAAAACTCAAGTTTGAACACAGGGACTGAAATGCAAGCAACCAACTCTTCTTTTTAAGGTAACAATGACCTTTCCTCACTCTCCAAAATTAAAATGCTTGACGGCTTTTGAACTCTCTCTGAACTGATAAAAAATGCTCTTAAGAATTCTCAAAATATTGTCTAAGAACTCTTCAGACTCTCTTTCAATGCTTTTAGAAATATTCCCCAAACTCTCAACACTCTGTTTTTGTATTCAAACTTTTTACTCTTTTTTCTCTTCTGCCCGTTCCCCTCTCCTTTTATGTCTCTACTCATCTCTATATTTAAACCCAAACTCTTCAACCCTTTTTAGCCCTCCTCCTTTCTTTATTACCCCTAAGTTTCTTTTGCTTTCCAGCTTTTTAATATTCCTCCCCATGTGAACCCTTTTAGCTTTTTCATTATTATTCCCCTTTTTTTACTTTCCAGCCTCTTTTTCCTTTATTTACATCACTATGTCTTGTTCCCCACTACTCTTAAACAAATATAATAGTTTAATGATCCATTAGTACCTTACTGACAGCCATTCAAACTAAAGCATTTTTCAAGTTTTGACCCCCCAAATTACCCCTGTGATGCCCTGAACAACTATTCTACCTCAAACCCCTGCGAACATCAGCTATAACCAATTCTTAAATAAGAAACCTAATCACTGATTAACCTAAACTAATCCTTAATTAATGACTGAAAACAAATGAACTGACTCTAAACCAATAAACACATCAACTATAACCAATTCAAACTTATCATAATCAGTTAACGAATCAAGCTAGAAACTTAGTTTAGATGAAATATCATCAGAATGAAACCAATGATTCCGGGCAACATATATTGAACTATTAAGTTCAGATTGATTCACACATATACAGTGAATAAGCTAACCAATTCTAACCTAAACAAGAACAAATGAACACTAAATGAAACAAACTGAACTCATATGAAAAAACATGGTGAATAACAATGAGAAAGGGAAATTGGAACAATTTGAAACAAATGATACCAACAGGCTTATTTCAACACAAAATTGGAACATAAAAGAAACAGGAGGGTAAACCTACTGGAATGAACCAAAAATTAAACTATTATCATGCTAATCTAACATTCAAGCATAACAGACTAATCGACGACACTTATTCAATCGATTACACAAATTATAACATATAACAATCGACAACAAACAAAAGCAATGATAAAATTGGACCAAATAAAAGGTCAAGTGGAGAAAGAAAAGAGTAATTGATAAAAAAAATGAATTTGAACTCATCTTAAACAAACAAACAACAAAACCTGAAAAACAAATAGAGAAACAGAAGAAATCTCCGAACTCAGACCTATCTCTCGCTCGCTCTGCTCGTAACTCCGACTTGAGCCTTTTGGGGTAAAATGGACTTTAATCGAGTGTTCTCAACTGAGAACACTCAACTAAAGTCGATTAGAACCCCCAATTTTTCCTCGGACTGCCTCTAGGTTTGGTGTTAGAGTTTGTTTGTTCGATTTGGGATTTGAATAGTTCCGATGAGATTCGAACGAAACTGAGGTGTGATTTGGGACTGGGGAGGTCCGGTGGTCAACAAGTGTAAGTTTGGGGGCGATTGGGTAAACTAGTTTTTTTGGTCGGATTTTTCAATCTAAGATTCGAAGAGCTCCGTCATGATTCGAGGTTAAAGGGGTATGGATTCGGAAAGAGGAAGGCACGAAGGTTCAGCGGTGTTATTTGGATGGCCGACGGCGTCGTTGCCGCCGGGTTTCAAGCGAAGGTGTGGGGTGGCGGCTCTAGGGTTTCGAGGGGTCGTTTGGTCTGTGGTTTGGGAGACGAAGAAAGAGGGGTCGGGAAATGAGGGAGGGTAAGGGGTTTAGGAGTTTGGTATATTGAGATGGTGAGATTAATGTGGTCCGTTGGATCAATAAAGATTGACGGTCCAGATTAGATCAGGGGGAGAAAACTGGGCTGGTGATTGGACCGGGTAAAGGGGTGAAATTTGGGCCTGGTTTTGGTCAAAATAAAACGGCCTAGTTCCGATTTCTTTAGATTTTTCATTTCTTCCTTTTCTTTTAACTTCTTTTTAATTCATAATTACCAAAAATTAAATTCCAAAAAATTTTAAATTAAATCATAGAACTTAAATTAACTTGTTAAAAACACAAATTAACTTCTATTACAACTATTAACACAATTAAACATCAATTACAAACAAAATCACACAATTGGACTAAAATACATATTTTTTGTGATTTTCATTCTTTTAAAAGCCAAATATGGTTCAATTAATTCCTAATTGCAAAATTAAATCCTAAATGTGCATGCAACATATATTTTGTATTTTTCCTTTAATAAAATGAAAACAAACATGCATAGACAAATACAGATAATTAACAACATGCCACAAAAAAATCTCTCAAAATTTCGTATAAAGGAAAAATTATTTTATCTTGATTTCTTTAGGAGTAGTTCTTTGTGAAGCAAAAATCACGTGCTCACAGCTGCCCCTCTTTGTTCGGAAACACAAAGAGTTTCCGTGCAAAAATAAAGTGAGCGGATTCGAGCGATTTTTGCCCGTTAGGCTACTCCGTGTGAAGCATTTTTTTGAAAGATTTGACCGAACCTCTGCTTCAAAGGTTTCCTACATATCCCTGGCTAAAAGGGAATCAGGTCAATGTAGTTCGGGAAGTTTTGGTAGCTGGGACTACCCTGGAGCTGTGGATTTACTGTTACTGCTGTTGTTGTTGCTGCTGCTGCCGCTACTTACTGACATCCTTGTTATACCTTGATAAAAATAAAGAAGTTATACTAATCTATGGTCTATGAATTACAAAGATTTATTCTCAAACTTGGTCATGTGACTGTTGTTGCCTTGTTGCCTTGCTGTCTTGTGTTTCCTATGATTTTTTTTTCTGACTTGACTCGTATTCTCTCTTGATTGCCGAATTTGAACTGCTTATTTCCTTCTTGTGAGCTTCAAATTATTTTTCCTTCGAAGCTTGAACTGCCTTCTTCTGACTAGTGTTGCCTTCCTTCCGACTTCTGAACTTTAATTTATGTTGGGGATCTTTGTTGCAACCTTCCGCTCTCCGGGCGGGCTCCTGACTTCTTCTATGACTTAACAAGATAATACCTCCATTCTCCAGGCGGGCTCCTGACTTCAATAAACCTTAAAATATAACACCTCCATTCTCCAGGCGGGCTCCTGACTTAAACTAATATAACACTTCCATTCTCCAGGCGGGCTCCTGACTTCAACAACTTCTTAAAATATAACACCTCCATTCTCCAGGCGGGCTCCTGACTTTAATAAAATATAACACCTCCATTCTCCAGGCGGGCTCCTGATTTCAACTACAACTTAAAAGATATAACACCTCTATTCTCCAGGCCGGCTCTTGACTTAAACAACTTCTTAAACTGTAACACCTCCGTTCTCTAGGCGGGCTCCTGACTTCCAACAACTTCTTAAAATGTGACACCTCCGTTCTCCAGGCGGGCTCCTGACTTTAATAAAATATAACACCTCCATTCTCCAGGCGGGCTCCTGACTTCATCTATAACTTAAAGATATAACACCTCCATTCTCCAGGCGGGCTCCTGACTTCAACTAACTTAAAAATACGTTCTATTGCCGTTGTTCCTTCCTGCCTCCTTAACCATTTTCCTTCTAACTTGAATAATCTTCTTTCAGAACTACTTCCCTCAAAACTGGTGTTTCATTCCTCTGAAAACTGCTGGGGATAACACCGGTGTTTCATTCAAAACTATATTATTCTCTTCCTTCAAAGACTACTTCTCTTAAGGCTGGTGTTTTCCTTACTCTGAAACTATTTCCCTTAAGACTTGTGTTATCTTCCTACCGAAATTGCTTTCTTTCAAACTTGTATTGCCTTCTTCCGAAACTACTGGGGATACCGCTTCCCTCAAAACTTGTGTTAGACTTCCAGAAAATTTTCGAAATCCCAGTTTGACAATCTTTCTCGTGGCATGTCTTTCCGTCATCAATAACATTTCCTGTCCCTGCTTCAAATCAAAGAAAATTTGTTAGTTTAAAACGTGGGGACGTTCTTGCTGGGGATGGTTTTCCCTTTTTCTTTTTCCCATGCTCTGAGTTGTTCGACCATCTTGAAACTTGGCTGATAACTTTCGACTTTCTTGATGCTTCTGTATTCACCCACTTCTCAACCGTTGTTTTCCACTTTTACTCCATACTTTCCACGACATTTTAAAGCAATCTATCATTTGATCTTATAATGACGTCTTTCTTGTCCCGTCACATTATCTTCGGCCTATCTTATCCCCATTTACCTTGCCCCATGTTGGCGACTGGTAGTTGGCTTTGAAAAATCCTTCTTAAAAACAAACTACTATTGAAAAATCTTTAACCAGAAGAAATGAAAGATGATGACTTCCAAAGATAAAAAGAAAATTCTCTCTGAACAATTGTTTGAAGAGAAAATAACTTATCTGAATGGTATAACCGCTCCCAATGGTCATGTCATGCATTTTTGGATTAATCAACCCAGTCTGTTTACATTTATCAATCTTTCTGATATCCCTACTTTGTATTTCAAAGGTCCCGCAACTTATCTTCTTTTGCCAAAAAAACATCTTTATTCTGCTTGATGTCTCGACGGATCCTTTCTATCAAGCTTATCTCGTTTACCCTCTTTTAATTCCTTGTCGCCTTATAGTGCCCTTCGAGGATTTTTTACTAATAAGACTCTCTCGTTTCCCTCAACTCCCGTCGCCTTATGGTGCCTGTGAAGGTTTTCACCGATAAGACTCTCTCATTTCTCTCAACTCTTGTCGCCCTATGGTGCCCGTGAAAGTTTTCACCAATAAGACTCTCTCATTTTATTTCTTTTCAGTTGGGGATTGGGGTGTTACTGATAAGATTCTCTCATTTCATTTCTTTTCTGCTGGGGATTCTCTCATTTCATTTCCTTTCTGCTGGGGACCAGAGTGTTACTCCAGACTTCCATTTGCCCCACTTGGCACTTCTCGGATACTGATCGAGAGGTCTTTTGGACATCAATATGAGTTTCTGGTGTATGGCTAAAGAAAAATTTAAAATAACTTTGATGGGTAAAATATTACAACTCTTGGAATCAACTTTCTTTCCCCAAAATTATAAATACAACTTCTGCCCCAGTTTTTCTTGCTTGGGGATTTTTGATTCTTGTTACACTATGACCGAGCTGTGATGCGCCTACGTATCCCTTTTGAGGAATCAGGTCAAACGTAGTTCCCCATTCCTTTGTTTTTCTTGTGACTTTTCTTTTGTCTTTATTATCATTATTTTCCTTTTCTCCCTTTTTTCATTTTCATTACTGATTCCAAAAGAGGGGTATGAAAGAATAAATAAGGCTCAAAAGGGGAAGCAAAGGTTAAAGTATTTGGATGGAAGAACAAATTGCCTCTGTCATTTCAATCTCCGATATCATGCCAAATGCAAACAAACAACAATTACAATTAAAAGAAATCATACATAATATCTCTTAACTGCGTCAGAATTGATGGCCATGTTGATGCATTTTCCTTCGATATTGGTTAAACATAAAGCACCATTGGACAACACTCTGGTCACAATGAATGGCCCTTGCCAATTCGGGGAGAACTTGCCTTTTGCCTCAGCCTGATGTGGAAGGATGCGTTTCAGCACTTGCTGGCCCACTTCAAACCTCCGGGGACGCACCTTTTTGTTGTATGCTCTTGTCATTCTCTTTTGATATAACTGACCATGACACACAGCTGCCAATTGTTTTTCATAAATCAAGTTCAACTGCTCTAGACGAGTTTTGACCCACTCATCATCATCAATCTCAGCTTCAGCGACAATTCGAAGGGACGGGATTTCAACTTCCGCAGGTATTACGGCTTCAGTTCCATATACCAACAAATAAGGAGTTGCACCTATTGAAGTACGGACAGTGGTGCAATAACCCAACAATGCAAATGGTAATTTTTCATGCCATTGCCTTGAACCTTCTACCATTTTCTGAAGTATCTTCTTTATGTTTTTGTTGGCTGCCTCAACTGCTCCATTCGCCTTGGGACGATATGGGGTAGAATTGCAGTGTGTAATCTTAAACTGTTGGCATACCTCTTCCATCAATTTACTGTTAAGATTAGCACCGTTATCTGTGATGATCACCTTCGGGATTCCAAATCGACAAATGATATTTAAGTGAACAAAATCGACCACTGCTTTCTTGGTCACAGATTTGAAAGTTTTGGCCTCAACCCATTTGGTGAAATAATCAATGGCTACCAGAATGAACCTATGCCCGTTGGATGCTGCTGGCTCAATTGGTCCAATAACATCCATGCCCCAAGCGACGAAGGGCCATGGCGCTGACATTATGTGTAATTCCGATGGCGGAGAATGAATCAAATCTCCGTGTATCTGGCACTGATGACATTTGCGCACAAAACTAATACAATCTCGCTCCATGGTGAGCCAATAATAACCTGCTCGGAGAATTTTCTTTCCCAGCACATATCCGCTCATATGTGGTGTCACACCTTCCTTTTCACTATACCCTCGTAAAGGGCATAAATATAAGGGAGTTTTTCCAATTAAAGGACAACCAAAACGGGATCGTTTATTTGTTAAAAAAATCAGAGTCGCCACTTGGGATAGTTTAGGTGTCCCAAGTCACCAGTTTAAAATCCCGAATCGAGGAAGTTGACTCTGTTCTACAGCCTTCGAACACAGAAATCCGGATAAGGAATTTTGTTAACCCGGGAGAAGGTGTTAGGCATTCCCGAGTTCCGTGGTTCTGGAACGGTCGCTTTTGATCATACTTGGCTTATTAAAATTGTTTAATTACTCATTTTTAAACCTATGTGCATTTGCCTCTTTTAATTAGAAAATTATCTTGAAAACAGGCCATGCGTACGTGTACCTATTTGTTTGGCGCGTCAAAATCATGTCACGCGAACGTGTCCACAATTGATAATGCTTTATTATTATTAAGAAAAATCTTGCCAAAGTTGCGCGAACGCATATTCCGGTTTTGTTTTTAGAAATCGCAGTCATGTCACGCGAACGTGTCCACAACCACGATAGTATTTTAAACGCGCCTAAAGGTTTTTCTACGAGTGTTCATTTCCAACAACTAATTATAAATTTTGTGAGAGCGACAGGTGATATAATTAAATGGCACAACAGAAAAGAAACTAGACAAGTTTAGTGGTGCTTTGGGAAATTAAGACCCAATTGATAAAGCCCTTGAATTTCTCAACCCTTTCCTTTCTTACTATAAAAATATATTGGATGTGACAAAATCTGGCTATTTCTCTTCAAAATTAAGCATCTCAATTAACTTATCAAAGTCAACAAATGCCTAACGTATTACTTAGGACAACTAAATAATCGAATTTTATATGTGCGACAGACCAAATTCATACGATGGATCTTAAATTGAAGTAATTAAAATTTGTTTACTAAGCCCGATATTATCATTACAAGGGTAGAAAATATTACCTTATATATTAAGATGCATTCGATGAACAATGAGTCACAAGCTGATTGATCCATTGTGAATACAATCGATTCAGATCAAAATGCAAGTTACGCATAGTAATCCACATATAATTCCATCTTTTAAACAATAAACTCAACTGAATCTCAGATATTTGACATGCCGAAAGGGGTAAAAAGTAATTACCTTACCAACAAACTCATATTTGTACCCAAATAAAGTGTCAGATGAAAACTCAACAAAGGAAATCAAATCAAGAGAATCTAAAAAAAACAACAGAACAATAGAACAATTATGAATCGTTCGAAATCATCAAAATATTATAACAGAGTCAAACATACACGTTCCAGACAAACAACAAAAATAAAACTAAGATTGCTAAAATGTTGGTTGAAATGAGAAAGAGAACAAACTCTTTTGCTGAATATCTTTTCAAATGTGAGATTCGAATTGATTCGACCACAACGAGCTACTAACTGAACTATGAACCAGCGACCTCAACATATTGAACCTCGACGACTCAAACGGAACCTCCGATCCAGACCTCAAAAACTTGTCGGAACCGCGACAAAATGCATCCACAACAATGGCTGCTCGTGTGTGTCGCTACTTAGGATTCAAAAGTGGTTTTCAGCATTTTTGATTTTGTTGAGGAAGAAGGTAAATGATTAGGGGGTGGGCGTTGGCTTCTCCGACGAGTTTAAGGTGGTGTGGGTCTAGTTCGGTGGTGTGGGTTGGGGGGAAGATGATGATCTTCAAGGGTGGGGGTCGTTCTGGTTCGCTGGGAAAATGAAGAAAGATGGGGAGGGATTGAAGCAGATGACGTGCGGGGGGGGGGGTGTCTCGTTTTTGCGCAGCTGCTCCTTCTTTTCTTTTCAGCGTTCTCTCTTCCCTTTTAAGCTCTGATGATCAGCCCTTTAAAGGGCACTAATTAGTGTTATTTCCAATACCAAATTATACTTTCCATTCTTTAATTGTCCATTAACTTAGTGCTTTTATCTAAATAGCTAGTGCACCACTATTATTTGTTAGCAGCCCCTATTCAATCATTGATGTTCAATTTCCAAATTATCCTAAAAATACTAACTAACTCTAAGTAGTAATTATCACAAATAATTAAATACCAAACTAAAAGAAAATCCCAAAATTTTGATATTAAACACTAAAATGCAAAAATACGTAATTTTGTGTGATTTTTCATTTTGTAAAACAACAATTTACTAAATTAACCCGAAAAATATAAAAAATCAAATCCTAAGTGCAGATGCTATATTTTTGTATATTTTTAATGCATTAATAAAATTAAACATGCACATAAAAACATGCAAACAATCAGGAAAATCGCACAGTAATTCCTAGAATAACACATAATTAAAGAAAAGACCTAATTTTGGGAATTCTTTTGGAGTAATTCGTGTGAAGCAAAAATCACGTGCTCACATGTGGTCCGCAGACTCCTGAATGTACTTCGGACATGACAGCCATAGCTTGTCTAGCATCTATGCATCTTAACAATCCCAGGTCTGGTGTTCTTTTATAGAGAACTCCTCCACTCAAGAAAAATCCAATTGCCAACCGTCGAATTGTTCTCTTTTGATCCCCCGTGGCTTGCACTGGGTATATCCCCATTCTGATGTATTCCTTGATATCGTGGAACCATGGTTCGCCATCCAGTTCTTCTTCAATCATGTTGCAATAAGCATGCTGATCTCAGACTTGAATATGCAAATGAACGACATAAGCTTTGTCCGGATGGTGCAGCATTGATGCTAGGGTAGCCAAAGCATCGGCGACCTCATTATGGACCCTTGGAATATGCCTGAACTCCACTGATCTAAACCTTTGACAAAGATCATGCAAGCATTGTCGGTACGGTATGAGCTTCAGATCTCGAGTTTCCCATTCTCCTAGAATTTGGTGCACTAGAAGATCCGAGTCTCCCAAGACTTCCTGGACATCCATGTCCGCAGCTAACCTTAAACCCAAAATGCATGTTTCGTACTCAGCTATATTGTTGGTACAATAAAAATGAAGCTGAGGCGTAACAGGATAGTGATGCCATGTTTCAGAAATAAGCACAGCTCCTATTCCGACTCCTTTCATGTTAGCAGCCCCATCAAAGAAAAGTTTCCAGCTTGGTTTCCCGGTCTGTTCTAGTTCATCAATATGCATCACCTCTTCATCAGGAAAATAAGTCCTCAGTGGCTCATACTCTTCATCGACCGAGTTCTCGGCCAAATGATCGGCCAATGCTTGGGCTTTCATCGCAGTCCGAGTCACATAGATTATGTCAAATTCTGTGAGCAAAATCTGCCATTTTGCAAGTCTTCCTGTCAGCATAGGCTTTTGAAAGATATACTTCAATGGATCTAAGCGTTAAATGAGGTAAGTAGTGTAGGATGACAAATAATGTTTCAACTTTTGTGCCACCCAAGTTAGGGCACAACATGTCCTTTCCAGGTGAGTGTACTTAACCTCATAAGCCGTGAACTTCTTGCTAAGATAATAGATGGATTGCTCCTTCCTGCTGGTGACGTCATGCTGCCCCAGTACACAACCAAATGAATTTTCCAAGACTATCAAGTAAAGAATCAAGGGTCTCCCTGGTTCTGGCGGAACCAGCATAGGTGGGTTTGTCAAGTAACCTTTATCTTGTCAAACGCTTCTTGACACTCATCAGTCCACTTGACCGTAGCGTCCTTCCTCAACAACTTGAAAATAGGCTCACAAGTTGTCGTGAGCTGAGCAATAAACCTGCTGATGTAGTTCAGCCTTCCTAACAGACTCATCACTTCAGTCTTGTTCCTCGGATGGGGAAATTCTTGTATGGATTTGATCTTTGATGGGTCCAACTCGATGCCTCGCCGGCTGACTATAAATCCCAACAGTTTTCCGGATGGAACGCCAAATGCACACTTGGCGGGGTTAAGCTTGTGGTTATACCTGTGAAGCCTCTGGAAGAATTTCCTCAGATCTTCAACATGGTCGGCCTGATGCTTTGATTTTATGATCACATCATCTACGTATACCTCAATCTCCTTGTGTATCATATCATGAAACACAGTAGTCATTGCCCTCATATAAGTTACCCCAACATTCTTCAAACTAAATGGCATTACCTGGTAGCAATAAGTTCCCCACGGCGTGATGAAGGCCGTCTTTTCTACATCTTCTTCATCCATTAGAATCTGATGATACCCGGCATAACAATCCACAAAATATCCGATCTCACGCTTGGCACAATTATCGATCAAAATGTGGATATTGGGTAATGGGAAGTTATCCTTCGGACTTGCTTTGTTGAGATTGCGGTAATCGACGCATACTCTGATCTTGCCATCCTTCTTCGGTACAGGCACGACATTAGCCAACCAGACAGGATATCGAGTGACCCGAATAACCTTTGCATCCAACTGCTTGGTAACTTCTTCTTTAATATTCACACTCATATCAGTATTGAATTTCCTCAACTTTTGCTTGACGGGTGGGAACGCTGGATCAGTAGGCAATTTGTGGACCACTAAATCAGTACTTAAACCTGGCATGTTGTCATATGACCATGCAAAAATATCTTTGTACTCAATGAGTGCTTTGATTAACTCCTCCCGGATTTCTGGCTCGAGGTGGACACTTATCTTAGTCTCTCGGACATTATCTGTGTCTCCTAAATTGACGGCTTCTGTGTCATTCAAATTGGGTTTGGGTTTTTCTTCGAAGTGAATTAACTCCTTACTAATTTCTTCGAAGGCTTCATCCTCATCATCATATTCTGATTCGTAATCACAACCTACTTCTTAAACTATCATTTCAGAATTAGATTGATTTTTAAGACTGGGCTGAGGATTCCTTATGCACGCCATGTCATTAAGACTAGTATAAAGAGAACTGTACAGAAAAAGAAAAGAAGAAAACAAAATTAAAATAAAATAAGGAGTGAAGAAGAAACTTTTTTATTTTATTGAATTACGGGATAACAAAGTTTCACACTTGATGAACACAACAAAAATAAAAGAAATCCGGACTACAACCCTGGAATAATCCAGAAAACAGGAAGGTAAATCAGAGCCAACTACCAAGACTCCTCCGAATGGGAAAAGGAGTAGCCATCCAATTGTTGATTTTTGCCTTTGGCCCCACAAACTGCACATCTGCCTTGCTGGACCCCTCCCCAACTTCTACCATGTTGATTTCGGTGAATATTCTTTCAAAGCCTTCATTTAAGTCTCCATCCACACCAATCAATAGCCCTGTAACCTTGGACAACAATTGTTTTTTGACGCTCGGCCTGACAAAAGATCTGGACAGGCGCGGGATTGGCTTGGGAAGGACCCACACTCTTTTCTTCAACTTGCGGGCCCATCTCACATCCGCCACTATGGGCTTGAACCCCAGCCCAAAGGTATCCAGATTTTTGGGCAAAGAAACCGATTGAACAATACCCTGAAGATCAGCCCCTAAACCTTTGCCTGGCACAAACCCGTTTTTCAACATTTCCGAGGCTACCATGACAGTTGCAGCTGCTATTTTGGGAAGTGGGATGCTTTTGCCCTCGGGAACTTTGTCCACTGAAACCGTATCGAAGACCTGGTAAACCTAGGGCCCCTTGTCATCGTCAACCTCTATGAAGGGTACGATGGCATCACTTACGGCGCTTGCATTGTCTTCCCCATGTACTACGATCTCTTGCCTATCCCACTCGAATTTGACCATCTGATGTAATGTAGAAGGCACTGCTTTGGCGGCGTGGATCCAGGGTCGCCCCAACAGAAGATTATATGACACTGGCACGTCCAACACTTGAAACTCCATGGTGAACTCGACCGGACCAATTGTTAATTCAAGTACGATGTCACCCACTGTATCTGTACCACCTCCATCAAACCCTCGAACATAGATGTTGTTCTTGTGAATTCTGTCACCATCGACCTTCAGTTTGTTCAACGTGGTCAAAGGACAGATATTGGCACTGGACCCATTATCAATCAGTACTCGAGTGACTACCAAGTCTTCACACTTCACGGTCAAATAGAGGGCTCTATTATGTTTTGTACCCTCCCCGGGCAACTCATCGTCCGAAAAAGTGACCCTGTTGCCCTCGAAAATCTTGTTTGCTATTTTCTCCAGGTGGTTCACAGAGATCTTATCCGGAATATGGGCTTCGTTCAGAATCTTCATCAATACCCGGCGGTGCTCATCCGAATAGATCAACAGGGATAACAATGAGATTTGTGTCGGGGTCTTCCTTAACTACTCCACAATGGAGTAATCTTGTGCCTTCATTTTTTTTAAAAATTCTTCCGCCTCTTCCTCGGTAACTGGATTCTTTGTTGCTACTGGATTGGCCCTTCTTAACTCTGCGGGAGCAAAATACCTTCCCGAACGAGTTAGACCTTGGGCTTCACACACTTCTCCTTTGACTTCTTTCCCTTTGTAAATCACCGTCACCGGTTCATAATTCCAAGGAATAGCCTTGCTGTTGATCACTGGAAACTGAGTTACCGGTTTTATAATAATAGGCTCTATGCGAGCACCCTTCACGACCACAACAGATTTACTTGCAACCCCTGGCACTACCACTTTAGCTTGTTCGGGTTTCACTGCAACAAGGCTCGACGACCCTCCCCCGGCTACCACAGATGGATTATCATCTACCCCTCTCAACTAGACCACTAATTTCCCACTGGTTACTTTTTCCTTTGAGCTGATTTTGCTGGAGCGGATCATCATTACCGTCTGTGAGGGATTCCTGGGCTCCCCCTCTTTGTGTATCAACTCAATCATGTGTGTCTCATGGTGAGATGGCAGTGGATTCTGATTAATATTTGGTGCTTATAGGTCTTGAACCTCGATCCGATGAGTATCGATAAGCTCTTGCACAGCTGTTTTCAGCTTCCAACATTTCTCTGTATCATGCCCTGGGGCCCCTGATTAGTACTCACAACTCACCGAGTGGTCAAGATTTCTAGGGGAGGGGTTTGGCATTTTAGGCTCAATTGGATTCAACATGCCCAACTACCTCAATCTGTGGAAAAGACTGGTATATGATTCCCCTAGTGGGGTGAAAGTCTTTTGCTTCTGTGACCTCTCGTTCTTAAGGGCTGGGTTTGGTCGGAAACCCATCCCGGGGGGATTTCTGTAGGCCCTTGGGTGTGGATATGTGTTTTGTGGAGCTGGGTATGGATTTTGTGGAGTCGGCGCACGCCATGGGGCGTGTGTCGGAGTTTGGGTATAGGTTTGTGCATGATGGATGGAAAAATGGGGATCTGACGGTAGATAGTAATGTTGTGGAGGGCTATATGGAGTATGGGGTAATTTTGGTGGTAGGGTCGTGGTCGGCCATAGTAGGGTGACGAGCCTCTAGATCCGAACCAGGCTCCAGATTCAACAGTCGTGACATCTTCTTTCTTCTTCTTCTTCCCAAGTACACCCCCAATGTCACTTTGGATGGCCTGAGTGGTCGCCTTGATCGCTAAATAGCTCATGATTTTGTTGGACTTAAGCCCCTCCTCGACCATGCCTCCCATTTTTACAACCTCGTTAAAAGACTTGCCAATTGCGGACACCAAATGACCAAAGTAAGTTGGCTCCAGAGTCTGCAAAAAGTAATCAACCATCTCGCTCTCTTTCATTGGGGGATCTACCCTTGCTGCTTGCTCCCTCCACCGGAAACCATATTCTCTAAAGCTTTCACTGTGCTTCTTTTCCAGTTTGGTCAAGGACAGTCGGTCCGGAATGATCTCAAGATTATATTGAAAGTGACAAGCGAATGCTTGGGCCAAATCGACCCATGAATACCATCTTCCATGATCTTGGTGGGTGTACCACTCCAACGCTGCTCCGCTCAAACTCTGACTGAAGTAAGCCATTAGCAATTCGTCCTTTCCTCAGGCTCCCCTCATCTTACTGCAAAAACCTCTCAAATAAGCCACCGGATCACCGTGTCCGTTGTACAAGTCGAATTTGGGCATTTTGAACCCTGCCGGTAGTTGTACATTTGGGAATAAACACAGATCTTTGTAAGCTACACTCACCTGACCTCCTAACCCTCTCATATCCCTAAAGGATTGTTCTATGCTTTTCTTTTTTCTGAACATCTCCTCCTGTTCAACACTTCTGGCCGATTTTTCTGCTTTCCCTGGTAGGTCAGAATGTGGATCATGTAGATAGGTTTCGGGCGTTTTGAAGGTGAGCTCCGGGGGATAATACTGGTTGTCCTGAGCTTGGAGCACAGGTTCACTCGGGGATTTATGGAGTGCAGTTGGTGGGGATTCCACAAAGAAAGGGGTGATTGGTGGTGGAGCTTGTGGCGTATGAGAAGTAGTGCCATGGTAGTGTTGATAAATGGGAAAACCTGGATCGGTGGCGGGATGATCCTGAGACTGAGCTAATGGTGGGGTAAAAGCCGGGTTGGCTGGGTAAGCTGGCGGTGATTACCCTTTGGACCAGGCCTGGTACATTTCGGTCATCTGTTGCTTAAGCTTGAGCATCTCCTCTTTCATTTTATAGACGTCCAACTCCTCTACCTCAACACTAGTGTCGACATCTGGGCTAGACATGATTTCCGGTATTGGTCCCTTTGATCTGGTTTGGTAATGGTAATGTGCAAGTATCCTCTAAATAAACTGACTGCTTGAATTCTCTAGAAATCAACAAACTTGTTAGTTTTTAGAGTTTAACACATATGCAATTGCACGTTGGGATGCAATGCACCTAGGCAAATAACCATGTCTATCATGCATTTGCTTCGGTTGCGTGCGTCATTCCGACCTCTCATAATTGTGCCCCTTTTTAAGCTTCCTTTATTCTATCCTTCTTTATTTATTTTTCATTTTCCCTTTTTTTCCTTTTTAGTGGTGGTCGAATCCTATAGAGATTGCCTACGTATCATGTCCCCGCATGAATCAGACCGTGCGTAGTTCTGGCCTATAAGTGCGAAAAGCAAAGAGATAATTTTTTGGAAATTTTCGATTTTTCATTAATAAACATTCTATTACAAACCAGACGCTTTTGGAAAGGAAAATAACAGACTCGAAACCAAACCAAGTAAGAACTCAATAACTACTGACAGACTCTGATGCGAAAGAAAGATAGACTCTAACAGACAACAGACTCCAAGAAAAAGAAAAATGCAGATTCGAACTACGAACACATTAAAATTTTAAATTTGGGTGCCCGTGGGGCGTCATTCGGCCTCGCCGTGGGTTTAGGGGCAAGGTCATTTTCCAGCTATTCCAATTCATACATGATTTGCTTCACAAATATCATCACCGCCGAGAAGAAAGTAGTGCGGGTCATGTTTTCACACACCCGACATTTCCCGGTAATAGCATGAGCAATAGTCAGAATCTTGTTCCTGGTTCGGTCTTTCTCTATGAGTAGGCATTCTATCTGATCCCCTCTAGCCTTCAAAATCCGAGAATCATGCAGATGTTGTTTCCGTAACTGCTGTATTTCATCTTCCATCGAGGCCATTAGATTATAGCAGTGTTTACTTTCAGTTTCAAAAGCCTTGGCTTGTTTAGCCGTCTTTCTCTCTAGGGTGGTCACCTTCCTGTTTAGACTGACAATGGTTTTTTCATAATCTTTCCTTGCTTGTTGTAAGTACTGTGTGCGCTCCTTTGTTCTTTTTGCCCATTGTGCCTGAAGTGATGCTATGGTACCCTCAAATTGCTTCAAATCATTCCGGCACTCACTAATTTCTTTTTTCAACCCTTTTATTAACCGCTCATCCGATCGACTCCTTTGTTGGTTGTCAGCATCTATCCTCATTTGTCGGATTTGGGCTTTCAGCGCCTCATTTTCTTGAGCCAATTTGTTCTTTTCTCCTTGATCGGCGTCAACTTGCAGACTATTTTCAAATCCCAGGTTTTTAATCTGTTGCTTCAGCTTGCCTATTTCTGCCCTGTAACTCTCTTCTTTAACCAACCAATCCCACTGTTCTTGCGACGCCTTGACGAACTCCTGGAGATGGGGTCTTTTGGCCGGTCTCCCAAACTCGATTTCTTTCCTAAACCAAGCAAGGTATCCCGACAAAACTTCACCCTTGGACCGATCACGCACACATGTATTTGCTGTTAAGTATTGACACTCGATCCAAATTTGTCGGACTGCTGCTTCAGGAAACTGTCTGTTGGGCCCGATCTCGACTACTTGGCCACTAAGATCTTCATCTTTCGGAACTATTTGGCATCTCCCCAACTGTCTCAATACTCGATACGGGGCATAGGGCTGAATACTCCTGAGTCCCATCAAAAGGAAATGGGGTCCAGTGGCTGGCATATATATGATTTCATCCATAGGCAACCATCCAAATGTCCATTCTATTTGGCTTGCAGTGACAGAATGGAAGTGCGTTGTCCACCCTGTGGCCCCTTCTGGTAAGCTGATTCCGTCGACCCTCGTAGGAAATTCTTCTATGCACGTTTTCTTCGTCGACCCATAACTCATAAATTGAGGACGATTACATAGGTGCTCGATCATCCACATCTACAGCAACGCGTTGCACCCCTCAAAAAAGTTTCCCCCGGTTTTGCAGGCTGTGAGAGTGTGATAGATTTCAACTACTATCATGGGTGCGAGGGTGTTGTTAGCCTGAGTAAGTAAAGTGCTGACAACCCCAGATACTCGTATGTCAACGTTCCCGTCTTTTCTAGGAAACACCAGGAGTCCCAAAAAGGCTACCATGAATGCAAAACACCTATGTTATTCCCACTTAAGGCGGTTTCCCTTGCTACAGATTTTGTTTTCCGGTTTGTTGAACCCCCCTATGTGGCCATATCTGTTGTATATAAATCGCAAAGTACAAAAACCAGCTGCCAAGTCTGGATTGTGGACCCCTCTGCTTATTTTCAAAGAGTCTAGGAACCTGTGTATGGCTACGGCCCTCGGAGCAATCAGGTACTAGTGTCTCAGAGGAACTTTGGGACCCTCGATGTATCCAGCTATTTCTTCCAATGTTGGGGTAAGTTCAAAATCCGAGAAGTGAAATACGTTGTGAGCCGGGTCCCAGAATGCGACCAAGGCCTTTATGACATCCCCCTAGGATTGATCTTCAGCAACCCAGTGAGGCCTCCCAGGTATAGATTGACTATGTCGCGCCCTGATTTGCCCAAGTCATCCCACCACATGTGCAACTCCAAAAAGATCTTGTTCACAATTGTTACGTGTAAATTCTGACTTGTGCTAATTCTGCACATTTATTAAGGTGGTTAAGCAAAAATCACGATTCAATTGACTCAAAGATAACCTGGACACTTTCCTTTTTTTCTTTTTTTCTTTTGAAAATAAAACCCGATTTTGCCAATACGGCCTTTCAGCACCTCGGGGTCGAAGATTTTAAGGTTGTGTCGTGTAGCTGGTGAAAGCCTAAAAAACTGACCACAGGCGGCTGTTCTTGCAAAAATAACCTTCTGGCGCCCTTTTAGGGACATTCAGCTACTTCTAGCAAAAATGGCATCACCCTAATTATTTTTAAATAAAATTTTGTTCTCTTGGCTAATTTCGCAAAAGTGAAGTTGGACCCGATGGGGGTTGCCTACGTATCTCACACCCTGTGAGAATCAAAATGGCGTAGTTTGGGCCGATAAAACAAACTTCTTTTGAAAACAAGACTCTTTTCATTGGCAAATAAAACTATTTTCTCAAAAATTCGGCACAGTTTCGACACTATTTGGACATTGTTTTCTTTTTCTTTTTCAAAACAGGCGATTAACTCTCTTTAACCCTCGTACCTCTATCTCTCTTTTCTCAAAATATTTAAAAACCGGTCAGCATGCAAGTCCGAAGCAAACAAATGCACAAATAGCAAGTAAGATGCATCAGGATGGTCTTTTGCCATTTTCGGTACACCTATCCTAGACAGACCCAACCCCTGTGTTGAGCCTCCAAAGTCAAATGCACGTGATGCAAACAAATGTTCCTACTAGGGATCTGGCATGAAGCTGAGTTATTCTAGGTTTATAACCTAGGTATTTGTTCTAAATTGTGTACCCGAGCGGACAACTCGAGTCGAGGAGGGGGCTACGTACCGGGAACCAAAAGGCCATCCGGCTTAGTAACTTGTCCGAACCTCTTTCTTATTTCAAGGTATGACACTAACAGAATAGGGAGTCTCGACCAGTGAGCACATCCCCGAAGGTGAGAAGAGAAGAGTTTCGTAGCAGTTTATATACAGTTCAGATAATATCAAAGCGGTAAAAGCAACATTTAGCACATTAGGCCCAAACATGTAAAATCAGATAATAGACAAAGTCAATTTTAACAATTATTCCAAGCTCGAATTCTCGAACCCTGAACCAGAAGTTCTGGGTTTGTCAATTCCCCAGCGGAGTCGCCAGAGCTGTCACACCTCCTTTTTCACATGCTCCCGCAGGGGCGTAGGGGGAGTTTTTCCAATTAAAGGACAATTAAAATGGGATTTATTATTTAATTCAGAGTCGCCACTTGGGAGATTTATGGTGTCCCAAGTCACCGGTTAAATCCAGAATCGAGGAAAAGATCGACTCTGTATTACAGTCCGCGAACCAGAAATCCGAGTAAGGAATTTTGTTAACCTGGGAGAAGGTGTTGGGCATTTACGAGTTCCGTGGTTCTAGCACGGTCACTCAACTGTCATATTCGGCTCATTTATCTGATTTTAATACATGTTGAACCTATGTGCAAATTTTAACTTTTTACCGCTTTATTATTATTTTAAAAGAGAATTGCAACGTCGTAAAAGTGCGTCTCGAACCACGTCACATCAATGTACCCGTGGTTGTTGACACATCTCGACTCCATTGAGAATTGGAATTGGGTCACATAAATGTGCACCCGAGTTTAGGGAGGTAGTGCTATTAAAATACGTGCCTAAAGAAACTAACACATTATTATTTTGGGGAAGGCCGTAATATTCACTAAACGGCCCGTACCGAATTCTAAATGTTTTATTTTACCCATTTATTGAGGGCCCCGCAAAGTTGCATTTTTATTTGGCGAGGCTCATCTCATTTTTATTCAAGGATATCCTAAAGTGACTATGATTTTCTATTTATTTGTCTCCAAAAATAAAGAAAAATCCTAATCAATTAGCATTAAAAGTTCGGGCTTCAAGTTCAAGTCCGGGTCCAAACAAAAGGAAACACCTTCTAGTTTGAACCCGCTACCTAACTTAATATCCACCGCCTGCCGTTGTAAATATTAACAAACCATCTACCATTTCGATCTAGTTCAACTTTATCTTTATTAGATGAATTGGACTATTGGAATTAACTATGTGTAATACAAAGCCATTTTTTGAACTCTTTTTACGATTTGTTAAAAAATGCATCAATGCTTAAAAACTGACATCAGGCTAACATTAATCACTAACATTTGAGAACTAACATTAGTTACTAACATTATTTACATTGCTATTTAAAATGATGTTATTTACTCAAATGAACTCGCAATTTCAGAATTAGACCTATTGAACCAACATGTTGATTTCCATAAACTATTTGAACCTGTTTTGTGACATAAACTATTTGAAACTATTTCACGACTACTGAAAAAGAATTAAACACAATATATTTCATAACTAGTAATCACCAACTAAGATTAATTACAATTGATATTTACATGTTTGTAGAAATAGATTCCATCAATCCAGTTTATGCATTCCAAAGTCATTCTAATACATACTATGAAATATCAAGTGAACTAATGCTTATACATTAAATTAAACACAAAGAAACAGGGGAAATTCAGAAATTCATTCCAACAACTCTTTACTTCCTTTCCATTAAATTTGAGAGCTTTAGAACGTGTACCTGGATAATGGAAATACAAGAAGATGAAGGAGCAGTCAGCAACAGTAATAACACAGCAACCCAACAACAACGATTCAAACCAAACTTGAAGCCTAGAAAGATTTGAAGAAAACCAAAAGGCTCGATAAAACAGCCCCAAAATAATACCAAACTCAAGTTTAAACACAAGGACTGAAATGCAAGCAACCAACTCTTCTTTTTAAGGTAACATTGACCTTTCCTCACTCTCCAAAATTAAAATGCTTGACGGCTTTTGAACTCTCTCTGAACTGATAAAAAATGCTCTTAAGAATTCTCAAAATGTTGTCTAAGAACTCTTCAGACTCTCTTTCAATGCTTTTAGAAATATTCCCCAAACTCTCAACACTCTGTTTTTGTATTCAAGCTTTTAATTCTTTTTTCTCTTCTGCCCGTTCCCCCTCCTTTTATGTCTCTACTCATCTCTATATTTAAACCCAAACTCTTCAACCCTTTTCAGCCCTCCTCCTTTCTTTATTACCCCTAAGTTTCTTTTGCTTTCCAGCATTTTAATATTCCTCCCCATGTGAACCCTTTTAGCTTTTTCATTATTATTCCCCTCTTTTTACTTTCCAGCCCCTTTTTCCTTTATTTACATCACTATGTTTTGTTCCCCACTACTCTTAGACAAATACAATAGTTTAATGATCCATTAGTACCTTACTGACAGCCATTCAAACTAAAGCATTTTTCAAGTTTTGACACCCCAAATTACCCCTGTGATGCCCTGAACAACTATTCTACCTTAAACTCCCGCGACCACATCAGCTATAACCAATTCTTAAATAAGAAACCTAATCACTGATTAACCTAAACTAATCCTTAATTAATGACTGAAAACAAATGAATTGACTCTAAACCAATAAACACATCAGCTATAACCACTTCAAACTTATCAGAATTAGTTAACGAATCAAGCTAGAAACTTAGTTTAGATCAAATATCATCAGAATGAAACCAATGATTCCGGGCAACATATATTGAACTATTAAGTTCAGATTGATTCACACAGATACAGTGAATAAGCTAACCAATTCTAACCTAAACAAGAACAAATGAACACTAAACGAAACAAACTGAACTCATATGAAAAAACATGGTGAATAACAATGAGAAAGGGAAATTGGAACAATTTGAAACAAATGATACCAACATGCTTATTTCAACACAAAATTGGAACAGAAAAGAAACAGGAGGATAAACCTACTGGAATGAACCAAAAATTAAACTATTATCATGCTAATCTAACATTCAAGCATTACAGACTAATCGACGACACTTATTCAATCGATTACACAAATTATAACATATAACAATCGACAACAAACAAAAACAATGATAAAATTGGACCAAATAAAAGGTCTGATGGAGAAAGAAAAGAGTAATTGATAAAAAAAAACGAATTTGAACTCATCTTAAACAAACAAACAACAAAACTTGAAAAACAAACAGAGAAACAGAAGAAATACCTTTGAACTCAGACCTATCTCTCACTCGCTCTGCTCGTAACTCCGACTTGAGCCTTTTGGGGTAAAAACGGACTTTAATAGAGTGAGAACACTCGACTAAAGTCGATTAGAACCCCCAATTTTTCCTCGGACTGCCTCTAGGTTTGGTGTTAGGGTTTGTTTGTTCGATTTGGGATTTGAATAGTTCTGATGAGATTCGAACGAAACTGGGGTGTGATTTGGGACCGGGGAGGTCTGGTGGTCAACGGGTGTAAGTTTGGGGGCGATTGGGTAAACTAGGTTTTTTGGTCGGATTTTTCGATCTAAGATTCGAAGAGCTCTGTCATGATTCGAGGTTAAAGGGGTATGGATTCGGAAAGAGGAAGGCATGGAGGTTCAACGGTGTTATTTGGGTGGCCGGCGGCATCGTTGCCGCCGGATTTCAGGCGATGGTGTGGGGTGGCGGTTCTAGGGTTTCGAGGGGTCGTTTGGTCTGTGGTTTGGGAGACGAATAAGAGAGGTCGGGAAATGAGGGGGGGTAAGGGATTTAGGAGTTTGGTATATTGAGATGGTGAGATTAATGTGGTCAGTTGGATCAATGAAGATTGACGGTCCAGATTAGATCGGGGGGGGGGAACTGGGCGGTGATTGAACCGGGTAAAGGGGTGAAATTTGGGCCTGGTTTTGGTCAAAATAAAACGGCCCAGTTCCGATTTCTTTGGATTTTTCATTTCTTCCTTTTCTTTTAACTTCTTTTTATTTCCTAATTACCAAAAATTAAATTCCAAAAAATCTTAAATTAAATTATAGAACTTAAATTAACTTGTTAAAAACACAAATTAACTTCTATTACAACTATTAGCACAATTAAACATCAATTACAAACAAAATCACACAATTGGACTAAAATACATATTTTTGTGATTTTCGTTCTTTTAAAAACCAAATATGGTTCAATTAATTTCTAATTGCAAAATTAAATCCTAAATGTGCATGCAACATATATTTTGTATTTTTCCTTTAATAAAATGAAAACAAACATGCACAGACAAATACAGATAATTAACAACATGCCACAAAAAAAAAACTCTCAAAATTTCGTATAAAGGAAAAATTATTTTATCTTGATTTCTTTTGGAGTAGTTCTTTGTGAAGCAAAAATCACGTACTCACAGTCGTTTTTTGCTGTCATCTCATCAATTTCATTGATATTTCATACTCAGTCACATTCATGCATTCATAACATATCTCTCTCAATTATTACTTATTGATACATCATATCATTATTCCGGGTCAGTTTTCATGACATTGTGAGCCCGTGGGAGAGACTGGAGAGATTGATGACTGAGTGAGGCCGAGAGTCTGATTATGAGCGACAATTATGGGATGGGGCTGCACGCCATAGATGTTATATTAATGATTATGATAGCGCTTGGGCTGTAGGAGCCCCTCCGAAGTCTGTAACACACCCCTAGTGAGCGCGGATGATATTATTGAGGGATGAATTTCCCTGGATATGGATTTGTAAGAAGCATTTGATATCTGGAGATGGATTTCTCCACAGGGCTGGATTGCCCTTTTTCCTCGGTACTGGGTGACTTATAGTCAGTGTTGTATATATTCTGGGATGGATTTCCCCGGACTGCATGGGACATATACAGTACCGAGTGATTGAGCATTTATATATTATCGAGGGATGGATTTCCCTGGATATGAATTTGTCCAAAGTACTTGATACATAGAGATGGATTTTTTCACAGGGTTGGATTGCCCTTTTTCCTCGGTACTAGGTGACTTATAGTCAGTGTTGTATATGTTCCGGAATGGATTTTTCTGGGTCATATGGGCTATATACAGTACCGAGTGGTTGAGTGTGATGAGTAAAAAGTGTGAGACAGTGAGATTGAGTACTCTAACAGTGTGAGTACATAATTCATCTCTGAGATGCATGGCATTGGCATGCATATATGACATACATGCATATAGAAACATTTTCCTCATGCTGTACGGTATCACGATGTTCATGATTTTTTTATACTCTTTGATATGTGGGCGTAGAGAGGTATTTCACACTTGCCATTTGAAAAAATGAAATAACTTATTTGTTTTGGAAAGGATTTTAGGGAAAATTTCAATTTTCAAACTATCTCGTATTTTTCGAAGATTTTGGTAAAGGATTGGGTTTTCACTGATATTCTTGAAAAGCAGAACTATTTTTCGGAAAAATTAGGAAAAGCTGGGCATTTTATCTCTAAGTTACTTCCTTATTTATATGCTCTATGTGGTTATGAATTGTTGTTGGCTTCTAGTACTGGACTCGACCATGTTCCAGCTTGTCACTTCTTTCAACCTAAGTTTAGGTTTGTTACTTATTGAGTACATGAGGTCGGTTGTACTCATACTACACTTCCTGCACATTGCGTGCAAATTTCGAATGCCGATGTTGCTGTGTTCAATGGGAGTTAAATTGGAAGATGTACTATGCATTCTGGTTGTGGCTGCCTCTTGTTCATGGTAGCCGTAGATTTATAAAACTCTGTTTATGTACTTTTCAAACATAAGATGTATTTACTTCATATCAACTTTGTAAACTTTATTCTTAGAAGCTCATGATTTGTACTACAAGTCCTTGGGAAATGTAAAATATTCAGAAAATTCCTTTGTTTAATTGTTTAATTATTATTATTGAAATTGAATAGTTAGTAGTTGTCTTACCTAGTAGGTTGGATTAGGTGCCATCACAGCTAGTAGATTTTGGATCGTGACAAATTCTCAGCAAGTTTGAAAAAGAAAAACAGTCATAAAGAAGTCATATTGAAAAGTATTTATAATATAACGAGCGAAGAAAATCCATGAAAATTAATGTAGGAGATTTATGGGTCTTTTCATGTAGAAGCGAGTTTTTGCACCTACAATTTGAAGAAAAAAATATGTTGGGATTAATTATGCTGAAATTAGTTATACTATGATTAGCTACGTTGAGATTAGTTATCATTGTATTATTTCTTATTGACTATTTGGTATGTTGTATTAATCCCGTAATTATCAATTTCACTGCTTTATCTAAGGATTACTATTCTACCATCTGATAGGTATAAGTTATCCCGATACTATTTTTATTTTTGAGATAACTTATCTCAGAATTAATACCCAAACAAAAAATAAGGCGGTACTGAGTTTTTATATCACAATTATTTTTACTTATCCATCGTACCAAATGACGCTTAGTTTCTGCGGTCTAAATATTCCCCGTAGATAATTCTCTTTATAAACCTTAGTTGTCATCGTGTAATTTTCAATACCATAATGGTATATTTATATCTTAATATTACTACTGTGAATGAAATTACCATATAATAGGTATTCTAGTATTGTGAGAGTGGTTGCAGCTTGTGAATTACTTACCATAAAAAAAGTTTATTAAAAAAACTTACCATAAGATAATCGAAAAAAAAAGAACAAAACAAAAGAATGAATAAAATAAAAGTCTTTCACCATCTTAATACTGTCGCTGACTAAGCTGCCAAAATACTTCATTCCATACGCTGTTGCTGACCAATAGTAGCTCAAGAACTTGAATACCCTTTAAAGAAAAGTTTCCAAATAAAAATAAAAATATCAGACAAACTAAATGATAAATAATAAATAATAAACAAACCCCTCCAATAATATTACTAAATCTTGTTCTGTAACAATCAAGTGATATTATTGTGGGTCTAGACACTCACATGTTTAAAACGCGTCACTAAAATTAAGTATTCTATCTAAAGTATGAGGTGTTACACATTCTAACTAACATCTATACACCTTTCACTCCATGTTTGGTGTTTTTTTTTTTGGAATCTTAATTAATTCAATTTTATATCACATAAACCCACTTAAAAAACCACCCGAACTATAAAAACTTTTTTTTATTTTTAGGTTGCGACTCCGAGATTTTAAGGACGAAGGAGTTCAATCCATCTTACCAAAATTATATGATAACGACTAGAGACTCTAACTACATACCAAACAAATCCAAATCAGAGTAACAATTAAATATACAAAAGCAATGTCAAAATCAAAAGCCCTCATGTTAATGACATGTAAGATAAAGTGCACAGTGATAAGAAAAAAGTAAAGTTGGAGAGAGAAATGAAAAAGAAATATGGATAAATACATGAACTAATCTTGTATAGTATTATATATTGGAGTATTAAGAAGAAGAAAAGGTTCTGTGTATTTGAAATCTTCAGCATAAATATGCAAATTATGGGTTATGTATTTTAATGGGAAGATGATTGTTTTAATGTTATTAAGTTAAGAGAAGTGAGAAATTAAAAGCAGCAAAAGCAATGCCGGGAAAAATGGGAAGGAGAGAGAAAATAATGTTTTTGCTGAAGAAACAGATGATGAATGTCATGTTCATGGAGATGAGAGCCACCACTTCCTCTGTACTCTTCCTTTTTCTCCTTTTCATTCTTATTCTCTTTGTTCTTTAATTCATCACCTCAACGAATCTCTGTCTTTTTTTTCTTTCAAGATTCAATTTTTCATAAACCTATTATTGTTATACTTGTGTTTTTCATCTGGGGTTCTCTTATTTCACACTGAAGTTCAAAAAGTTTCTTCCTTTTTAGGTGGGGTTGTTTATTTATCTCTAAATATTGCTCTCTGGGGTTTTGACAGGTTAATCAGCTCACAAATCTGTACTGAAAAAAGTTTCAATTTTTATACCCAAGAAATCTCTATACTTGTGTTTTCTTCATCTGGGGTTCTCTTATTTCACACTGAAGTTCCAAAAGTTTCTTCCTTTTTTAGGTGGGGTTGTTTATTTATCTCTAAATATTGCTCTCTGGGGTTTTGACAGGCTAAATTAATCAGCTCACAAATCTGTATTGTTAAAAAAGTTTCAATTTTTATACCCAAACAATCTTTATACTTGTGTTTCTTGATCTGGGGTTCTCTTAATTTCTCACTAAGTTCCAAAAGTTTCTTCCTTTTTTGGTGGGGTTTTTTATTTATCTCTAAATATTGTTATCTGGGGTTTAGAGGATTTAATTGCAGAATCTTATATGAGTCTTGTTCAGTAGTTATTTGGGTGCTGAGCTCTGGATCTGATCTTGATTTTAATGAAAAATTTGATCTTGGGATCAAATCTTGATGATTCTGGGATTGGTTGAGTTGGGTTTTTAGGGTTTGAGTCAACAGATTGGTCAAAGGTTCAGTCTTTTTGTTGTCATAAGTTTCAAGCTATTTTGGTTGTATATATCAAAATTCAGTGTGAAATAGATTGTTGTAATCTGTTCTCCCCTCAAGTATATTTAGTGATTTCTGGGGGAAAAGCTTACTGCTTTTTGTGTCATTTTTAAAGAAAAAAAACATTAAATATAACCCTGAATCCACCATTTTTATTGTGGATTATAGATTCCATTATATTTTGATAGAGTTTCTTCTTTTAACATCAAGAAATCAGATTACAAAATTTCTTAGATTAGGAGAAGAAGAGTTGTAGACAGGCTTATCTGACTGAGGCGAATTATCGGTATATTTGGTGGGTGATTTCTGGTCTATGGGAGTACCTGATAGTTCACTGCTGGATTTGATAGAGAAGGTTAGGACTTGGATATCGTGGGGTATGAGTGATCCAACTTTATTGGCTGGCGGACGCGATATGGATGTTAACAGTTGCAAAACCTGTTATGAATGCAAGATGAAGTTTACTGATTCTTGCCTCAAGTTCCATTGCTTAAGATGCAGTCGAGTATTCTGCAATGATTGTGTGCGCATTTTTGGCTCTTCGGATGTTGTTGCTTCTGGATCAGGAGAATCAGAAACCTTGGTGAGGGCTGTGGTTGATATCAAGACTTGCAAATTTTGTTCTGACTTGAGCAATTGTCATAAAAGCATGAGGAAGTTTAGTGACAAAGTTTATCCTTCTGAATCTCCGAGAGAAAGCCCAGAACCGCCGTCACCAGATTTTAGTAGTGACAGATTTGATGGTGATTCTCCACATGATGCAAGTAAGAGTAGTTTTACAGCCTTTTCAAGTCATCCATCTTCAGTGTCTTTGCGTCACTCGCCTAGCAGGTAACAAACTGGTTTAATATTTGTTAGATTTGTTTATTTCCTTGTAATTATTCCAGGGTGAAATCTTGTGTTTTCCATGTATGTTAATATACTAAAGGAAACATCAAATATGGCAGGATCAACCTGTTATCTAATTATTGATTTAGTTGTTTTAGTTTCCGTAATTGTGGGTATAAGAGCTTGGTTTTACTTTGTTTTCTCAAAAAGAGATTTGGATCTATCCCAAGATTTGGCTTGGCTAAAAGTAGCTGATGTTGCAAAAATCTTATGTGTAAAGGCTAGAGTCTTGTTCCAAGATATTCGGCACGTGATATTAACTTATATCTGTTTTTTCAGTTTTCTATTATCTTATTTGCAAGTAAAAAGATCATTTCGTTGCACCAAAATGGTGCCAAAAACTTCACATTCGTGTTGTATCACTAAATTTCCGACAAATCTATATAGCTTTCTGAACAAAAGGGATTGTTTTTTTTTGGACACAAAAAATTACAAGCACTAAAGAGCTTCTAATTCTCCATATGGGCTTCTTTACTCCTTGAAAAATCTCTATGTACTTTTTTTCCACATCATGTAGAACGTAACAATGGTGCGACCTTCCAAATATCGTTTCCCCATCCCAAATCTTTTCATCCTGCAAGTTGACTGGGCACCTGCCACCGTACTCGCTAGCACTCAAGCTACATTGAACAAAGAGTAGACGAACTTCATATATGTTAATTTGACTAGCGAGTAAAACTTACTGGTTTTATGGAAAAAAATAACCCATCAAACAGAAGCTACTTAGATTTTATGAGATTGCAAACATATGTTCAACTTGTGTTTTCAAAGCTGCTTCCTTGAACTAAGAAATCTTCCCTTTTTGCTTATAATTGTAGGAGTGATGAAGATGAAGGAGGGGACTTCATGGATCATTCTTTTAGCGCATCAAGTGACTATTGTCATGATACTTCTGATATAGAATCAAGTAGTGTTAGTACTAGACATGAATTTTACCGTTTCAGATCAGTTGGATCTAGTCCTTCAAAAAGCCCCTCTAGGATTCGTTTTATTTCCAATAGAGTTGGGCATTCTGTACAGCACCAACAAGAGACCCCAATGTCTCGGAATGATGGTCCCCTTGATCATGAAGCGTCAACTGTTTTAGGAAGGCTTGAGAAAGGAAATGAGGATCCAGAGACTGCTGACGACTGTGTTGACAATTTGTCCATTTACCAAGACCAGTTTGAGAAGCAGCAAAAACCATTGGATTTTGAAAACAATGGTCGTCTATGGTTTCCTCCTCCACCTGATGATGAAGATGACGAGGCACAAAATAATTTCTTTACATATGATGACGAGGATGATGAAATTGGAGAGAGTTCTGCAGCATTTTCTTCCAGTGGGAGCCTTGCCAGCATTTTCCCTGCAAAGGAGAAACAGCAAGCGGATCACAAGGAACCATTACGAGCTGTTGTACACGGTCATTTCAGGGCTCTTGTCTTGCAGCTATTGCAAGGTGAAGGTATAAATTCAGGGAAGGAAGGCAGCACTGATGACTGGATTGACATAGTTACATCAATAGCATGGCAAGCTGCAAATTATGTGAAGCCAGATACTAGTAAAGGAGGCAGCATGGATCCAGGTGATTATGTAAAGGTCAAGTGCATAGCTTCAGGAAGCCAAAGTGAAAGGTAAATTTTTCTCTTCTTACCACATGAACATTAAAATTTTCCATTTTTTTCTGATCATGTGAAACCTGGTGAGTTCAGGTTTGTTTTTTGTTAGATTCATGATTGAGTTTTGGTTCAATGCAGCACCCTCGTTAAAGGAGTAGTTTGTACTAAGAATATCAAACACAAGCGCATGACTTCACAGTACAAAAATGCCCGATTACTTATTTTACGAGGAGCACTTGAGTACCAAAGAGCTGCCAATCAGTTGGCATCTTTTGACACCTTATTGCAACAGGTTTTTAGTTGATCTTTTATCTGTTAATGGATGAGATAAGAGCAAATAGAGACAAGATTAAAATGTTCTGTTCTCCTTACAGGAAAAGGAGCACCTGAAGATGATCGTTTCAAGAATAGAGGCTCACCATCCTAATGTGCTGCTTGTGGAGAAAAGCGTCTCTTCATATGCTCAGGAGCTTCTACTGGCAAAAGAGATCTCTTTGGTGTTAAATGTTAAGGGGCCACTGCTAGAGAGGATAGCCAGGTGCACTGGTGCTCTTGTAACCCCATCCATTGATAACATAGCCACAACAAGATTGGGACATTGCGAACTCTTCCACTTAGAAAAAGTTTCTGAAGAGCATGAACATGCCAACCAGTTAAACAAGAAGCCATCAAAAACTTTGATGTTTTTTGATGGTTGTCCTAGGCGTTTAGGTTGCACGGTATTTTCCCCTACCTTGAATCTATTATTGGTTTACTGAAATTCGAATTATTTGAAGTTCTAAATATGATTTAAGTAATGCATACCTGTTGGTATACTCGTCTTTTTTACTTCCTTGAGCATGCAAAGTTCCTCTAAACTACTACTTATATCATGCATCTATTTAACTTTGACCACCTTGCTCTGAGTATATGTTTATACAAGTGGTTTCCCTTATGGTTATGCTCATGTTATGGTATTTATGATGATTTCTTCTGTGCCATTTGTACTTCTCCCTTCTAGTCACCAATTTCAAGTAGAAACCAAAAATTTCATCTTTACATCTGATTAAGAAATTTAAATTTTTATTTGAACTTAATTAAGATGTTTCACTTCATATATTTAACTTAATAGCCCTTTTTTTTTCAATTCTAACTCCACGCAGATTTTGTTTACACGGGGCTTTAGTTGTGCTTTGAGCTTGAAGCCCATGAAGCATATGATGCTTTTATAAGCATTCCGCTTTTAATAGCATTGTGAACATTAGTTTAAATTTGATGTGAAACTTCAATGTGGTTTCCTCGTCGCTAAATGTGTAGCTCTCGTGTTTTTTTTTCTTCTGCCAGTATGGGGTTTGCGAGTTTCAACTCAAGCTTATGTGCAAAGTTGACAAGTTATTGTCTTGTACCTTTATTTGTATATTAAATGTTGAAGTAAGATACAGAGGGTTACTTATCCATTCATTTGACAATATGTAGGTCTTGCTAAGGGGCTCATGTCGTGAAGAGCTGAAGAAGCTGAAGAAGGTCATTCAGTATGCTGTATTTGCTGCATATCATCTGTCTCTTGAGACATCGTTCCTTGCTGATGAGGGTGCTAGTCTACCTAAAGCGTCTGCAGCACTCGAGAGTACATCTGCTGATAATGCTATCTCAGCGATTTCTCATTCTGCTGTGGCTGCAAGAGCGCAGACAGTTGCAAATGACCCACATGTTCAACTAGGATCTGCCAATTGCAGTGTGAAGGTAGTTTTACCAGAGTCATTGTTGGAGCATCATTACCCTCAATGCGGCGATCAATCTAACCTAGATGACTGTGGAGCAAGAGATGTTCTCTCTACTGCAGGTCTTGAAAATCTAGCACCGTTTCTTGCGCATGATACAAGAACTGTTGATTTTGTTGAAATCAAAGATCAAACTGATGAAGGATCGCTAGAAACTTTAGGTCAAGAAGAGAGTCAGCCCGGAGAACTTGGGGAGCTGGCAAAGCTTGAAAAGTCAGATGAAAACAAAGCCCCCAATGAATTCTATTCAGCTGCTGACAGTCGTCAAAGCATATTAGTTTCCTTCTCTAGTCGATGTGTTTTAAATGGAAGTGTGTGTGAACGTTCTCGGCTCCTTCGCATCAAGTTCTATAGCTCTTTTGATAAACCACTTGGGCGATATCTTCAGGATGATCTTTTTGGTCAGGTAGAAATCATCGTTTTGTCTCTAAGTTCTATAATACATGATATTCCCTTACCCATATAATTTCATGCTATTTTTGTATTTCACTTCATGATGTCAGATGTCTTCCTGTCAATCATGCAAGGAGCCAGCTGAGGCTCATGTCATCTGCTATACACACCAACAGGGGAATCTTACCATAAATGTTAGACGCCTTCCCTCGGTGAGTTCGCTTCCTGGTGAACGGGACAAAAAGATTTGGATGTGGCATCGATGTCTTAAGTGTGCACAAATAGAGGGAGTTCCACCAGCGACTCGCAGAGTAATAATGTCAGATGCTGCTTGGGGACTCTCGTTTGGGAAGTTCTTGGAACTTAGTTTTTCAAATCATGCAACTGCTAACCGTGTTGCTAGCTGTGGTCATTCTCTGCAAAGAGACTGCCTCCGATATTATGGGTCCGTACTGTGTAGTACTTTCCTTAAGAATAGGGTTGGCTTCTCCAACAGTTTGAAAATCACTGTGATTATTCAGTCATTGCTTCACCATCTTGCTGTGTAGAGAATAAAATAGACTTTGCTTTTGCAGGTGTGGAAGTATGGTTGCGTTCTTCCGCTATTCTCCTATTGACATTCTGTCAGTTCGTCTGCCCCCATTAACTCTTGAATTTAGTGGCTACACAGAACAAGAATGGCTAAGGAAAGAAGCAGCTGAGGTGCCAGAATTTATAAATACTTTTCCTGGCTATCTTGAAATGATTCTGAGTTTTTGTAATATCTTTGGTTGTTTTGTTTTTGCTTAGAATAGCTCTATGTGACATGTCTTGTCTTTCCTGCAGTTACTATGTAAAGCCAAAGCTTTGTACGCGGAAATATCAAGTGCCTTTCGCAGGATTGAAGAGAAAAGTTCCTCTTTAGAATGTGAGCTATCAGATACAACTCAGTTGAATGACTGCATCATGGAGTTAAAGGAGCTGCTTATGAAAGAAAAGAATGATTACTATGTAAGACAACACCACAACGGGTCATTAATCTTTAATACTTGTACAGTTTCCTTTTATGAGTTTAATTATGCATTTTTGCTGCTGATTATGAGCATGCATGACAAGTGCTGTCTTTCTCCTTACTGCTTTGCCTTCTGTTTGCCTGTACTATAGGACTTTCTTCAACCGGATGATGAAGAAACTTTTGACCCAAGGCAGGCTGCAATAGACATTCTTGAGCTGAATCGCTTGAGGCACTCCCTCGTGATTGCTTCGCATGTTTGGGATCGTCGGCTTTTGTCCGTGAAGTCTTTTCTTGAAAAGAGTTCTAGTTCAGTGGGTTCAGAGGATTCTGGATCTTGTAATGAGCTGATAGATTGGAGGAGGGACATGTTTCTGAAGAATGACACTCTTGAACATGTTTATGAAGAATCTGTGCCCGAGTTCTCAGACTTAGAAGAATATACCGAGAAAGCTTTGCAGTCCGAACAGGAGGAAACTCGCGTATCACCTTATGGTTCTGTTAAGATCGAAAGCTCCATGTTAACCTCATCTGAGAGTGAGAGAACGCAGGAAATGCAGATGGAAGGAGAGAATGTGGTTACTGAAACATCCTTGGCACGAGCTCCTTCAGCTGCATCAGCCCTTTCTGATCAGATAGATTCTGCTTGGACTGGCACAGATCGATCTCCCAAAAAAGGTCAGTTGTTTCTGATGCTACAAGGAGAAGGATCTGAAGCTGCTTCTTTCAGACCACCAAGTCAACTTGATTTCCCTCCTTTTAGAAAGCTACGGTCACCCGCAAGAGTTCACTCCTTTGACTCTGCTCTGAGACTTCAGGAAAGAATCAGGAAGGGACTGCCGCCTTCTTCATTACATTTATCAACAATTAGGTCTTTTCATGCTTCTGGTGACTACAGGAATATGATCAGAGACCCTGTTTCCAGTGTTCAGAGAAGTTATTCTCAGATGTCACCTAGTGAAGCTCATAAGTTTAATCTTCTTATGGGTTCATCACCCTCGTTTATTTCTTATGCATCTCTTATACCTGACGGAGCTAGGTTGATGGTTTCACAGGGAGATGTTGTGGTAGCTGTTTATGACAACGAACCTACTAGCATAATATCTTATGCACTTTGTTCTAAAGTGTATAATGATTGCATCACTGATAAGTCAAGCGTGTCTGGACGGGGTTGGAACACAAGTGACATCAATAAGGAGGCTGGAGTGGCTCCTCGCCTCTCGGCATGGCAGTCTTTTGGCTCCCTTGACATGGATTATATGCATTATGGTAGCTATGGTTCTGAAGATGCTTCCAGTACAATTACTTCCCTATTTGCAGATTCAAAAAGTTCTCCTCACCTAAGGGTCTCTTTTGATGACGAATCTTCGAGTGCTGGGGGAAAGGTCAAATTTTCTGTCACTTGTTACTTTGCAAAGCAGTTTGATGCTCTTAGGAGGAAGTGCTGTCCTGATGAACTGGATTTTGTACGTTCCTTAAGCCGTTGCAAAAGATGGAGTGCTCAAGGGGGAAAGAGCAATGTTTATTTTGCCAAGTCATTGGATGAAAGATTCATAATAAAACAAGTTCAGAAAACTGAGTTGGACTCTTTTGAAGAATTTGCACCAGAGTATTTTAAATATATAACAGATTCTATTAACTCACGGAGTCCAACTTGCCTTGCAAAAGTTCTCGGAATATTCCAGGTTCGACTTCCTTTTCATGTTTTCTCCTATAAACATCCTTTTTATGACTGACAAATGGCGTGCCTTTAATTTTCAAACTAGTTTTTAGTTGTTGCACAAGTCTTATTCCTATTCATATCCCATGTTTTAGGTTTCGGTCAAACACTTGAAAGGCGGCAGGGAAACAAAAATGGATTTAATTGTGATGGAGAATCTCTTTTTTGAAAGAAAGATCTCGAGGGTCTATGATCTCAAGGGTTCTTTACGATCTCGCTACAATGCAGATACAACTGGGGCAAACAAAGTGTTGCTAGATATGAATCTTTTAGAAACATTGCATACCAAACCTATATTTCTTGGAAGCAAAGCAAAAAGAAGCCTGGAGCGAGCTGTTTGGAATGATACATCCTTTTTGGCAGTAAGCTAATTTTGCTTCCTATCTTTCTCGATATTGTGATATAGATATCTAAGTTAAAAGAGATTTTGCAATTTCATAAATGCAATAATGGAGCATAGCCAGGACTCAGGTTTACTGAGCACTTTATGATAAACAACTTGAGGGAGCGTGACCGGTGAATCTATTTTGCTGTTATTTTTTCCTTTCTTAAGTGTCTAAATTTCAACCTGATCGAATAAAGTTTTCGTTTTTGACAGTCTGTTGATGTGATGGACTACTCTTTGCTGGTTGGAGTTGACGAAGAGCGAAAGGAGTTAGTCTTGGGCATCATAGACTTCATGAGACAATATACTTGGGACAAGCACTTAGAGACATGGGTGAAGGCATCCGGCATACTTGGAGGACTGAAGAATGAATCCCCGACTATTGTTTCTCCACTACAATACAAGAAAAGATTCAGAAAAGCGATGACAACCTATTTTCTCACGGTACCAGATCAATGGTCATCTTGAAAATCTTGAATTTATTATATTCTTTCTTTGAGCCTTCTGCCAATAAGCAAACTTTCCTAATTGCACAAAATTGCAGATGGAGGAAGGTTAGATATTTTTCAGTTGGTTCATATTTGTTTTGCCATCTGGGGTTAAAATTCCCCTTGGAAAAGTGTATGAGAAGTAGGGACTGTCATCTTTATTATGAAATATGGCAAAGTGTACATTTGACCATCTGTACATTTATACAAAGCCTCATTGAGTAAATGAAATCAAATGTATCTTATTGGAGTTGAGAAGATTTTTCTTTTTTCTTCTCAAGAAGAGATAGTAATTGGTCCTTATGGTTATCGATTGATTTATTTTCTATCGCGACAACTCTTGTTCCCCACCATTTAGCGTTCTGGGGTCGTACTATGTATTAAAATTAGAGTACCCTTTCTTCCACCTCCGAAGGATGGAGGAGGTATACATCGAAAAAAGCGTCAATTGGTTGTCTCTATATTATGATGGGACATTGCGTCAAAATGGAGGTCTAAGAATGTTTTTGTGCCATGTTAGAGGATTTATGTTATATGCACCGATGGTGTGAAGTTTTTCCCCCATTGTTAGTGTATTTTAACCTTGTCTCCTTGGGATCTATAAGTCGCGAGTTCCAACCGTGGAAGCAGCTACTAATGCTTGCATTAGGATAAATTGTCTATATTACTCCCTTTGGGGTGCAGCCCTTTTTCGGATCTTGCATGAATGCGGAATACTCTATGCATCAGACTGCCTTTTTTAAAGTGTATTTTAACCTATGATAACATGTTAGTTACCACACCTTGGCAGGTTAACAGTTAATAAAAATTTAGTTGTAAATTATTGCATTATTGGTCTAGTAACTTTTGTTCATGAGCGGAGCCACAGTGTCGGATTTGGGTTCGGCTGAATCCATTAACTTTTGTTCAAACTCTATATTTCTTATAAAAATTTATTGAATATGTACAAATTATTAATTTAGAACCCGCTAACTTAAAATAACTATAATTCTGAATCCATAAACTTCAAATCTTGGATCCGCATCTGAGTTCATATTCCACTTTTTTTCACATGCATCAACTTTCTTACCATTCAAGAAAGAGCTGAACCCTACTTTATTCCTGTAACTTCTCTTGTAATGGAGAAAAGGGAAATTCTTTAATAAATAAATAAATAAAAAGAAATAGACCCTTGTGGAAACATAATAGAATTGACTTTATGACTTTATGATACAACATTTTTGGTGTGGAGATTTTGTCTGCCATGTGAAAAAGATTAAAAACAATCCTCCAACATTGTTATTCTTATTATATATAATGCCTCCCATTCTCTTGTCTGGTACATGTGATCGTACCGAATATTGAGGCAACATATAATCAGCAAATAATTTTTTTTATCGTGAAGATCGGATTATTTTACGCGCATCTCGACTAATTTTACAAAATATATACTGAGTTTGCCGAAGTATCTTCAACCAACATAGGTACCGAGTAATTCAAAATATCTGCTGAGTTGCTCTATCGATATTAATTCAAGTAAACTCTAGATGAATTCGACAATAATTGGGATATGTTAAATTTAAGACCAATTAAAGAGAGGAAGAATAATTTAAGACCAATTAAATTTTGGCCTAAGATAGACTCTTTGACTTTTGTTTATCTATTTTAAACCTTATGAATTTTGAACACTTCTCTTTAATCGCCTAAGTTTTGAAAATTTCAACATCCAAAATGTATCTCAATTTGTTCTTTGCTTTCTTTTGGTTGTTTGACATACTAAGGAACGTTTCAAAATTAAAAATAAAAAATAAAAAATGGATACAAAAATATATTATGCGCACAAGCTAGACCAGACACTAAAGGTCGTTTTGTATGAGATATAAGAGTGGTATAAAAATTTAATACCACCTTAATACTACGTTTGGTTAGCAAACCGGATATAAGTTATCCCGGTGTTAATTTTAACACTGGAATAACTTATACCTTATAGAGGGTAGGGTAATTAGCACCTGTATAACTTATACCTTCTTCTTAGAAATTATGCAATTGTCATTCTTAATACAACATACCATACATTGAATAAACAATAATCCCAGCATAACTTATCCCAACATAAGTTATATTAGGGGTGTTCAAATCGAACCGGAAAACCGCACCAAACCGAAAAACCAAACCAAACTGATTAAAAAACCTGACTAGGTTTGGTTTGACTTGGTTTGGTATTCAGTAAAAAAAACCCGAACCAAACCGACATATAAATATATAAATTTTATTTATATTTTTAAGACTTTATAGTAAATTTTCTTTAGAAAACGTAGAAATATTTGGGATCCTCTCATGTATTAACCGAAAGCGTAAATTAACGAAAAATTATTGTTAGACGACTAAGAAAATAACTATCACGTATTACTAAAAATATTCTCCCATTAGAATATTTAAATAGATCATATGTTTGTCAATTTTTTTTCATATTTACTAAACATATATTCACTTATCAAAGCTTTATCTATAATTTTAACAAAGTAAGATTGAAATAATATTCATGTAACAAAAAAAACCCGAAAACCAGAAAAATCCGACAAAACCGAACTAATCCAAACCGATATAGTTAGTTTGATTTGGTTTTGATAAAAACTGAACCAACCCGGTCCATGTACACCCCTAGTTATACCGGCATATTCTGTATTCCAACCAAAAAAACAGTAATACTATATTGTAAGCAGTCTCTCACATAATTCACCAAGAGCATATAATTCTCAGCTTCTTGATTCTACGTACTATACATAAATGAGAAATACATGATAATAATACTAAATAACTGAGAAAATTTGCCAGGGAATTCGGAGAGGAGTACTTTTACACTACAAAAGACATATAATAAATGGATTTTTTTCTCCTCTTTAATTTGTTAAGAAGCTACTGCTAATTGAATCTCCCCTTCTGTAATTGGCAAGAATCCTACACGTTTCTGCAATCCATTGAACAAAAAGAAAAAAATAATTAATAAATATGAGATTATATACATGAATATTTTCAAGATTATCTGTAACAGCTTGTTGGGTTGGTAAAAATGAAACCCAATATTAATTAAAAAAAAACAATAGTAATTATCGACTAGTTTTTCCTTTCAAAAATGCCTAAACTTTTTCCTATTGTTATCATGCCTAAATATCATAGAAAAGAAAAGTTGCATTGGTCATGGAAATTGGAAAATACCTTCCACTACGAAGAATTAATCCAATCTAAAGTCTATGAACATAATTTATTAAAAATAGTCAAACTATTAACTATATTTGCCAAGTCAATAACAGGTAAAATTCAATTTGGCAAACCAAACTTTTTTTCACTTGATATATAACATACACATACATAAAATATCTCGAGTTCGGTATTGTACCTTTACTTCAAATTAAGTCCAGTTACTTTTTATAAAGTTTCAATCAGAATTAGATGTCGACACGATATTTATTTATAATTTTTTGAGTCAGTAATCGTACAACCAAACTTGACATCATGTTAGTTATAATGAATCAATATAGTAATAAAGTGAAGAGCTAAATAATTTATTAAATATTTGGGAATCTATTACGTTAGCTAGGCAGTCAAATTAAAGCCAGACACATGTCTCTGGGCACTAGAAATTTGGTTTAGTTTGGTGTATAAACAATTCTGTTTGTTACACTCTCCACACTGCTTATTTTTACTGACTCGACTAATTTAAATTTATATTAAGTAGATTGTATTCGTCGAAAATAGCTTCGACGGTTTTTTTTATATGTACATTTTATAAAAAACGTCCGTTAGAAATTCAATTATTTTTAATAATAATTTTTCTTTTGGGAATTATTCTTGATATAATCCGCAAACTCATGTAAATCTTATTCATAAAAGAAAAATGATGTATAATGCTCAGATGATAGTTGACAAAAAATTAAATAGATTTTTAAAAACTAATATTGGTAGCCGTTAGGTAATGAATTAGTTGATAAGGCACTTAACAATTCAACTTCAATCTCTTTCATTTATTTTCTTTTAATTGGTCTTAAAAATCTAGTTACTAATATTTTCTAGCATTACGTACATATACGTATACATTATCTTATCACATATGGAAACAAAATTTCCTTTTCCAGTAACCAGTTTCTTGTTTTTTATATAGGTAAAAGGACTGAATTTATATTTTTATTCTCTATATGCATACAAAAATTTTAATATAAAGAAGAAAACGTTGAAGTCATCAAAGTTTGACTTTGGTCGATGATTGAAATAAAATTTAGAATTTCAGAATGAAGCAGTCATTCTTGAAATTAAATTCAATAAAGGGAAAGCTTTTCACACTCATATAATTTAACAAAATTGATTTGACCATGCAGTTTCTGAAATATAAGCAAAAGACAACACTAGTTGAGGAAATGAGAAGTCAAATTTGAGAAACTAGAAAAGTCTCCATATACCTATTTTTTTACTAAAATTTGCCTTAATTTTTTTCTCACTAAAAATATATCACAGAATACAAGAATTATTTTACCAAAAAACTCATTCAAACGAGGTCCATGCACAAAACCATGTTAATATATCATGTTTAAGTGATAATTTCTTTTGATTGTATATTACACTCCCCGGTTCACAATAAGTGACTAATTTATTTTTTTATTTAGATTCAAAATAAGCGTCCATTTATATAATCAGGAAAAAATTCAATTTGTTTTTCCCAAAATTACCCTTAGATACGTATCCCTACAAAGTCTCTTACTCCTCACATTAAATTATGCTGCAACATTTAATTAAGGGTAATTTAGTCACACTAACTATTTTTGTCTAGAATTTAGTATTTCCTTAATCGATGTGCCCAAGGTAAATTGATCACTTATTGTGGACCGGTGAGAGTAACTGTGATCAAATGACATGTAAAAGTTACGTAAAAGACATATATCATTCATCACTTATTAATTTGATGTATGCATCATGTTCGAGTAAATTTTTTTTGAATATAACTTGATTATATCAAGATCTCTATAGGATCATGTAATAGTCTGCAAATTTAAGTTATTCTTTTACTAAAAAAACGTAAATTATTTTAACTCAAACTACATTTATTATATGCTAATGCATTTAATTTTATTTTAGAGTTTAACCTATATACTGAATGTAATTTCTTTTTATAATATCAAATCTTCTAGGGATAAATCTTGATAAATATTACAATAATACGTGGCTTGATAGTGTAATTATTTTTAAAACCATCGATGAATATTAGTAACTCTTTTTTTTTAAGTTTAGAATCATGATAAGAACATGGACGAAAAATAAAAATGTAAAACAAAAATAACATGAAAAGTGGATCGATGTCCATAATGAAGAGAACATTACCTCTCGAGATCTGATTCCCTTCTTAATTATTCCTCCATTATTATTCTTCCAATTACTTTGTTCTTCTAGCAACGGACCACTTCTATTCTGAAACATGTCAGCTCCACCACCACCACCACCATTGTTGACCAAGCAAAGTCGCATGATTTTCTCGGCAACATCTCCTTCATCTTTACTCTGCGTCATCAGCTTCTCCACCTCGGCCCTAGGCAACCTCAACTTTACCCTAACGGGCCCACCACCGTTCTCCATCTTATTATTCAAGAGTGTGCCTGAAGCAAAGTTATTATGATACGACGACTCTTCTGTCATAATACTGGCAGGCTTCATGATTGACAAGTCAGACACCGATCTCCGTGCTAACATTAGGGTTTCGAGCCGATCTTTCGCGCTCATTTGAATCCCTGAACGGACTCTCCTCGGAGTTTTCTGTTCAGGGTATTTAGGTAACTCAACTAGGAAATAGAGCCTTTTGGATTTCAACTCTTGTTGTGGTTCCAATGGCTTTGCTCTGACCCCAAAATGCTTCACTGCTTCTGATTCTAATAATACCATAGTAGGATAATTTCTTAGAACCTCGTTTGCATATATTGGTGTCTTGAATTTCATGGTTTGTCCATCAATTTTCATCACTTTTGTTGTCTTTTTTCCTCCTAGAGTATTCCCCATTTTTGCCTTTTGTTTTGTGTTTTGTCTTTGTGGTTTGTTGTAGGCTTCGGTTTCTGTTTCTTCCTATTGTATATATAATCAGATCTAACAACCAAATAATTAGAAACAATATTTTTATAGTAAATAAGGCTCGTTTTGGGGTTTTGTTTTTTTTAATTGTGGATATGTTTCTTGGAACCCTCTTGAAATCTTGGCACGAGTTTAGCATAAATGGCAACATGGGTATTAAATAAGGAGTAGTAGTAGTTGTTTGTTGTTTGCTTGGAGTTTGTATTTATGGGTCAAATAATGAGTGCAGGTTTCAAAATGGCGACTCTTTTTTTTTTTTTTTTTAATTCTTTTTCCTGTGTTGTGAGTTGTGATTTTCTTTTGTTTTTCTAATCAAATATATCGTTTTAAATTCTGAACACCCTTAGCAAAATTCATATTTTCGCTATTGTTTTTGTCCATTTAGTGCGTGAACGAATATTCTAATGATTAAGTTTATTATATTAATTTGAATATAAGGACATAATTTACAAAGCTTGTCACGCATGTGATTTCTAATTTTCAAGGAAAATCTTCTAAAGTTTGGATAATTTAAAATGCGCGCTCGTCGTCTCGATCTCGTTCATATTCTTTCACAAATAAATAAAAGAAAATAAGTTTAAAAAAAAGAAAGAAAGAAGAGATAGCAAGCCCGTGAATAGTGGGAAATATGAGTATAAGAGTAATTTGGTACGGCGATAATTTCAAATTAACGTAATCTCATTGGTTAATTAATTATAATTAAATAAGATTGGGGTAATGATAACACGTACGCAAATTATTGTGTGGATAAGAGGTGGACCTATGCTATACCGAGAGGGGTTACCGGCATCCGTAAAGTTCGGCAAAAATTCTATATATACACGAATATGTTTTTAGAAAATAGTAATATATTAGTAGTGGACACCTAAATATAAAGTAAATTTTGGTTGAATCTAAAAGTGCATCCGGATCTTTAAATCTTGGGTTCGCCTCCGATGTGGATCCGTGAAGTGGTGACAAATCCCATTTTTGTCTTCTATCTCATGTGCTTTTTTGACTGTTTTCATGTAAGTGAAATGATCAAAACTTCACCAAACGTGGACTTGTTCTCATTTGCAAAGTCTGCAAATTGGATATGGCAACCTATAAAATATTATTCTTTGTAATACACGTAAAATCATGAATGCATGTAAATCTTTTATTATATAATCATTATACTAGGTAAAGGTAAATTGTGGTAGACTGATAATTTTTGTTTACGTTATAAACAAATAAATTTTTGAATATGACTTTAATTACTACCTACGGTCTAACTTGATGGTCTAATTATGAAATTGTAAAAATTTCTAGATCTCCTCGAGGTTATGTTCCTATGTAACTTTTAAAATGTTTCATCACACAGTTTTTACAATACCATTTAAATAAGAAATTTTCAATAGTTTATAGATATAATATAATTATTGCTTTATTTTAATATTATATTATTAGAGTTTAAATAATGATAAATTATACTTTTTAAGATACCGAAAACAAAGATCTTGATAGTGCTTGATCGATGTAAAGAGAACATTTTATAATAAAATATATATTTAAATTCATATTGTAGAAATAAATAGTTGTACAATTAGTTATTTCTCTTGTACTCTTTAAAAGGATAATTAGTTAGAAGGCTAGTTGCTTAGCTGTCATAATGTTAATTAGTGAAGACATTGCTTGTAATAGATATATAGGTGCACAATACACTTTACGGTTAATGAGATTGAAAGAATTCATCTCCATTCTCTCTCCACAACCTTCTTCTCGTTTCCCTCTCTGTTCTCTCTTCTTTATTCTCTTTTCTTATCCAAATCTGTAACTCCATTAATGGCAGACCTAGAGCTTGATTTTAACATGGTATCAGAGCTCGGTCAATTGCGATTTAGAGTTCTAGGAATCTGTTCCTCAATTCAGCTTCTTCTATTTCCGTCGAATCCCTAAATTCCTCTTTGTTATCCTACCTTTTAATTTCTAATTTTTTCTCATAATGGAGATCGATACGCCAGAAAATGTGACCGGATCTTCCCATGCAACTGCTCAACAGATTAATTACAATGATCCAATGTATGTTTTTCCATCGGATACACAAGGTATTTCACTCGTTCTTCAACTGTTAATAGGGACTGAAAATTACTCGGAGTGGAGTAGTCTATAGTAATGACATTACTTGTGAAGAACAAATTAGGTTTTGTGGATGTTTCATGTACCAGAGATCAATTTGAAAAGGATATCTACAAATTACGTCAGTGGGATAAGTGTAATGCAATTGTACAATCATGGATTCTGAGTTCAGTTGCACTAGAACTCAGATGGGGAATTTTATACTTAACCTATGCGGAGAAGGCGTGGAAATCTATGAAGGAAAGATTTGATAAAATAAATGCCACTACAATTTATCATATGAATCGAGAGATTAGCTGTTTGACACAAGGAATCTCGAGTGTTTCTGTGTATTTCTCGAGACTCAATGACTTATGGAATGAATTTGAGTCAATCATTCTCTTTCATGGTTGTGACTGTGAAAGGTCCAAACTTTTTGTGACATTTTTATCAGCAAAAACTTATGAAATTTCTAATGGGGCTAAATGACACCTATGCACCACAAATGAGTCAAATTTTGATGATGCATCCAACACCTACTCTTGATCTGGCCGATGATTGTGCAAGAGGAAAGCTAGAGGATGAATGTTGGCACATTAGATGCTGGAATTTTAGGTAGTGACTTATGCTGTGTGTGTTCGAACTTTGAAAGAGAAGAGTATATGTATTTATAGTTTTGAAAACGAGTAAAGAATAAGGTAACAAGTATAGTTTTAACACAAATATGGGCATGATCACAATCAGAATCAATTAACACAAGACTTCCCTTTAATCAAGGGATTATTGTTCAAACGGATACTAACAGGATCAAAAATAAGGAAAGAAAATCAGTCTGTAAGCAGAATGGTTGTTGCCATAAAAGGAGCAGTAAAATCATACAATAGGTATTTAAGTCCAAGTACAAGATTGTACTTATTTTTGGAAAGGGTTTAGTAAGGCCAAACCAAGAAAGAGAATCAATTAACCCTTAACAGGCGAGTAAGAGGGAAAAGTTTTGAGATCAGTTATGAGTTTGAAAATCAATCACAGAAAGGACTCAGTATATAAAGGAATGCACAAGTAATAGACATGTGAGGCCAAGCTATGGCAAAAGAAATAACATACAATAGTAGCCTAGAGCAAACATTCGAAGCAAGATAGTCAGGTTTCAGTGGTTTAGTAATAGAGAAAAGGATCAGAGGCATGCAAAGAGTCGAGTGAAAATCATAGTCGAGTTTCACAGGTAGCAAAAACTCAGAACCAAAAGAGTCACATAAAGAAAAAAGAGAGTTGAAGCAAAGGAATCACATTGAGCAATTTCAACAGACGAAGAACTTCAGGAACTCAAATAGACCCCCAAAGAATAGGGTTTTCAAAATCAGTCAGGTTTAGAGGCGATAAACAAGTGAAACAAACAAACAAATTTAGAATCTCGAATAAACCCCAAAAATTAGGGTTTCCAACATGCTAACTCAAATAGAAAAACAAGGTAAACGAATGTTAACAAACAGACTAAGAAACTCAAACAAAATCTCAAGAATTAGAGTTTTAAACATGCTAACTCAGATAGAAAACAACACAAGCAAAACACAGTAAAACATGGTGAGAATCAAAGAAGAGATTCGAAATACCTTAACATAAAACCCTAATTAAAGAATAAAGAGTTTTGAAAGCAAAAAATTAAAGAAACTTTGAGAAAGATGCTTAGAAAGTTCAAACACACATAGATCCGGGGCAGATCTGAAATAAAATCGAAGGAACCTTAGAGATTAGGATTTCGTAAGAAACCCAGGCGATGAGAAATGCTTTGAAAACCATCGATCTAAGCAGGAAAGTCGAAGATCGAACTCGAATAGCCATGGCTGGCTTGGACAAAGGTTGAAGACGACCGGAGAACAGTCATCAAGCAAAGTCTTGGTCGAAACCCCTTCAAGATCTGGTAATAGGACCTCAAAGACGAGCACATAGAGGCCATGAGAGGCTGGTACAGGTCTCCGATGAGCCTGGGAAGCCATGGATTAGGGTTTCAGTGAGAGGCGACGACCAGAGTTTGAAGTGGGTTGAGAGAGAGTTGAGAGAAAGAAGGGATTCAAAGGCGGCGTTTCAGAAGGAATGGGGTAGGTTTAGGGGTCGTTTGAAATTAAAAAGGAAAGAATCAATGGTGGCCGTTGATCTAAGTGATCAACGGCCGAGATTGAACGGGGTTATGGGCTGGGTCGGTTGAGTAGGTGCTGGGTCAGGTTAAAGGTAATTGGGCTGGGTAGTTTGGGCTCGAATTTGGGGCTGATTTGGGTTAATTAGGGGTGCCAAATTGGCTGAAATTGAAATACAATTGAGGCTAGATTTTAAATAGCTACTTTTTCCATTTTGTTTTATAAAAAATAGAAATAACGATTTTAAGAACAAATTAAAAGTGCCGGGTAAACAAATATCATATAAATATTAATTAAAAAATGATGGGGTTAATTTTATAATTATAAGATGCTATCAATTACAAAATAGGCTATAATTGCAATTATATGCAATTTAACTTTTAAAAATGCCAAACGAATTTGTAAAAATGTGCAAAAATCATATTAATTGTATTTTGGTGTAAATATGAGGATAAAATAAGTTATTCACCAAAAATAATAATTTTGAGAATAATTATTGGATTTATGATATTAAAATAGGCAATAACTTGGTTTTAAAAATCATTAAAAATACCAAAACTCTTGGGTGTGCTGATATATGCACATATATGCTATTTTGGACATGTTTTGGGTATAAAATTACCTAGGAAAAAATTGGGTATCAACAGTACTTTCTTACCGTGGTTGATGATTGTACCAGAATGAGTTGGATATTTTTATTGAGATTAAAAGGTAATGTATATGTTGTGTTGACTAATTTTCTTCACCTGGTAAATAATCAATTTTCCACAACTAGTTAAAACCTTCAAATCAGATACTGGTTTTGAATTCTTTCAACTAGTTAAAACCTTCAAATCAGATACTGGTTTTGAATTCTTTGACACCTTATGTTCTAATCTCTTCAAAACTAGGGGAGTTATTCATCAAAGCAGTTGTGTGCAAACTCCACAACAGAATAAAGTTATGAAAAGAAAGCATAGACACCTTCTAGATGTAGCTAGAACTTTAAGGTCTCAAGCAAATATTCCTTTAAGATTCTGGGGGGACTGCATCCTTACAGAAACATACATTATCAACAGATTACCTAGTTCCATCCTAAATAAAAAATCTCCCTATGAGATATTTTATGAAAAGCCACCATTTTTTGATCATATCAAAACCTTGGGATGTCTTTGCTATGCCACAAAACCAGACTTTCATGATAATTTTACTTCTAAATCAATTCCTGCCGTGTTTATGGGTTATGCACCTACACAGAAGGGTTACAAAATCTATGATATTGAAGCCAACTAGTTTCTGGTTAGTAGGGATGTTGTCTTCAAAGAAGATTTTTTTTAAGTATCCCAAAAGCAAGTTTCTTGCTTGTCCCGATTATACTCCTAAATGTCCTACTTCTGACATTTTCCTATCTATGATGTGCAACCAATTGTTCCACCATCTTCTAGTATTGATCATTCTATTTTACCAGATGATTCTTCCTTCCCTTAGGATTCACCACCTCATCCTTCTTCTTCTACACCTACTTCCTCACATCCTCCCTCTTCAACTAATCCTGCTGCACCTACACCACCATCTTTCTTTGTCAATTCACCTCCCTTATCAGACCAACCATCCCTACAACCTTTGTAGCCCAGGAAGTCCACTAGAACATCTAAACCTTCAATTTGGCTAGCTGAATTTGTTCACCCTCCTTTGCCTTCCACTTCTTCTTCACCTTATCCTATTCAGAAATTTGTGTCCTATTCTTATCTTCCTTCCCACTTTCAATCCTTCATTGCTTGTTTTTACTCAAACGCTAAGTCTTTCACTTATTATTAAGCCATCAAAGATGATAGGTGGGTTCAAGCAATGTAGCTTGAAATAAAAGCACTAGAACAGAACAACACTTGGGAAGTGGTTACCCTGCCACCTGGAAAAATACCCATTGGCTGTAGGTGGATATATAAAATCAAACATAATGTTGATGGATTTGTTGAGAGGTTCAAAGCAAGGTTAGTAGCAAATGGATATACCCAGCAAGAGGAAATTGACTTTCATGATACACTTTCCCTTGTAGCTAAGATGACTACTGTGAGAACTGTCATAGCTATTGCAGCTCTTAAGCATTGACCTCTTTTTCAGATGGATATACATAATGCCTTCCTGAGTGGTGATCTTTTTGAGGAGGTTTATATGACACTGTCCTAGGGATTTGGTGGCTAGGGGGAGAACAAGGTTTGTAGACTCCTCAAATCCCTATATGGCCTGAAACAAGCCTCTAGACAATGGAACTTAAAACTAACACAAGCTCTACTAACATCTTGTTTCAAACAGAGCAAACATGAATATTCATTATTCGCCAAGACTACTAATGGTAAATACGTACTCATACTTGTCTATGTAGATGATTTACTTATTACTGGTAATGATTTGGCAGAGATACAATCGGCCAAAGATGCTCTACACCAAAACTTTACTGAAAGGCCTTGGAGAACTAAGATACTTTCTAGGAATTGAGTTTGGTGGATCAAGTGAGGACATTCTGATGTCATAAAGGAAGTACACCTTGGAGATGATTTCTGAAGTAGGTCTCTGAGGTTCAAAGCCTAAAGAAACTATAATGGAACAGAATCTAAAGCTCACTAGTACAGAATTTGGTGAACTAGTAAAAACTAGTGGCTTTGATAAGCTTTTGGAAGATAGGGACAATTTTCAGAGGCTAGTTGGGAAGTTGTTGTATTTAACAATAACCAAACCAGACATTGCAAATCTAGTACAATGCTTGAGTCATTTTATACATGCACCAAAAAGGTCACATTATGAAACAACCTTACATGTGGTGAAGTATGTCAAGAATCAGCCTGTACTTGGACTTTTTATATCAAGCACTAGTGCAGAAGAAATTGTGGCTTACTATGATTCGGATTGGGCTTCATGCCCCGTGACTAGGAAATCAGTTACTGGTTTCTGTATCAAGCTGGGAGCATCACTTATCTCCTGGAAAGCAAAGAAGCAAAGCACTATATCTAGAAGTCTAGCAGAAGCTGAATATAGAAGCATGACACATGCAATAGCAGAACTGATATGGTCGAAATGACTATTAAAGGAGTTGCAAGTGAATGTGAAGATGCATATGGAGTTATACTGTGATAACAAGGCAGCTTTGCAAATAACAACTAATCCGGTCAAGATATTGACTGCCACTTTATAAGGGAACGAATACAAAAAGGTTTAATCAAAATATACCCGGTCAAGAACAACCTGCAGACTTCTTGACAAAGGCTTTAGGCCATCAACAACATTCAACGTTACTTTCCCATTTGGGAATGAAAAATATTTTTCATTCTCAACTTGAGGGGAGTGTAGAAATAAATGATTGTACAGTCAGTTATTTATCTTGTACTATTTTAGAATGATAATTAGTTAGAAGGTTAGTTGCTTAGCTGTCATAATGTTAATTAGTGGAGACATTACTTGTAATAAATATATAGGTGTACAATACACTTTGCGTTAATGAGATTGAAAGAATTCAGCTCCATTCTCTCTCCAAAACCTTCCTCTCATTTCCCCTCTTTGTTCTCCCTTCTTCTCCAATTCTGTAACTCCATTAATGGCAGACCTAGAGTTTGGTTTTAACACATACATTTTAATTTTTATATAAACAAATGAAGCCTAAGTGTAGAGGAGTCTTCCATAAAAATTAGCCTTGGGAATATTCACTATTCAAGTGAAAACTTTTTAGACTAATAGGATGACTTCCGGGAGACAAATACCAAAATTGGTAGTTAAAATTTGAAATCAACATATTTGCTAATTAATCGAAAAGTCAGCCTCATTTGACGAATTAAGGAGTGATCTATTTTCTTTTGTGGGTTTTTAGTTGGTAGAGAAATTGTCAACATTTTTACAAAAACACATGTTATTCCTAAAACTATGGATAAAAAACACATGATTGCTGAAATTTAATATGTTCAGTTATTTTTCTTCATGCCGACTTAAATTATTTTCATACTCGAGAATTAACATTAACTTTATATAAATGTGGTAGGTACTGCTAAATGAAGTAATTCCATAATTATTAGAGAAACCTTAATTAAAAAGACACAGTGCTATAAGCTCCCTTATGTAAAAGTATTCATATAACACGTTATTGGGTCCTTATAAAGGAGTTTTCTAGGATACATTTACATCTTTGACGAACTTAGGTGTTATATATTTCAAGATAGAGTATAATTGCTGATATAAAGATGTCCTAAATTTTGTAATATGTTGATTTAAAGGGCAGAGCGATGCACAAAATATCACGCGTTCAGGCAGAAATCGAAAAAGGGCCGCACCTCAAAGGGTATTATATAAACAACCTACCCTAATATAAGCTTGTAACATTAAACCATTCTGGACAATTGAGCCTGATGCACTAGGGATTGCCTAATGCGGTTTACATCAATTGTGTGGTTTGCAAGCTATTACACACGGGGATCGGAGATTTATCCAGTGCACACAAAGTGCTCACCTGAAGGGTAAAGGTTGTTGCAGAGGTTGTAGCGTCTGGGAGTTTCCCTCTCTTGCCAAAAAATAATAATCTTACATTGACTTTTGATTTCTAAAGGCACAATCTTCGCTTAAGGAGAATCGAACTTAAGATTTATTACCAACAAAGAAGAAAACTGTTATAGTTCTTCTCAAAAAGTAATTATACTCTATAATTTCTACTGAAAATCAATAATATTCTATATAATATACTATTACATACACCTGCTTGTTTGAAATTTCATTGGAAATTTTGTCAAACTATCAACCTCAATGTCTAGGCGTTCCATGTGCTACATATTTGTCGTTTCAGCAAAAACCAACTCTCGTGAAAGCATAGAAAACTTCTTGCTTGCTTTTGAATTTATTCCAATATTGCCAAGTGAAAAGCTTGCCTTTTAGTTTCTCATCGGGTGTCCAGTATTCGCGCTGAAAGAAAGTCTTGAAGCAATAATAAAATTATATCCGTGTAACATATGTATTACGTGTTCGAGTCGTAGAAGCAACCAGTACTAATGCTTGCTTTAGGGCAAAATGTCTATATCACACCCCTTGGGCACGGAACCCTATACATCAGGTTAATTGTCCTGCCCTTTTTGTTTGGTGTTAGCATTGAGGCCAACTAAACTCGAATTTGCACCGAAAAGTCGCACACTGGGGTGAAATACTCCCTAACAAATACGACTCCATATAAAAGAACTCGAACCAACAATAATAATTAGTATTAAGTATTTTTTCATCCTTAACCACTTTATCGTAATATAAAAGTCCATAGTACCAAAATTGGGAATTAAGTTTGGACCATTCACTTGGTTATGAGTCATTACTCTTTAAATTCAACCTTGAGAATAAGTATGTCCACAAAACGTATCTTTAGAGGAAAAATCAAGAATTACGTCCATTAATCTAATGTGAACCCTTTGCCATTTGAATTATTCTCCATCACATATATTCCATTTTAAATATTACATGCTGAAAGGACATTTATTTTGAATTTCGATAACCAAGTTGAGATTGAAAGATAATTACCTAACGTTTTCTTCTTGGATGAAGACATTGTTTTTGTCATTACACAAAAGAGAAAAAAAATGGCTAGTTTTGTAAATGAAAATAAATCTTTTAGAGAGACAGATAATCAACCTACCCTCAAATTAAATTTTGTAACATAAAATAAGTGTGATCACTAGAATTATAGGTAGGGTAAGTTAGTGAAAGGTCTAGCAAATACTAGTACTAATAAGTTGGAAATTGGATGGACCTAATTTTCCAATGTTGTAAACTCAAGAAGTGACCTTTTGATATTTATATTGACCTTTTACCTCAATTGTATTTTTAGGGGTAATCAATATATGAATATATACCTTTGCTATGGAGTAAATTCCTCCTCCAAACACCCCCCCCCCCCACCCACACACACAAAATAAAAAATAAAAAAACCAACTTTAGCAGAAAGTTGTGAGAAAAGTTGGTCATACATGCAACATGGATAAGTCCATGCGGCTGCTTCAATGAAGGGAGGGAGGTAGAGCGTTAGCTACGGGTTCGGACAACTCTTTAGTTTTTACTTAAATTTTATATTTGTATTACAAAAAATTATTAAGTATGTACATATGAATATTTATTTGCGAAACTAATAATTGAGACGAGACATAAGTTCGATAACAAATCAAAATTCTGGCTCCGCGTCTACTTTAATCATGTGCACCAGTGCTACAACTTGTTACTCCTCTCTACTGCGATGCCAACGAAGGACAATTCGTAGTTTCGTACTTTCCTAGAAACACAAATGGCTGCCAATAGATTAGCATATGACAAACTAAAGAATTTTATTTGTGGAAATTTCGATTGGACTGCCGTCTTGAAAAAATTCATTTGACAAGTTGTCATAATGAGATTGAGTTAAAATTATAGCGGCCAGAAAATAGCTTAATATTTTTGATTTTTTATTTTCTTCACTCTTTAATTACCAAAAAAAAAAACAGAAGTCAAGATCATCTCTTGGGTTTTTCTTTAGCACACAGTATAATCTTGCAAATCAACTGAAACAGATAACAATCAAATTAAAAAGCATCATTTAAAGCTCAATAAAGTAGCACAAATCAAAATTTAAAAATGTAGCCCTACATACAGAGCAGCAACAACAACAACAACAACAACACAGTGTAATCCCACAAGTGGAGTCTGGGGAGGGTAATATGTACGCAGACCTTACCTCTACCCCGAGGGGCAGAGAGGCTGTTTCCAGGAGACCCTCGGCTCAAAGAGGCAACAAGAAACACTATATTAGTACTATCAATAGACTCATAATAAAACAACATAAAATACCATAAAATCCATAACATAACATAAATACCATAAAAACAAAATAACAACAATATAAGAGATATAGAAAATACAAGAATATATAAAGTATTAATACACAGAAGATAAAGCCCATCAGATGATATACATACAGAGCAAACGCACATGATATATATGCATGCATACTTTTGGGTCAACGAATAACTAAGTGGGGTCCACACAAAGCAAAGACATTTACTAACTAAAAGTAATTAAGATTAAGAATCGTATTCTGAAACTATCATCTAGAAAAGAATTTGGGAGTTAAAAGAGAAAAAGAATAACTACAAATTTTTATATATTTATTTATGAACATATACACGTTAAGTTTGAATCGTGATAATATGCTAGATTTACATGTAATTTGATGTATTTTACCCCGACTTTAGAGTGTTTTAAGCGTTTAATGGTGTAATCTTATTGTGTATATTCATTGGTGATAGACGAAATGATTTAAATTGAGTTTGAGCTAAAAAATGGAAGATCCGAATTTGAGTATTTTCTCACATATTTCCCACGTGGCAGCTCCATGGCACAACGGCTTAATTTTTCGCGATTTAAAATATTAGGTATTTTTTTCCAGGCAAAATTATAGACATATAAAAGGGTTTTTATTTATTGTTAAAGCAAATTTGAGCTCGAAAGATCAACAAGTCCATCCCATAAGACGAATCGAAGATGTTTTCTCTACTTATCTATTTTTGCTATTGAATATTATTTTGACAGTAGCTTATGTGTTTTCAGTACAATTTGAGTACCTAAACTTCTCATTTAGGATTACGATGGAATCACTTATATATTGGGCGGACTCTTTCACAATATTTTTAAATAATTGAACCGTTTTAATTAGAGTCTGTTGGTTCAACTATATTTTGTTGTAAGGACTTTCTATAAATTGTACCGTTATATCTTATTTTGCTTGGGAAATATATATATATCCGTCACTTTTGAGTAATCAAAATTGCAAGAATTTAAAAATGAGTTTAGATATTATAAAGCTTTGTGCGATCTTTATGAGTCGTTTAATTTGTTAGCTGGAGTTAGTACTAGAGAATAATTTTAGGAAATTAGAATCTAGAATTTTCAGAATATGGGTGCACCACTAAAGAAAGAAGAAGAAGAAGAAGAAGAAAGCATTACATGGATATCAATCCTTGTTTCTTTGGGTAAATAACTTAGTATTTAACGAAGTGCATCATTCAACCTTTTTGGGTTATGTATGATGACCCAAAAGGTCATCTTATGTTTTAGAACTCGATTCCGTATTCCAAGGCCTTTAAAACCTCATTTTATTTCTCCTCGATTTGCGTGCGCAGTCCGAACGTATTTTCGGAAAGCTTTTATGTTAAAAGTTGATAAAAATAAGGAATTTTGCTTAAAAACGAGTTGAGTTTTCAATATTGTTGGTAAACGCACCCGAATTATATTTTGACAGTCCCGGTGGATCCGTATCGAAATATGAAACCTGAGCGTATGCCCGGAATCGAATTCCGAGGTCCCTAGCTCGAGATATGAATTTTTATTGAAAATTGAAAGACTGAAAATATAATGGTTTTAAGAATTTGGTTAATGTTTGAACTTGTTAGTATCGGGCCCGTATTTTGGTTCCGGAGTCCGGTACTGGTTTATTATGATATTTAAGACTTGTCTGTAAAATTTGGTGAGAAACGGAGTTGCTTTGACGTGATTCGGATGTCCGGTTGTGAAAATAGAAATTTCAAAGTGTTCTTGAGGATTTCATTTGATTTGATGCTAAATTCGTGGTTTTAAGTATAATTTTAGCAATTTGATTGAAAGAGCAAGCTCGTATGATGTTTTAAGACTTGTGTGCATGTTTAGTTTGGAGCCCCGAGGGATCGGGTAAGTTTGAGATGGGCTACAGAGCATTTGAACTTAGAAAAACCAGCAGTTGATGCACCAGATCTGCTGGCTTCGCAATTGCGAGGTCTGGCTCGCAAATGCGAGCCTCGCATTTGCGAAGAATCATCGCATTTGCGAGTAGTGAGACTGGAAGGGGACCTTCACATTTGCAAAGTTCAGAATCACAATTGCGATCACTTCAGTTCGCATTTGCGAGCAATAGTTCGCATTTGCGAAGACAACAGAGTGCGAGGAGTTCACATTTGCGAAGCTTTTCTCACATTTGCGGGCGTCGCAAGGTCGCAAATGCGACATCTGCAGCTGATGAAAAGAGACCTAGACGAGATTTTTCTCCCATTCTTCAAAATTTTAAATCCTAGAACCCTAGAAGCGATTCTTCCAAGACGAATTCTTCCCCAAAACTTTGATACGTGATCCTAACCCACTTTCTTTCAATTTCCCATCACATTTCATGAATTTCCAACCTAAAAATCTAAGATTTTCATGGTAGAAGGGTTTTTGTGTAGAGACTAGAGATTTGGAAAATTGGGGATTTAGACCTCGAATTGAGGTCGGATTCCAAAACCAATTATATATCCGGGCTCGGGGGTGAATGAGTAAATGACTTTTGGTCTGAACCTCGGGTTTTGACCAAGCGGGCCCGAGGTCGATTTTTGACTTTTTGGGAGAAAGTTTGGGAAATCTAAATTTATGCATTGTAGTTAATTCCTTTAGCGATAATTGATGTTATTGAGTTAACTGTGACTAGATACGAGTGGTTTGGAGGTGGATACTAGAAGAAGGGCGGTAATTGAGCATTGAGTGGCCCGTGGAGCGAGGTAAGTGTCGTGTCTAACTTTGACTCGAGGGATTAGGAACCCTTGGCTTATTTTCTATATGAAATCCATGCGAGCGGCGTATAAGTGAGGTGACGAGTACCTATGTGCCGCCGATTTATCTGTTTTGCCTGTGTCCTTCCCGTTCTTCTTATATAGTCTTTTCCTGCCTTAACTGCTACATGTTTTACTTGTATTTCTATACCTAATTGCTACTTGTTAGACATTGTTTCTCTTTGTTGAAAGTATTAGTTCTTTCGTAGTTTCGTTGTCTCCTATTATTTGCTTAAGTTGTTGTTGGTACTTTCAAGGCATATTTTCTATATTGGTCTTGATGTGTAGTATTATTCGTGTAGATTCTATATTGATTGAGGTTTCCTTTTCTTGGTTCAGTTTGGTAATTATTTATCGTAAAGACCTTGTGATTTAGCCTGTTGATTTTGTACATTGAGTGTTTGGTTCTGATATGGTGGGATCGGGCCTCACACACACACACACACACACACACACATATATATATATATATATATATATATATATATATATATATACACACATATACGGTGGGATCGGGTTGCACACTGCAATATGTGTAATAAGGGTAGATTGATATGGTGAAATAAAAGTGAAATTACGATATTGATATTGATATATAGTGGGATCGGGTTGCGCGCCACAACAACCCATATGTTTCCATTTCTTGAGCTGTGTTCTTTTTACGATATTTTGTTTGAACTGGTAAGATTGGTAATTCTGGACGACACTGGTTTATTTTTGAGGCTGGAGTTATCATTTCCTGTTGGCTGTTTAATTTTGTACTGTATTTCAATTATTATGTCATTATTATATACTCCGTACATATTTTAGTGTATGTGACCCGCCTTAGCCTCGTCACTACTTCCTCGAGGTTAGACTCGATACTTATCAGCACGTGGGGTCGGTTGTATTGATACTACACTCTGCACACTGTGCAAATTTTGGAGATGGTCCCGGCGGCGGTTATTAGCGAGCTCGGATCATACATTTGCGGAGAATTAAGGTACGGATATTCAGCGTCCGCAGCTCCTGGAGTCCCCATCCATTTCTTTTTAGCTGTATGACTTCCTTCAAATAGCTTGTTACTTATTTCAGACCCTTATGTGTATTACTCTAATAGTTCGTGCACTCGTGACACCAGATTCAGGGAATTGTAATAGATATTTGGCTAGTTCAGATTCCGCATTTTTACTTTAAATTTATTCAGTTATCTCAGTTCTTCTTTGATATCTAATTTAATTGTTAAAAGAAGTAGATTGTTCTAACGTTGGCTTGTCTATCATGTGGAATGTTAGGCGCCATCACGATCCCTGATGAGAATTCCGGATCGTGACATTATGGGTGCCAGCAGATAATTTTAGATCAATTCTAAAAAATACATACATAAAGTACCTAGTTTATCTTAGAGATCATGTGCTCACGTGCCCCATAATCTACCATATAAATTCGCCCGTCATGGAGAATATTCCAAGAGAATATTGTGAACACGTTAGACATGCATCCCAATAATTAGGGAAATCACCATCCTAAGCTTTTTACTCATGAATATACCTTATTCTCTTCAGTTGATAATCTTATTGCTTTAGTATTTGTTAATTAAGTACTTTAAAATAAAAAAATTATTTTATAACTCGAAAAATGTTTGAACCTATTTTCTGAGTGATAGTGAATAATTATAGCTCAACGTTAATTATCTCTTGTATCTAACTCTGAATTCTTTAGCCGATTATATTTTGCAACGATCGTTTATTCTTTTTAGGACGCGAGTTGAACATGATCAATCCTGTTAGGCGCTATCCAATAAAAAGTAGTCAAAAACACTTGCAGAAGTTCTTCAAAATACAATAGATCTTTGACTCTTGAAAATTTATTAGCCTACACATCTTTGCCTTTTTTTTTTCTTTCTTTCCATTTCTTTGTTTTGGTAAGTTCATGTATTATTGATTTTGATTGGAATTGCAATCAAATTTTGTTGCCTCAAACTAGGAAAGTGGTGTTATGCTACTATGAAATCAAATTAATTTCTAACTTCCTCAAACCATGGTAAATAAATTACTTGCCAATCATTTCAAACTTATTTCAGATTACAATCCTTAAATTGAAATGATCCTCAAAACTATATATAGCAAGAAAGGGGATATGTATTTGTACGAGTTTACAACTCAGAAGAAATTTATTACACACATTTCAACATGGCAATGAAGAAAGCATCCATCACTTTGCTCTACTTTGTTTGTTTGATGCTTATCACAATAGGTATTACTCCCTCTTTTACTCTCTCATTCAAATAAAATCCTAGTTTATGATATGATTGTATGCCTATAAATTTTTTTTGGTTTTCACCCGGTGTCCGGTACTCATATTAGGACCCGACTAAATTTGAATTCGCGCCGGAAAGTCCCACATTGGGGTAAAGCGTTTCCTAACAAAGACGACTCCATAACCAGGGACTTGAACCCAAGACCTCTGGTTAAGGATGAAAGAGTATTTACTACTCCACCGTAACCCTTGTTGGTATTCCAATAAAATTATACTATTGTCTAGTGACATTTTATTTTACATGAGATTGGTACTTTTGTGTTACCTTATTCAAAAAAAAAATTGTACTTTTGTGTTACCTTATTCAAAAAAAAATTATAATACCTTATAATTTTTTTTATAGGCTTGTCGAGTGTGAAAGGTTCAGATGAACCGTGCAAAACATGGAAGGATTGTTGGTATCAATGTCGTGATGCTATTCCCTTTTGTGTGAATGGAAAATGCAATTGTGGGATTCAGGAGGATGTTATTAACAATAATCCAGTTGGTGCTATTAGAAAATTTTTACAACATAATTAGGAGTTTGTGATTATATACAAGAACAATTGTTTTGTCGAAATTTTCTTTAGTTGGTGGAAATAATAATATTTCAAATAATGATTAAAAAATTATTTTACGGTTCATGTATTTTAATAGCTAAAACGCTAGTTACTTTATTTATCTTTTGTTGTTAAATTATTCTGCTTATAGCTGATCAATGTGAATGTCAATTTTAACAATGAATTAAAATAAAGTAAAACATTTTTTTAAAAAAAATTACCCGACCCGGCCAGGCCCATCTAAAACCCTCAACTGTCACGACCCAACTTTCCCTCCGTTTGGGTATCGTGATGGCACCTAGTCTCAGGGACTAGGTAAGCCTAACTCATACTGAAATAATACAACAATAATAAATAAAATTTAACTGTCGCGAAGCAAAAAACTCTACAAAATTTATAATTCCCGAAACCCCGGTGGTACAAGTCATAAGCTCTACAAAGTTCGCTACAACTTCTAAATACAAATGTTTGGAAACAAATACAACAGTATGAGTACAAAATAGGAAGGTGATTCCGAAGTCTGCGAATGCAGCAACAAGTTTACCTTGAGTCTCCTCGGCAAGAATCCGCTCAGGCACTAACGATCAATACCTGGATTTGTACAAAAAAAAATGTACAGAAGTGTAGTATGAGCACACCACGGCGGTGCCCAGTAAGTATCAAGACTAACCTCGGTGGAGTAGTGACGAGGAACAGTCAAGGCACCTACTGATCTAATAAGCAGAACACGTATAAGTATAGAAACAACATAGCATGATATCTATATAAAGACTACGCGATATGGCTAACAATACAGTAATTGTAATAAAGAAAGAAAACAACAAGTAACAGCGGAACACCATAATAACACAGAAAAGTGAACGGAAACACAACTCAAATCCGAAATCACAATACAGTAAAGACAAGTCGTAACCCAACAACTACGATAACTTTCACATTAGGTCTTAACCAACAAAATTCAATCAATTTGAAAAGGATTTTCAGAGCTTACTACTAGTTGCCAAAATGATGCAAAGCAAAATGCGAATAGGATAGGCCAAAGATAAGGCGATAAAGTGAAAAGAAGTTGGTCGCAAAGACCAAATGATGAATGGGTCTAGATCCCAAGAGGACCAAATTTCCAAGGGAAGTTGGAGAAAAACAGGAAAACAACAGTTGAGAAAATTGTGGACCTAATTCCAAGAGGGCCCCCAGCAGATCATCGAGATGTAGGAGCATCCCCGACAGATTTTCGACCAAGTTCCAAGAGGGTCGGACAACACAGAGTGGGGAAGGAAGAAAAGGAAAATTCATCCCCAGCAAAATAATCCCCAGCAAGTTTTGATAGCGTAATGAAACACAAAGCGGGGAAGGGAGAAAGGGAAAAACCATCCCCAGCAGGAGTAGCACGACCACTCACCATGTTTTAAAACTAACAAATTTTCTTTGATTTGAAGCAGGAAAAGGAAATCTTATTAATGGCGAAAAAACATGCCACAAGGAAAAGCACCAAAACTGGGACAGAAAATTTTCTGCCATTGTCGAAAATTTTCTCGGAGGAACGAGGAAATCAATTCAAGTTTTAAGAGATAGCAAGACAACACGATTTTAAGAAAAACAGTCGGAGGTAAGATAATTTCAAGTTTTGAAGCCGGGAGCCCGCCCAGCCGAATATGACAGTTGAGCTACCGTGCTAGAACCACGGAACTCGGGAATGCCTAATACCTTCTCCCGGGTTAACAGAATTCCTTATCCGGATTTCTGGTTTGCGGACTGTAATACAGAATCATTCTTTTCCTCGATTCGGGATTAAATTGGTGACTTGGGACACCCTAAATCTCCCAAGTGACGACTCTGAAATAAATAAACAAATCCCGTTTCGATTGTCCTTTAATTGGAAAAACTCCTTCACCCCTCGCGGGGGCAGAAAAAGGAGGTGTGACAATCACCACAACGAATACAACAACAACAATGATAATAATACAAGTACGACGAGTGAATCAACTCAAGAACTCTAAATCACAAGGAAACGATAGAGCTCATTCACAAGGAATAACCACGGTAAAGAATTCTAGGTGTAAAGAGAGCAGCTCAACAAGGCATGAACTAATGTGCCACAACGATTCCAAAATGTACAGTTCGGCAACAAGAAAAATCTAACACGAGTCAAATAGTTCCAAATAAGGGCAAGTCAACTAAATATGGGATATCTAGACTTCTTATAAGGTTTGGGCAATTACGAAGAATATTTAACAATTCAATTAAAGATAGACAGCGCAAAGGTAATCATAACCTCAATTAAGGCTAAACAATTATATGAGGAGATGATGATAATTTCGAATAAAAATAATCAGTTGTGAAGAGATAACATGGCAATAGAAGAGGTAAAATCTTCAGTTAAGTCAAATAAGAGTTAAATAGGCAATAAGAGTGAATCCTAAAGCAATTAATTCTAATTTAAGCATGTAGACGTAAAACTAGTAAATAGGAACTCAGTCATATCAAGAATAACTTCATATACAGTAAATATAAGGACCTAAGAACCCTGAAAGTCCAACTATCCACAAATAAGTCTGAGCACGCACTCGTCACCTCGCGTACATGGATTACAATCAACATAGAAGACTCAAATCCTAAAGGGAAGTGCCCCACACAAGGTTAGGCAAGATACTTACCTCGAAGACGACAACCGATACTCTAAAATAAACTTCTCGGGTGAAAAGACTTCCGGACGGCTCAAATCTAACGAAAGTAACTTCAAAGCACAAATAAAACTCATAAGAAACTATTCCGGATCATAAAGTCTCAATCTTTAACAAGATCCAAATATCGGTCCAAAGGCCGACCCCCCAGCCCGCATCTCAGAACCCGACAAATTTTACAAAATCGAATACCCATTCTGATACGAGTTTGACCATACAAAAATTATCAAATTCCGATACCATTTGGTCCCTCAAATCATGATTTTTCATTTTAGAAATTTTCTTCAAAAACCAATATTTTTCCTCAACCCAAAACACAAATTAAATGATAAAAATGAAGATAAAATCATGGAATATGTTAGATTCTAGGTGAAGAATATTTTTACCCAATCGATTTTCTTGAAAAAACCCCAAAAAGAAGCTCCCAAATTCGAAGTCCAAAGCTTAAAATATGAAGAAAATGGCCAAACCCTCGATATAAATGATTCTGCCCAGCACATCCGCATCTGCGAACACCTAAGCGCATTTGCGGGCAGGCGTTTGCATTTGCGAACTTGACTTACAGGCCAAGGAGCGGTGCCGCAGATGCGATAGACTAATCGCAGAAGCGGTTTCGCATCTGCGTTCCAGCATTCACAGAAGCGAGCTAGCTTCCAGGCCTCAAAGATCGCAGACGCGATCAGGCTCACGCAGAAGTGGAGCCGCACCTGTGCTCCAAGGTCGCAGGTGCGAAAACACCAGAAAGCAGACATGTTCCAAAACCATGTAAAACATCTGAAACTCGTTCGAAACACTCCCGAGTCCCCCTGGGACCCTATCTGCACACACAAACAAGTTCTATAACCTAACAAGTACTCGTTCGAGTTCTCAAATCATATCAAACAACGCCGAAAATGCAAATCGTGCCATGAATCTAACTATAAACTTCCAAATCTTCCAACTCTAAAAACTCGTGCCGAAACCAATCAAACTAACCCGGAATGACGCCAAATTTTGCAGACAAGTACCAAATGACAAGATGGAGCTGTTTCAATCTCGGAGTCGCATTCCACTCCCGATATCACAAAAGTCAACTATGGGTCAAACTTCTCCATTTTTCAAACTTCAACTTTTCCAACTTTCGCCGAAATGCCTCAAATTACCCTACGGATCTCCAAATCCGAATCCGGACGCGCCTGAGTCCCAAATCACCATATGAAGTTGTTAAGATCATCTAAAACCCATTTTAGAGCCATTTACTCAAAAGTCCATATCCGGTCAAATTCTCACTGCTTAACCTTCCAAAACTAGAATTCTTCTTCCAATTCGATTCTGAATCCTCCGGTAATTGAATTCAATCATGCACGCAAGTCGATACATATATTATGAAGCTGTTCAAGATCTTACGCTGCCGAACGGAGCTTAGATTCTCAGAACGACCGGCTAGGTCGTTACACCAACCCGACCCATCAAAGGGAAGATTGGCTCGGCCCGGAACCGATCCCAAAACATCAAATTACAAAGCGACAAACTCAGAAGTCATCTTTATAACGTAGACAAAAATTCTCAGTCCATTACACTTTACCTTTACATGGTATGATTATATAAATAATTAGTGTTTGTTTACATGCATTCATAGATCTACGTGCATTGGAATGGTAAATAATAATATGTTGCCTTAGCCTCTTTGCATACATTCCATGGGGACAAGTTATAGAAATTAGAACAAGTCCAAATTTGCCGCAAGTTATGGTCATTTCTAACACATAAAAACATATGGTCAAAATTGATTGTGATAGAATAATAAGTATTTTTTCATTCTTTAAATTTCGGATTTTAGTTCTTAGTATAAAGTCGCGTTTGTTAAAAAATATTTTTTAAGTTCTTAGTATGAAGTCACATTTGTTTTGAAACATTTTATTGCATAATGTGGGACTTTTCGAATATGAATTCAAATTTAATCGGCGAAAAAAAATACTAAAAAACAATACAAGAACATAAGGTCAAAAAAGCACATGATGATGAAACGGGATCTCTCACTAATTCGTGGATCCACACCGCAATTTACGTATATGTCTTTTCCTTAAGCAACCGTAATAGTTATTTTAATTAACCAATGAGAATACACTTCATTAATTAATTTTAATGATAGCCAAATTACGCTATACTAACTATAATCGTTCCCCACCATTCACGGGCTTGTTTTTCTTTTTCTTTTTTAGTTATTTTTCTTATTTTGAAATAGAATATGAATGAGAAGAAGACTAGAAGAGTATTGAAATGAGAGTATTTTGATATCACATTCGTTTACTAACAGCTTGTTTGGATGGCTATTGCTTATTGAGTTCTACTATATTGTTATTTTAAATATAATATTTATTTTTATTATTACTTACTTATTGTATCATATTATTAAATCCGTCATTATATAACGAAGAAAAGCGCCATTTTATGTAACGATCAATTTGGTGTGGTCGCATCGTTACTATATATTTTTCTCTCAGCTTACCCATTTGTTATTACTATATAATCCAATTTTATCCTCTATCCTTTACCCCTTATCCTACTCTTTTGTTGTTGTAATATTATAAGTTTATTCTTCAGATTGCTAGTGCATTGGCATTAGGGTTGTTCAAACCGAACCGGAAAATCGCACCAAACTGAAAAACCAAACCATACCGATTAAAAAACCCGACTAGGTTTGGTTTGACTTGGTTTGGTATTGAATAAAAAAACCCGAACCAAACCGACATATAAATATATAAATTTTATTTATATTTTTAAGATTTTATAGTGAATTTTCTTTAGAAAACGTAGAAATATTTGGGATCCTCTCATGTATTAACCTTGAAAGCGTAAATTAACGAAAAATTATTGTTGGACGACTAAGAAAATAACTATCACGTATTACTAAAAATATTCTCCCATTAGAATATTTAAATAGATCATATGTTTGTTAATTTTTTCCATATTTACTAAACATATATTCACTTATCAAAACTTTATCTATAATTTTAACAAAGTAAGATTGAAATAATATTCATGTAAAAAAAATCCGAAAACCCGAAAAATCCGACAAAACCGAACCAATCCAAACCGATATAGTTGGTTTGATTTGGTTTTAATAAAAATCGAACCAACCCGGTCTATGTACCCCCTAATTGGTATCATGAAATGACTAAAAACGATACAATTTATCTAAATATTTTATTTATTAATATAATATAATATAATATAATATATAATGATGACCAACAAAATGACCAACCAAAATGTAAAAAGATGAACTTTTGATAGGCTCCAAAATCCGATTTCTTCGCATTAAAATGTGGGAACATGGTTATTTCGTTAGCATGCAAATGAGCAACGCTATCCACATTCTTTTATTAGATTTTAAAAGCAAAGAAAGACCTCAAGTTCACAACTCTCGAGACAGTGTATTAAACAATGAACGAAACAAAATAAAAACTTTTTACAACTATATATTACTACCTCTACCTCTGCCTCATGATCCATGCTAAATGATAATTTTATCTTTGGCACACTTATTAAAGAAATATGAACTCCTAAAGAAAAAATATATATTCAATAAATTAGTTATTATCTTAACACAGTGTAGTATATAAATAAGGACAAATTTTAGAAAAATAATAATAATTCTTTCTTGATTAAATAAATAAACACTTATTTTGAATAAAAATAAAAAGATAAAATAATCATTTATTTTGAACGGAACAGTGCTCGTAATGTGTTTGTATATTGCCAAAAGTGTGGCCAATTTTCAAATTTGCACTTTTTCCTTGTCCAATTAACAAACAACTAGGAGTACTTTTATACCCCCTTGTCCCCATTTCTAATCCTTCCAACATCCTTATCTTTCACCCACTTTTCCATTTGTTCTCTTCTTGTGCCAAGATTCTAAAAGATTTATAAATAAAACCCAAATCAAGCCTTTTTCACCATAAATATTCTTCTTCTTATTTTTGGTTGTTAGATTTGAAATAGGAAACAAAAGTGGGAAACAATGGGGAATACTCTAGGAGGAAAAAAGACAACAAAAGTGATGAAAATTGATGGACAAACCATGAAATTCAAGACACCAATTTATGCAAACGAGGTTCTAAAAAATTATCCTACTATGGTATTATTAGAATCAGAAGCAGTGAAGCATTTTGGGGTCAGAGCTAAGCCATTGGAACCACAACAAGAGTTGAAACCTAAAAGGCTCTATTTCCTAGTTGAGTTACCTAAATACCCTGAACAGAAAACCCCGAGGAGGGTCCGTTCAGGGATCCAAATGAGCGCGAAAGATCGGCTCGAAACCCTAATGCTAGCACGGAGATCTGTGTCTGACTTGTCAATCTTGAAGCCTGCCAGTATTACGACAGAAGAGTCGTCGTACCATAATAACTCTGCTTCAGGCTCACTCGTTAATAATTCATCGCCATGTAAGACGGAGAATGGTGGGCCCGTTAGGGTAAAGTTGAGGTTGCCTAAAGCTGAGGTGGAGAAACTGATGACGCAGTGCAAAGATGAGAATGAAGTTGCTGAGAAAATTATGCAACTTTGCATGAGCAACAATGGTGGAAGTGGTCCATTGATGGAAGAACAAAGTCATAATAATGGAGGAATAATTAAGAAAGGACTCAAATCAAGAGAGGTATTGTTCTCTTCCTTATGGACATGGATCCACTTTAATTTCATGTCGTATTTATTTTTTCTTCCCCTTTTTAATGATATCTTCTTATGATTCTAACTTTATAATTTAAAATAATACTTGAGTAGTAAATCGAGCATTCCGTTTTAAGTTAATGAGTTCTAAATTAATAATTTGTGTACATTTTATAAATTTTTTAAAACACATAAAATGTTCGAATCAAAATTATTGGGTTCGACTGAGCCCGCTCCCGACACTATCTCCTTCCTTGTTTGTAAAGATAGTAAAGTAAAAACTATTGAGTTACATTAGTTTACATTTTTTTATTGGAATATTAACTCAATTCGTAGAACCATAGGATTACATGCTCCTAAAGATTAAATTAATTAACAAATTGTATCGTCAATTCGGTTTTAGGAAAATTACATGAAACGTGACACACTTTCATTTTCTGGAAATTCTATTTTCAAGAATGACTGCTTCTGTCTTACTAGGCGTTTTCAATCAACAATTTCTGCTAGTTCTAACAAAAGGTGCAAATTCTATCCACAAACAACACCTAAGTCAAACTTTGATAACTTCCACTATTTGTCCTTTATTTTAGTTTTTTTTTTTTTTTTTTTTTTTTACATATTATACCTATAGGCAAATCCACTACGTATTTATATTTTATGGGTTGAAATACGTAATTTTACCATATCCCATTAAATTTAATGGATTCAAAATTTATTATATATATATATATATTAATGATATTTTGTGCAAAAATAGTAGAAACGACAGCAAGAAGCTATTTTAGAGGATTTTATTTACGAATTAGTCAGTGTATCCTAAATTTTAGTTTTTCAATTCAATTTTTCAGGACAAAAGTTCTGAATTGTCCTGAAATTCAGATTTTTAGTTTAAAATTTCAGGACAAAATAAGTATTGACTAATATTTAAATAGCATCCTTGAGAATTACTATCTGTATATTTGCCCTGCAAAAATATAGGGTACGAGCAAAACCTATGAGTTTGAACCCATAGCCTCTACACTAGATACGCCGTATATCTATATTATATATATTGATAGATATAGGAGGGGAGGGTGGGGAGAGGGGGGGGAGGAGAAGGAAAATTATTGGTTAATAACTGAACACGTATGCCTACCATACTGAACACGTAGTGGATTACGTAGATATAGAAAATATAGAAAACTAAAATTCGTTGAAACAGATTATTCAGCCCATGATGTCAACTTTGGTTACACCACTAATAGAAATGAATCGGAAAAAGAAAAAATAACTGGAAAAGATGTTAAAAATTATCTTGAAAATATTTATTTTGTATAATCTTCCTTCGGTTAACTTTTTTCTTTTTGGTGTAATACAGAAACGTGTAGGGTTCTTGCCGATAACAGAAGGGGAGATTCAATTAGCAATGGCAGCTTCTTAAAAAGAAATGGGAACAAAATAGACTATTTTAAATAGTAATTCGTTCTATAGCTTCTCTAGTTTATTTTGTATGATGATGACATGAGTCGAGCACTCGAACATAAATGGAAAAGTGAAAATTTATGTAGCCGATCCTGATTTATGTGAGGCTGAGGCATAGTTATTATTGTTGTATAGCTTAATTCTCTAGTCATGTAGTGGTCTCCGAATTTACTGGCATCTCAGCTACTTAATTAGTACTAATCATGTATTAGTCATTTTGTATAATAAAATTAAGAATCTGAAAATGAGATTATTTGCCCTGTTGTGATTTTATGTGAGATGGTTTGAAGATATACTTGTAGCATTTAAGGACTAATTATTTATTTCTTCATTCTTATCTGACCTTGAATATTGCAATTTGCATGCTATTTCTTTTACGGGATTTGACTGGACTTATTTTTAAAAAAAAAAGTTTACTGAGTGTGCAAAAAGTGTAGAGATTTCTGAAATATAAAGAGATTAAGGGGAAAAAAAGTTGACTTGGACAAATTAAGAAAGGTAAATAAAAATTTTATATGTTATCTAATAAAAGAGTAAAAAGTTAAATTATCAAATCAATTTAAATTGAAATGTTGAGAAAACTATCCATCAATCCATTTTTAATTAAGTCAAATGGTTACTTTATTTATATACCTAAGAAGTTTTTGTTTCTTTTATATGAAAAATTATACTTTTGTATTAAAAGTATTAAATATTATTATTTTTAAATACTTTTATTTTTAAATACTTATATTTCTAAAAAATGGGAACCCCCAAATTTGGGGGTTTTATCTCCTATCTAGTTGTAGATGCAATGCGTGTTCTTGCCATCTGCGACAGAACAAGAATGGAAGGATTCAATCATCAATGATAGAATAAAAATCGCACGACAGAGTAAGAAAGAAGTGATATTTTTCCTAAATTTCATAGCTTCTGGAAGATAAGTACAGACGTGTCTGTAACGATCCTCCAGACTCTACTAAGTTTGCTCATGACTCGTGAGACCTAAGTAACCTAGTACTCTGATACCAATTTGTCACGACCCAAAATTCCCACCTTCGGGATTGTGATGGCGCCTAACATTTCACTTGCTAGGCAAGCCAAAGTTAGAATTGTTTTTAAGCCATTTTAAACAAATCAAATTAACTGATGCCAATTAAATTGAGTTTATGAAAATACACTGATATAAAGTGCGAATGATCATAATTACCAAAATATCTAAATACAACCCTGGTCTGGTGTCACAAGTGCACGAACTACTAGAATAATACAGATAAAGGTCTGAATGAAAATAAAGTTGTATGAAAGATAATACACATCTAAGATAAAGTAGAAAGAGACTTTAGGGCTGCGAACGCCGAGCATCTGTACCTCAAGTGTCCGTCTGATAGTCAACCCGATCAATCTACTGACCGCCGCTAGGACCGACTTCAAAGTCTACACAAAAAGTGCAGAGTGTAGTATGAATACAACCGACCCTATGTACTCAAGTGTCGAGCCTAACCTCGACGAAGTAGTGACGAGGCTAAGGCGGGCCACTTATATTAACATGTACGCAATAATAATAATAATAATAATAATAATAATAATAATAATAATAATAATAATAATAATAATAATAATAATAATAATAATAATAATACAGAATAGACATGAATATAAGCAAGTAACTCATATCAACGAAACTCAAATCAACCAGCAGAGAGTCCCGAATAACCAGCCATATAACTCCTCTCAACAACCGAGACCAAACCGACAGTCACAAACAATATTACTTTTATAAATATGTTGCGGCGTGCAACCTGATCCCACAATATAAATTTTAAATAAATTCGTTGCGGCGCGCAACCCGACCGCTCTATATAATCATCTATCATAATCCATCCTTATTTCGACCTTTTTAATTCATTTCTTTTTAATTTCCAATGCGGCGTGTAACCCGCTCTCCAAACAATATCATTTAACTATAGTAACTCAATAACTAAGATTTACAAGAAATCATACATTAAGAGAACAAATGTACGGGAAATAGAGAATAACATGATAATCAAGAGCTCGAACTACTCGGATGTCTCAACTTTACCAACTCAACGGTGTCTACTTTTAACAATACGTACAAGTGATACTACTCCAATAAAAGTAACAATTAATATGAAACTATAAGGCAACAAGGCATAATACAATTTAGATATATGAGGGGAACAAATGGAGACAAGTAGTAATTAAGTGCGGAATCAGGGAGGGGATGAACAATTTAAGACAAGAAATGTTAAATGACAAGTAGTAATTATGGCATGGAAGTCAAATAAGCATGTAGCAATTAAGGCATGAAAACGGGACATAATGTTAAGCAATGAAGATAGGGAAAACAAGTAATGTAACGGCTAAGTCATGAAATAAAGTAATTAATGAAATACGGAAAATATGGAAACAAGTAATTTGACGGCGTATATACACTCGTCATTCGCATATACACTGCTACACATGTAATTCACATAGCACATAGCTTAAGAGTTCCTAATTTCCTCAAATCTAGGCTAGACCCAACACTTACCTAACTCTGCAATCAACTCAAAGTTCAACCACGGCCCTGCATTTCGAACAAGCCTCCACTAACCAAATCTAGCAGATTTTAACCAAACGATTCAAAATAAGCCTTAGAAACTACCCATGAATGAAAGAGGTTCAATTTAGATCATCATTGAAAAAGTCAAGAAAAGTCAACCCACGCCCGCTTGGTCAAAACCCGAGATTCGGATCATAACCCGATTATCCATTCACCCCCGAGCCCGGTTATGTAATTAGTTTCTAAATCCGACCTCAATTCGAGGTCTAAATCCCAAATTTACAAAAATTTCTAATTCTACTCAAATCACTAATTTCTATGATAGTCCGAGATTTAATATTGAAAACTTATGAAATGTAATAGGTAATTGAAAGAAAGTAGATTAAAGTCAGTTACCAATGAATTTAGGAAAAAAATCTCTTGAAAAAATCGTATCTAGAGTATTTAAGGTTGAGAGTTTGAAAGAAATAAGCAAAATCCCCTTTTTTTCTCTTTTACCCAGCTGCAGTTATCGCAATTGCGATGATTGCAAAAATGATCAACCCCTCGCAAATGCGAAGAAGTCCCTGAGCCCGTTGTCGTCACAAATGCTATAATTTGTTTGCAATTGCGCACTTTTACTTTGCAAATGCTAAGCATGCTCTAACAGTGCTGAGTCGCAATTGCGACTCTTGGATTGCAAATGCGATCACTGCAACTCCGCAAATGCAAATTTTTCCTCGCAAATGCGAACTTTTCCTTACAATTAGGATTTCTACCCAGCCAACCCATGCTCGCAAATGCGAAGTATCCTTCAGAAAAGTGATGCTCGTATTTGCGAGCGAGACCTCGCAAATGCGAGATCTGTAGTCCAGCATGAGATGTAAACATGCACCAGCTATGCTTCTAAGTTAAAAACCACTCCTAGGCCTATCCGAAACTCGCCTGAGCCCCTCAGGCTCCAAACCAAACATGCACACAAGTGTAATAACATCATACGAATTTGCTCGCACGATCAAAGCATCAAAATAACACCTTAAACTATGAATCAGATACCAAAACAAATAATATTTTCAAAGAAACATAAGAACTTTTAATTTTTCAACTGGACGTTCGAATCACGTCAAATCAACTCCGTTTTGCACTAAATTTTTATAGACAAGTCATAAATACTGAAATGAACCTATGTCAAGTTCCGACACCATAATCCGAATCCGATAGCAACAAAGTCAACCGATGATCAAACTTAGGAATTCTTTTAACTTTAAATTTCTAGTTTTCAACAAATTGCGTTAGATCAAGCTGTGGACTTCCGAATTCGATTTTGGGCATATGTCCAAGTCCCAAATCCCGATACAGACCACCGGGATCGTCAAAATACTGTTCGAAATCCATTTGCTTAAAACGTTGACCGAAGTCAACTCAAATGAGTTTTAAGGCACGATTTCATATTTTCGTCAATTTCTTATAAAAATCTTCCGAAAAAAGAACACGGACTATGCACGCAAAACGAGAAAGGTTAAATGGAGTTAATCGAGATCTACACAGAAATGAAGGTTAAAACTATAAATGACCTATCGGGTCATCATACATTTGATGGCGATTTTGGATATCGAAATGTCGATAATTGGCAACATGCAAACCTCTTTTAGTGGCGATTGTAGCATTCATCACAGAAAGTTGGCTGTGAAAATGTTGGTCGAAATCAGCGACAAACCACTTTAATGGTGACTTCTACTGTCGCCACAAAAAGGCTGTCAGATTTATTTTTATTTAATTAAATAAATGATAAACTCTCTTAGTTTCTTTACGTATTTATTTTTTAAATTTTTGAATTCCTTAATGAAAATGTTGCCTTCGATGCCTAAGAGGCCGTTTGGATTAGCTGATTGTAAATAGCTAATAAGCTTGCTGAAACTAATTTTTTAAGCATTTACATTTTTGGATAAATGTACTAAAACTGATAATAAGTAGTTGATGTGTTTTTTAGAAAAGTGATGATAAACTATTCTTTTATTAAAATGACTAAAACACTCTTAAAACTTTACAAAACATTATAAATTAAAACAATTCTTTGCAAAGAAAAGGATGAATAACAAATATATTATGAAGAAAAAGTTAGAAAATTTATTTTGTGAAAAATATTTTGTGAATTCAAAAATATTATTAAGGATAATTTAATAAAAGCCTTGGTCAAATTAAAAATGCTTATAAATTGAAAAGCCATAAATTGGTGGTGACCAACTTATGACTTATGACTTTAGCTAAAATATACTTATAAGCCAATTTGACTTTGTTATAAGTTTAGTCAAACACCGTCTAAACCCCCTTCCGCCCAGAGTCCGAAACTTTTTTGATGCTTTTTTGGACAAAAAACACGTTTCTAATGTTAAAAAAAAGGTTACATAATTACGTAAAACGCAGTACTATATTGCGTTTTACTTTAACGGAAAGTTGGCCGTTAAAGTAAAACGCAGTATAGTACTGCGTATTATTTAAAATTATTTTTTTTACTAATTCGTAGTACTATACTGCGTTTTACTTAAAAAAAAGAAGAAGAGACTTTATTTTATTAAAGCAATTCGCAGTATTATACTGCGTTTTAACTAAAATGCAGTATAATACTGCGAATTGCTTTAATAAAATAAAGCCCTCCTTGGACCACAGAACCGACGAACCCCCATTAAAAAATTTCGGATTCTGCTGGTCCCCCCCCCGGCGTAAAATTAAAAAAATATTTGGGCCCCACCCGTCACCTAAAGAGCAAGTAGTGTAGGTCCCACACACAAGACAAGCTTTGGATTCCTTCTTTCGGGTGCAAAAATTCAATTTCAATCAAATTCAAAAAACTTAAATCGAGGTATTTCGATTTTGTTTATGTCGAAATTCGTATAGTACATGCATATTTGTATTGTTTAATGTGTTTCCATGTTAATTTGTGTTATGTTTGTGTTTAAATTTGTATCTTATACCTGGATTGATTTATTAGCTTTGGTACAAAAAATGTTAAAATTTGATAAATTATTTGTATTGTTCAAAAATTAATATTATTTATTTTGTGTGTTGTTCATATTTATATTTTATGTTAGTTGTTTTTATATGTAATAGTGACCTTTTAGCGTAGTAAAATAAATAGTCTTTTAGCGTAGTAAAATGTAGAGCCTTTTAGTGTAGTAAAATATAGCCTTTTAGTGTAGTAAAATATAGAGCCTTTTAGTGTAGTAAATTATTGAGCCTTTTAGCGTAGTAAAATATATAGCCTTTTAGCGTAGTAAAATGTAGAACCTTTTAGCGGTAGAGTCTATGTAGTTTAAATATGTAGTAACTGAAAACTCTATCCAATTACACTTTATAAAATTAATTATTTAATTTATAACAATAAATTTACAAAAGAAACAAATTAATATATGTTGTAAAATTAACTCCAATATCGAGTCTGGAACCCATACATAATTATTCAGTCCAATATTAAATATATTATTATTTAATTTATTAAGCTAACAAAATTCTAAAAAAGTTGAAATTGACACGCATAATAATTAAGGATAACTTGGTGCTGCCGGGCCTTAAATATCGAGCCTAGAACCCATACATAATTATTCAGTCCAATATTAAACATAATTAATTATTTAATCACGCATAATAATTAAGGATAACTTGGTGCTACCATGCCTCAAATATCGAGCCTGGAACCCATACATAATTATTCAGTCCAATTCAATAATTTTTAATTTAATTCATTAAACTAGCAAAATTCTAAAAATGTTGAAATTGACAAGCATAATAATTAAGGATAACTTGGTGTTACCGGGCCTCAAATATCGAGCCTGGAACCCATACATAATTATTCTGTCCAATATTAAACATAATTAATTATTTAATTCCTTAAACTAGCAAAATTCTAAAAATGTTGAAATTGACACGCATAATAATTAAGGATAACTTGGTGCTACCGGGCCTCAAATATCGAGCATGGAACCCATACATAATTATTCAGTCCAATATTAAATATAATTAATTATTTAATCACGCATAATAATTAAGGATAACTTGGTGCTGTCGGGCCTCAAATATCGAGTCTGGAACCCATACATAATTATTCAATCCAATATTAAATATAATTAATTATTTAATTCCTTAAACTAACACACAATTAATTTTGTTTAAATTATAGTAGACGACATGGACTTTTCTCCGCCTGCGCATCCTGGACCTGCCGAGGATCAGCTACTAGTATTGCAAGGCGACCATAGGTCCTCCTTTGTATGGGAGAGACAGCTATCGATGCAGGCTCTCCGCCCTAGGAGACCTGACGATTTGTGGGAGTTCATCGTGGAGCATCCTTTCCATGCCCGCGTAGTCGCGCGCCTACAGGCTACGGGCTTCTATACGATTTTTGAGCTTGGACGGATGCAACTTGATTGGTCTCTCATCACGGCCTTGGTAGAGCGGTGGCAACCGGAGACGCACACTTTTCCCTTGCCCACTGGAGAGGCCACCATCACGCTGGAGGATGTTCAGGTTTTAAACGGGCTTCACGTAGATGGATAGGCCGTGGCACTGCCCCAGTACATTAGATCCATGATGCGTGCACAATTTTTGGATATGATGGGGCATTTTACTAGTTATAGACCTCAGGGTAACACTGGGGGCAGTCGCGTTGCTTTGTCAGCCATCAGAGATCATATGGTTGTTTTGCACCCAGACACTATCAATGGGATGGAGGATCTCCATATTGAGAGGTACACGCGGTTGGCACTGCTCCTGTTTTTCGGCTGTGTCTTGTTCCCGAACACTTTGGGGAGTCTCGTGAGTATGCGCTTTCTCCATCATCTTCAGTAGCTTGATGCTTTACCCCAGTATAGCTGGGGTGTTGCTGTTCTCGCATACCTGTATAGGAGCATGTGCCGGTCGAGCATGGGCCCAACGGTGGACATATGTGGTTTTCTGCCCCTCCTACAGGTGACAACATTTTCGAATGCTCTGTTCATTATTTCGAATTCTATATGGTCGAAATGACTCATAAATTTTACGTCAACCTTTTATCTTAGGTTTGGGCCTGTCAGCGGATCATGCCGTTGCAGCTACCTCTACCACCACTTGCGCCCGGTGAGGCTTATCCGTTTCTCCCTCTAGCTTCTGGGTGGATTCTCCGGCGTGGGAACTACCGAGGGACCGATGCTCATCATAATCTCCCCTTTATCAGGGATGTGCTAGATATGCTGGTAGACGGACAGGTAAATATGTACCTACACTTACTTATTTTAAATTGAGTTGTGTTGCGCATACTCACTTTTATGTTATTATTTGGCAGTTCATCTGGACGCCATATAACGACGAGTTGCTAGCTCAACTGCCCGTTTAATGCTCAGTCGATCGACTACTTTGGAGCACCTCCGTCCTGATGATCTTCTTCGATATGGTTGAATATCATGCCACAGAGCATGTGCTTTGCCAGTTTCACCGTCCCCAGCCGATACCGGGGGAGCCTGGATGGGTGGCTACACACTATCAGCGGGATGACCGTGCCAGGCTGGATGATATATATATGGGATGGTTAGAGCAGCATGTCCATATTTGGGAGGAGCAACGAGCTGACCGTATTCCGCCAGCACCTACATTTACCCAGGAGGCCACTATTCATCTGTATGCGTCATGGTACCGCCGTCACACCCGACTGATTATCGGAAACCCCATTCATGTACTTGGCGAGCGCTACAGACCATACACCGGGAGGCACGAGGCACTGGTATGTTTTTTGGCTTATTAATATCGTATAATTGTGATATAGCGTTATTTAATTAATATTTTAAATGTTTCACAGGCTATTGGGCATCATCACCTCTACCCGTTGGGACAGGAGATGCAGCAGCATACCGATATCCCTGCAGTCGTTGACTATGGCCGGCGGGTGGCACAATTGGCTCGTCGGACCCTGTTTCAGGCGAGAGATGCCGCGAGGTTGGACCACGAGGCTCAGTATGCGGTAGGGCACGAGAGAGGGGTAGGGCACGAGAGAGGGGTTCCCCACGAGGTAGGGGTGCCCCACGGGGTCGCGGGGGTCGGGGGGACGGCGAGGAGGTGGTCCCCAGCAAGGGGGCGTTGAGGCACCTGTCGACCCACCTGTTGAGGGACATGATGAGGACTTTGGAGTTGAGGCGCTTGGAGATGATCAGCCGGGTTATATACCTCGGGTAGATGAGCCTTCCAGCAGCATGCCTTCGTACAACCTTCAGCTATCTCTGCCAGCATCACAGGTCACCCCGTCAGGAGCATTGTCGATCACGGGTACATTCGACGGGGATGTAGACCAGTACTTTGCATGCCCATCTACCTCAGCTGAGGATCAGTCCATCCGAGACGTGGATGGCGGGCGCAGGTTGAGTTATGCCTCATCCTCGGCGGTTGATGCGGATCTACCACAGGCGCAGGTATGTTTGTATTACTTTAAAATTTCAATTTGTTTTCTTTTCCTTAATGAGTTGACATTAATTAATTTTTAACTTTCTTATGTATGTTTTGTCCCAGCCCATCTTTGAGGCCACTACATGCTTTGATGAGGACACCACATATGTATATACTCAGGCGGCCATTCAACAACAGTCCCGGGGTTAAAGTATTTTAGTGCGGCCATGTACCTGGGCAGATTTGAAAAAGACTTATCCCAGTGGCCATAAATAAGTTCAAAGACATGTTTGTGACCGAGATATGCCTTTCTTTTGGTTATAGTACAACCATACTCCTGGTGGACGGCTGTAATACACTCTTTAATCTTGAACCTAATGGACACTTCCAAATATGGAATCAAGACAAGAGAAATCAAGTCCATATCCAAGTTGAAGTGATTCTCATTGTATGTGTCCATTTCACATCTGTGCTCGCTAATAAATTTACCCACTTTCCACAAACCTGATTTCTTCTTGGTGGCACGCAATATCCTGTGACAACCCATAAAGTCTCTACGGCATACAACCTTGTATTTCTCCGTAGTTGACTCACTTACCGTCATCTCACGACACTCTCTTATAATGTAGATTTTTACAGCCCTAATTAGGCGAGCTTTATCGGGGAAATACATGCCCTTTGTCAGAACAGCTGGTCTACACTCATCCCACATCGCTGACCGAATTCATCATCATCCCTTGTAAGGGCATCCACGTTCGGCATGCTTGGCAAATTATCAAAGTAGGGAATATTCCGCTCATGAAATGGCACGTGGGACTCGTACACTCTTGGTTTAGCGGGAGGTGGAGGAACATGCTCCCTCGTCAGCTCAGATTCAACATTCACTTCCTCCTCATCATCACCCTCATCATGGAAGGGTGTGTCATCCCCAAACTCATCCGCATTGTTGTCATAATCACTATCATTTTCCTAACTCTGCGCATCTGCCAAATCAAGAGTAAATACGTCGTCTATGGGCAACTGTGTGAGGTCAGGAGCTTCAAGAAGCTCATTTTCACTGCACAAAAAGAACAAAATGATAAGTTACCCAACTAGATAAATACTTTAGATATAGTTATATCACTTTACTTACAAGTTGTACTGTCTTGACGTTTCATGATGGATATTTTCTTGTTGGTGATGACTCCCAGATGGACCACCGTGGTCCAATACTCCAGAACTACGCATATTCCAACTAGGGGCGGGGTCATAACTTGTAAAATTCATATCCGGACGGTACCCCCTATGAAAAATATGAGTGTTAATACAAATCCAATTAAAACATAAAATAAACATCGCTAAAGCGTAGTAAAATTGAAGTTTACCAGTCGTCTTGTTGATTATATAAAGTCGAAAAATTATTTTGTGGCTGCTCATTCGTCGGTGGTGACAAGTTTAAATCAAGGCAAGCTCTTTCATCAGCAATCTGTCCGGCAAAAACTGCTCCAGAATAAGCACTCGATGATTGGGGGTTATCCCTACTATGCACGCCCTAATTATTGGGAACGTCTTCCACCTTGACGTACATTTCCAATAATTTTATTACAATAAATTCCCTGTATTCATCCAGAATCCGCAAAAATCTCTAAGAGTTTCATCATCCTCGATGTTAAACTTAGAATAATAAGCAAACCCCTGCGGAGTCACTGAATACGGAAATCTACCGGTTAACGCCTCCTGTCACTCATTTTTGTACGTAACAACGATACCAATTTATCGTACTCTATAGTAAACGGCAATTTAACATGACACTGTGGAGGTGAGCTATACCTCACAGAGTTATTCTCCAGTACAACCTCACCCCCCTCCCCCCCCAATATAGTGAAACCCTTATTTTTGGCACTTTAGACATTGTAAAAAAATGATTGATAAGAAGAGAGAAGTATGAACATAAGGTTGAAGTAAAGTATTGAATGGACATAAAATTGAAACGCCTTTAAATAAGGCAAGTCCGAGCTTGGAGTGTAGAATTTTTCTATGTAAAACGCAATACAATACTATGTTTTATGTATTTAAATTATTGTTATGTTAGTTAATTGGTGGGGCCAAAAATCAGAGTAAAACGCAGTATAGTAGTACGTTTCAGGTAAAACGCATTATTATACTGCGTTTTACAAAAAAAATAAATGTGTTGTACTGCTTATAAGTAAAACGCAGTATAGTACTACGAATTAGTAAAAAAACATTTTTAAAAATAATACGCAGTACTATACTGCGTTTTACTTTAACAGCAACTTTTCGTTAAAATAAAACGTAGTATAATACTGCGTTTTACGTAATTACGTAACCTTTTTTTTAGCATTACAAACGTATTTTTTATCCAAAAAAGTATTAAAAAAGTTTCGGACTCCTCCCGCCCAACCTTTTGGTTGAAGCCGCCGCATGGACTAATCAAGTTGCATGGCCAAACAACCTTCGGCTGCCATTCTACTAAAGTTAGATAAGGAGAGGGAAAAAAGTAAAAAAGAACTAAATGATACATGCTTTAATTCTGCAGCCCTGCTATAAAGAAGATAATATCAACTTTTCACCATAGAAAAGATGAATTCTTGAATTAGTTTTTACTTTTTCATTATTTGGTGAATGTTTGGTGCTTTGTGGTCAAACGAGGAGACACATGAGATCAACATCAAAAATAGTGTAAAGTAAGAGATTCACAGAAATATTAGAGGTCACATCTAATTAAAGATCTCAGCATTGGAAAGTTATTAGGTGGCTCCAATTTCTAAATTATTGGGTTTTCAACTTAACTAGTATGAGTAGTACGGATTAATTGACTCTTTCTTCAACTTATCCTACTAATTAATAAGTGTTCACACTTCACACCTCTTTTATTATTTTTAAAATTCTTTGGGTTTTCAATCAAATGCTACAAAATAACTTAAAGGAATTAGATTTTCCTTTTGTCGACATCCAAGGGAAAAAGGTTAACAAACTGTCTTTTAATCTCTTCTTGTTTACCCCAATTTCAAAATAAATGTCCTCCAATCAGCATGTACATATCATGTATGTTATATGAGAATAATTCAACGTCGAAGGGTTCACACATGATGTTCAAGTTTCCTAATTTGAAACTAAGCTTTGTGGACTTATATTTTCTCAATTTTGAAACTAAAATGATTGACAAAAATTACTTTCTAGGAGTATTCTCTTATCATAACTTTTTCTTGAAACTCACAAGCCAGCACAATGTTATGATCCGCCATATTATCATGCCACGTAGGTGCCACTTGATGTATATTTTTACCATATGCAAAGCTTACATAGGAAAGATGCTAGAACTTGTAGGAAAGTTCTAGAGAAATATAGAGGTTACCTAGGAAGACCCTAGAACCCTATGGATTTGCTAGGAAAGTCTTTGGAAGATTCTAGCTATATAGAGAATTTTAGAGAGGGGTCTTACTTGTAAATAATAAGGGACTTACACTAGCCCCTACGAGACTAGTATATAAAGGGGCCATTCATTTGTAAAATCATCAAGCAAAACAATCAAGTTCTCTTTAATAAAAAGCTTTCTTTGACAGTTCTCTTGTGTTCTAACATCCCCTTAGCGATCTTGAGTATAATAAGATTAATATGGCATAGCAAGAATATGAGCAAGTTTTGCAAGATCGTGAGCGAGTTGTCAAGTGTCGCACGTGTACTTAGTTAAATATTAAGAACGTGACAACATGGTATCAACGAAAATATTATGACTAAAGGAATGTTAGAAAGAATACAAGAGATTGCTAGAAGGAAGCTTTGTAGGGAACCATGGTTGGAATTACCAAGGGCATGGTACTCGCAAAAGGGACCAATGTGGAGGTCCCTAAGTGAAAGCAGTATGGCGGTGCACGGGACGCACGCGGGTTGGAAAATTATTTTGGAGGATGGACAAGTATTTTGAGCTAGTCAAGGGGGATGGAAAAGTTGTTTAGGTACGCAACGCCTCAATATATTTGACCGAGGTTGCTGCGTTATGGTGGCGTCGAAAGTGTGCTGACATGGAGAAGGGGCTATGAAAGATTGAGATGTGGGAGCAGTTCAAGAAGGAGTTGAAGCAATTCTACCCGATAAATGTGGTGTACGAGGCTTAGCGGAAGCTAAGGAAGCTCCGATAGACGGCCACAATTCGTGAGTATGTTCGCGATTCACTACCTTTATCATGACCCAAAACTAACCCATTTTGATGGTGCCTAATATGGTACTAGGCAAGCCGACATCCCAAACATTTGCCATCACTTTGAATGAACAATATACTGAAGCCGAATTAAATAATTAAAGCTCTCATAAACTGGATAAAAGACCATAACCAAATGTGGAAAAATACCAAAACCTGGATGTCACCGAGTACATGAGTATCTATATATAACAACATAGTTTGGTACACTATTTGGAAAGCGGGACTAAATATATAAGAACTGAAAGATATGGAAAGGAGGATCAAGGTCTGCGAACTTCAAACAACTACCTCGATGATCTCCGAACAGGTAGACTCCACGATCAACAACCGCGGTGCCCGAAAATGTCTGGATCTGCACACGAGGTGCAAGATGTAGTGTGAGTATAACTAACTCAATAAGTATCGCAAATAAACAAGGCAAGGTAAGAGAAGCTTAATTTGTTGCGGTCACTAGTTAATTCAGTGCAATTCTATCCTTTTGGATTAACATAGTATAAAATTTAAAGCTAGCACATATGGCTTTATGGTACAAATATCTAGGTGTTCCTGTACACTGGTTCTCAAATACCTTGCTCAACAGAATTATAGCATGTAGAGGAAAGAAATACGTAAATCAGATAAATGGTCAAGAAAATACAAGTTCCACACACTGCACAGAAAACTCACGTGCTGTATGGACAACTCATATGCTAACAATATAATCTGCATGGACAACCCACGTGCTAACAATAAAATCTGAACGGACAACTCATGCGCAACATGGGCAACTTACGTGTCAATAATATCGATATATGGATCTGCACGGACAACTCACGTGTCAATAATATCAATATATGGATCCACACGAACAACACACATGCTGCACGGACAACTCACGTGCCAATAACATAATCCGCCTGGCATAGTCACATGCCCAAGTCCAAAATATCATACATGAGAAATAAAGCAAGTATACATGTATATAATGGATGGAATACGATTCTCCTATCCCTGGACTGGTGTAACTAATATGCTAAAGTGTAGGAATGTGCAAATTGTGCTATCGTAGATCAAACCAGTAATTTCATCAATGAAAAACATTATCAAGTTCGTTCAGGGATTTAAACCTCTAAGTAGACTCATCATGGCTCAATTAGATCACATAAGTTGTTACCACATGTTAGATATTGAAGCTCGAAGCTTAACAATCATTTCTGGGCTTATAGGAGACCGAGCACAATCAAAACGTGAATATACAATCACGGTGCCCGCATACGGAATCATCCCCATGCATGTGCACACCCAAAAGCACGTGGCTAGCACAACAATTCAGGTAACTAGTGCCTCAACTGCGTTTAAATACGATACTTACCTCAAGCAACTCGAATCACTCTGCTAGCAAGTCCTTGCCTCGCGAATCAGCCTCCAAACATCTCGAATCTAGCCATAAACAATTCGATACAATCAACACGAGTTAAAGGAATAAATTCCATAAGAAAATACTAAGTTCTTAATCAAAAGTAAAGAGAAAGTCAACTCAAAAGCCGCCCCCACGCCCATGTCTCGGAATCCAATAAAAATCTTAAAATCCGAAAGCCCATTTAACCACGAGTCCAACCATATTAAATTTATCAAAATCCAATACCAAATCGACACCTAAACCCCACATTTAAGCTCTACAAATCCCTAGCCTCAAACTCCCAAAATTACACCTTAAAACCATACAATCTAGGTGGGAAATTCAATGGGGAAACATAATTAATGAATAAATTTAACCACAAGTGATTTACCTCAAGAAACCCCTCAAAAATCCTCTCAAAAATTGCTTAATCACGAGCTTGAAATGTTCAAAATGATGAAAATCACGGAACCCTCATTTTTAATACACTGCCCAGGCCTTTTCGCACCTAGGACAACTTACCCGCTTCTGCAGTTTCACAGAAGCAATAATTATCCTGGTTCTGCGATTTTTCCAGGACTCCATTGTCTCCGCTTCTGCGATCCCCCACACGTAGGTGCGTGCCTGCACCTGCGAAAATTCTTCTGTTCTATGCTCTAGAGCCCCCAATCCAAATTCTGCTTCTGTGCTCCAGTCGCCGCATATGCGGCCATGCAGGTGCGAAAATTCTCTCGCACCTGCGACCACTACACACTCCCCTCAAAATCGCACCTGCATTTCCCCGCTCGCACCAGTTAAAAGGAACAAGGCAAGATTAGTGGTTCAAGGATATAGTCAAGAGGAGGGCATAAACTATGATGAAACCTTTGCTCTAGTTGGAAGATTGGAAGCAATTAGACTTCTTATAGCCTTTGCTGCTTACATGAAATTCACTCTTCATAAGATGGTTGTCAAGAGTGCCTTCCTTAATGACTATCTAAAGGAACAAGTGTTTGTTAATCAACCTCCGAGCTTTGAAAGCAAGGAATGTCCTGATCATGTGTACAAGCTTGACAAGACACTATGGGCTCAAGCAAGCTCCAAGAGCCTAGTGTGAAAGATTGTCAAAATTCTTGCTTGAGAATGGCTATAAGAGAGGTAAAATTAGTAATAGGTGAGCTTAATTTCTTTTTAGGATTACAAATTAAACAAAATTTAAATGGAACTATACTCCATCAGCAGAAGTATGTGAAAGAGTTGCTTAAAAGGGTTAAAATGGAATACTCTAAAGAAATTGACACTCCTATAGCAACAACCACAAAATTGGATATAGATTAACCCGGTTCATCTGTTGATCAGAAGATGTATATGGGAATGATTGGTTCTTTTTTATATCTCATTGCTAGTAGAACTAACATTATTTTCAGTGTAGGGCTTTGTGCTAGATTTCAAAAAATCCAAAGAAGTCTCACTTGACTGCTATCAAGAGGATCTTGAGATACCTAAAAGGCACCACTGGCCTCTGTCTATGGTATCTAAAAGGTAGTAGTTGCAACTTAGTGAGATATGCTGATGCTGATTATGCAGGTGTTCGTATAGATAGAAAGAGCATCTCAGGTATGACACACTTTCTTGGCTCATGTCTCGTATCTTGGGCTACCAAAAAGCAAAAATTCCGTGGCTTTGTCTACTACTAAAGGTGACTATGTGGTTGCTGCCTCATGTTGTGCTCAACTGCTGTGGATCAAACAACAATTAATGGACTTTGGAATTGATGTTGGTTGTATCCTCATCTTTTGTGACAACACCAGTGCAATTAGTATGACCGAAAACCCGGTTCATCACAAAAGAACTAAGCACATAGATGTTAGGCATCACTTTTGAGGGACAACTCTGAAAAGGGTTTGGTCATTGTGGAATTTGGTGCTACTGACAAGCAAATAGTTGACATCTTCACAAAAGCTCTAAGTAGAGATCACTTTGAAAGGAACAACTTAGAAGTAGGAATGATTAATATCACCTAAAAGAAACTAATTCTAACTCAATAATTGGTTAGATAATTTGTGAATTTTGTACATAGTTAGATTTGATATTGCTTAGTCTCGTACTTTCACTAGTATACTCTTGTGCGACGTGCTAAAATGTCTCATTAATTTCTAATGATATTATCGTTATTTTCTTGAAAAAATTCAGACTTATACAAGAGAATTCTTAGTGAAGAATCTTGTTTATCAAGATTACGTGATATGTACTTTCCACTCCACATATTTTGAAATAATTGTATTTGGATCATAATCAAAAGGATTGTCCCATTTAATCCTAACCTCCCTCAAGCTTATCCATTACAAAAAGAACCAGTTTCACCCAAAGAGAGTCCCCAGCGCCATAATATCCTAGATTCTAGGAAAGTCTCCAACGTCTTTTCAAACTGACTCCCAATTTGATTAGACTCCTGAGCTTCTGAAAAGCCGTCGTTACCGAATTAAACTCTCCCTTTTTAAATTGGTTTGGCCTTACCCATATTATCACTTCTAAAATCTCCTGCTGTCAAACATCTCTCTCTATCTTTTTTCACCTCTTCCACACACATCAATGGCGAACCTTTATGAAAATCCCTCATCACCACCCAAGGAATCAACACCTTCAACCACACCTATCTCTTAGAAAGGAGGAATCAAGAGGCTATCTTGCAAGAACGTCGCTGATAGTAAATATATCAAGAAAATAAATAAACAATTGAAAACAAGCCAGGCAGAGGAGCCCCAAAATCTGAAGAATCCTTTAAGTCTGCAACTGAAGGGGAAGAAACTGTTTCATCTGAAATAGAACAGGTAACATCTCGTCCTTAGATTACATCTGAAGTAATTTATGGGGTTGCTGATAATCTGGAGAATAGATTTGTTATGGTTGGAACTATTGTTAGGGTTGAAATCACTGAATCCAAAAAAATTGGTGGTAAAAAAAAAGAAAAAAGAAAAAAAAAGGAGAGTGAGGGTTCTCAAGGTGATGTGAGGGGAAAGGGAAAAGAAGGAATACTTGAACCGTAACCTACTCTTGTTGGGTTGAATGAGGAAACATGGGCTACGATGTTATGGACTGAGGAATCTGCTGGAGAGGAATCCAGTTGGAGAGAAGAAGGGGGCAGTGGGTCTGGAGATGCAAATGCAACTAAAGGGCTGGTTAGATTGAGGAAGAGGTTTCAAGAACCTGTTCCATTTGTGAAGGAACCCCTTGAAGACCTACTGAAGCGAGTGTCTGATAGCTACAATCTAAAAAAGAAGAAAAGTTCAGGAGATAAAATTCATGGAACTGCTAGGACAAACAATAAGAGAAAGGCTACCTCTTCTATCCCTATGGAGACTCCTCCTACTAGAGGAAGAGCCACAAGGAGTCAGACGAAACAAAGTGGGGCTGAACTGGAAAAAGCCCTAGAAGAGAGTAAGAGAAAAGCTGTTGCAAAGAGAAAGAAGAAAGTGAGTGACCCTGTTGAGGCAGTTTTAACTGAGGAGATGGACCTGGTTCTTCGTGATGAAGACATGGCAGTGGAGGAAGAGGTTGCAACTCTAAAGACAAACAAAATAAAGACTTCCAAAAAGAAGTCTCCTTCAAAGAAAAAGTTTGCAGAGCCTTCTACCTTGGTAAAAAGAATCAGGTTTGCCATGAAATCTAGGAAAGTGAAAGTGGTGGAGTAAGAAAAGAGTGAAGAAGAAGAAGAAAATGATAAAGAGTAGGAAAAAATGGTTAAGTTTGGAAAAAGAACTATCTTGAAGGGTAAACTTCTCAAGGCCTTGGAGGAGGAAGGCATGGTGATGCTGCTGAAAAAAACTACAACTTCAGGGTTGGAAGGACATGGTCCTTCATATGGATAGAAAACTTGCCAGAACTGAGATTGTGGAGTTCATGGCAAATTGTGAAATCAAGAATAACGGGGTCACTGATGTGGTGAAGGGATGACTGTGAGCTTTGATGATAAGGAATTGGGAGAGATTCTAGGAGTACCTGCTGAAGGGTACAATGATTACAAGAAGTTAAAATGGCCAAGCCTAGAAAATCTCCCCACCTTACTTGCCATTACAAGAAAGTTTGCTGACAATGAGTTAGAGCTAGAGTCCAAGGTTGTATATAAAAGTGAGATGAAGTCTGCCCACAAAGTGCTTTTCAAATTCGTTAAAAAGGTAATGTTGCCCATGCAGGAAAAAAAGCACATTGCCACTTTCATGGACTTAGTCCTTATGGAATGCCTGGATAACGGGAGACATATTAGTTGGCTAGGGTTTATCATCCAGCTCCTTAATAGAGTTCTGAATGGTGCTAAAACTCATGTCATACCCTATGGTTTCATTCTCACCACCGTGCTGCACTTCAAGGTTCCCTTAAAGAAATGGGATGTTAGTACAAGCAAAGATCACTTTGGGAAAAACACCTTGACTACTTGCGACTATGAAGTCCATGTTGTTGCTAAAGAACCTGGTTAATCTAAGAAGGTGCCTGTGAAAAGCAAAGTGAAAGCCTTGGTACAGGAGAATAAGGCTAAGGATGCTGAGATTGAGAGGCTGAGAAGAGGCTAGCTGAAGTAGAAAGTGAGAGGGATGCTCACAGAACTGAGCTTGCAAAGAAAAAGGAGAAGAATGAAGGCATTCTTCATGACATGTTGAAGCTGCCTCAAGCCAGAAATCAAGAACCTGGTCCTTCCCAGCCTTAAACCCTTTCCTAGTGTAGTTAAAAAACCAATTACCCGAATGGGATATTTTTTGTTTTTTTGATCATGCTGCAGTACTGTTATTTTTTTTCTATGCTTTGTGGATGACTATTATCAATGCTAATAACAACTTTTGCTCTAATTATTTGTTGGTATTTCTTAGATGGCTAATATCCTTAGACTGATAAAGAGAAAATTGAATCCATGATTGCATTTGAAGTCGCTCTAGCGGCCATGAGTAAGATCTAATAAAATATGGTTATCTAACATAATTATGCAACTTTTGGATGATGGCAAAGGGGAAAAGATAGGTTGTGCTTTTTACTTTGGACTGTGATGTTTATAACTTAATGAACCTGGTCCTTGATGATTTGTGACTTTAAAATGGAAAGTTCTAATATTGTGTTGATGTTGAGCTGAGTTGAAACAAGTCTTATTCTTATGAAAATCACAGAGTTTGTCATCATCAAAAAGGGAAAATTTATTGGCCTACGTAAGTTTGTTTTGATGATTGACAAAGGAACTCAAAGCATGACCCAGGTCCATACACAATGTACACAGACACAGACAGATTCGAGCACATGACATGCACGTGAAGAAGATAAACTTAAGTGGTTATATCTGATATCTCCTGAACGAAAAGGTTGCATAATTGATAAAGAACAGGACTCCTTAATCGAAGAGAACTCTATCTTGGATTAAGGAAGGGTTAGAAGTTGAAGATAACTAGAACTCTTCCACCAAGGAAGAGTAAAGCATTAGACTTCTAGTTATTTCCTTCTACTAACTCTATATATTTCAGGATGTTCTCATTTTACAGGTACACACAAATGCTGAAGTTAAACGAGAGTTGAGAGCAAAATAACAAGGCATTTTGCAAGCAATTCCTGTGTGATTCAAGTGTGCGGACCTGAAGCTACATGAACCAAATAGAAGAACCAGTTTCAAATGTCTATCTTTCATTCTAGTTCAATTGTAATAGGGTAAGTTGTACCTTTCAGCTTTCTTTAGAAGCATTTGTACTAGGTAGTCTAAGTATAGTGTTCAAGTTAGAGTTAACTTGAAATTATCGCAACAATCTGAGGCTGGATGCCACAAAGGGTTAGAGGTAATCCTTAGGTTTACAAGAGGTTTGTAAATGTTGTTTTTGGCTTATTGATTTAGTGAAGCATAGGAAAAAATCCTATTGGGTAGTAGGTCGTAATTTTTTCAGCTTTTGAGCTAGGTGTTTTCCACGTAAAAATACTTGTGTTCTTTACTTTCTGCATTTATTATTCCGCAACAGTAGTATAAGGAACACATAGAAGGATCAGGTCCTTCAATAATATGTGCTCGTGAAAAATTAGATACCACACAAATCCCCCATTGTGATATTGAAGTATAAAATATCAAAATGTAATGAACAAGTAGTTAAGTTATTCACAAAAAAAAAAAAAAAAAGGAAAAGGTCTAACCACTTTATGGCGCACTCGTAAACTCAGTCAGTAAAATATATATACACATAAAGCAATGAGAATAATCTTCTTTGTTCTCATGCTTGTTTACCTCGATCACACTCTAAAAGATATGTACGTAGCCTTCCTTTTGGCTGAAATGTAGGTCGCCACACCAAATGGCGACATATAACACAACTTGTGATGGCGAGTAAAGAGCTTGACACGAATATCATCACCAAAATATTTCACATAATGCTCTAACAGTAACAAATATGAAAGTGAATTGATGAAGCCAAGTAGATTATTCTTTAAATTGTTAATTTTCTCATAGGAAATATTGAAATGAGCAACTTGCTCCACTACGAAAGCTAACGCATAGCATTTAAGAGACAAATTCGACCATCCTTAAAAGTACTCTCAAAACAAGAACGAGTAGGGGCGGGTTAACGACGTACGGGTTCACGTGAACCCAGTAAATTTTGTCCAAATAATGTAAATGTCACGATCCAAAATCCACTAAAGGTCGTGTAGCACCGAACATCGCTGTCAGGCAAGCCAACCATAAATACTTAATTAAATTCTCGTTTTAATAATTTCGAAAACTATGATTTTCTTTCAATTTTACTAGTAAAAGATAATCATTTCAAATTAAATATAAATGTTAAGAAGTCAATACAAAATACCCCATAATCATCCAAGAACCCGGTGTCACAAGTGCATGAGCATTTACTAGGGAATGAAATAAAATACAATAACTGTCCGGAATACAATTGGACAGAAATATAATACTCTGAAGGAGACTCTATTGGCTACGGATCGTCTCCCAAGATGCAGCTTACCTAAGTCTCCGTATCAACCATGCCGCTACGCCACTAAGCCACTAGCCACACATGAACCTATGCAACAAAATGCACAGCAAGTGTAGTATGAGTACGAAAGCAACGTGTACCCAGTAAGTATCCCGTCTAACCTCAAAGAAGTAAAGAGGAGAGGTCGACTTCGACACTTACTAGTGGTCCAATAATAATATATTAATAATGTGATAATCATGGATTTATTAAAAACGGCAGTAAACTCAAGTAAGTCAAGAAACAAGTAAACATTCCTTTTTATATTTAGAAGTCTCCAAATTCATAATCCATTATTTATCAATTTATCTCAGACCAGGGAGGCAATATTAATTTGTAAATCTCAAGCAAGCATTACAAGCATGCGCAAATCATGCCGAGGTCGTACGACCCCATCCAACAATATTTGAACTGTGCACTGCCAGAGGGTTGAATGGCGCGAACCATAGATGCAGCTATTTAATTTGCCGAGGCGTTCGGCCAAAATTTAACACACACAGACAGTCAATCAAGAAGTCATCAGGGAACAATTATCCAAAGAAAAGCCAATTCTCTTTTAACAATTTAAAACATAAAGTTTGATCTTTTTAGAAATTCATTTACTAATTTGATGTGATTTAAGCAATTCAAACTGTCAATAAAATTATAAATATTCCAAGTATATCATGCTTTTGGGATCTAGACTACCCGGACTTAAACATAATAGTAGCTACGCACGGACTCTCGCCACCTCGTGCGTACGTAGCCCCCACAAATAGAAACACATAATCAATTATTTCACCTATGGAGACAATTCCCTCAGAAAGGAGACTTACCTCGCTCCGAAGTTCCAAAACCGGCTTCCTAGCCCTTCTGACGACTCAAATCGATGCCCCAATGCTCCAAAACTAACCAAATAACGGGCAAACCAATAAAATATGCCCTAATACTCATTACAATTCAATTTGTATAAAATACCAACTCTGCTCGGAAAGTTGACAAAATTGCCCTCGTGCCCACGTGCCCAGATTCCGACATTTTTCGAAGATAAAGTTTACCCATGACCTCACGAACTCAAATATATGATTTTCTCTCAATTCCATACCCAAAATCGTGGTAAAAATCCAAAATATAAATTTCTAGGTCTCTTACCAAAAATCCACAATTTCTACAGAATTTTCATGCTCAAATCCGTATATAATCCAAGTATTGACTCAAAACTAGTAGAAACCACTTACCTCATGCTTGGTGATGAAAATGGTACTCCCAATTTGCTCCAAAATTGGCTCTCATGGAGGAAAAATGGTGAAAAATGAGCCAAACCCTTGCTTTTAAAAGAACACACTGCCCAGCCCGCTTCTCGCACATGCGGTCCACCTGCCGCTTCTGCGGCCCCGCACCTGCGAAAATCTCCATCGCAGGTGCGGTCTCAGCTAACTCGGCCCCGGTCGCTTCTGCGGGGCCAGGACCACTTCTGCGGAAGCTGCATTGCACATGTGCCCCCAGCCAAGCCAAGCCATTTTTTTTTCTGCGACATCCGGGTCGCTTCTGCGGCTCCATACCTGCGGCCAAAACCTCGCAGGTGCGGTTACACCAGATACCAACTGCTTCATTTCTTCTTCAAATTCAAATTTTGATCCGTTAACTATCCGAAATCCACCCGAGGCCTCCGGGACCCCAACCAATCATACCAACCAGTCCCAAAACATAATGCGGACCTGCTCGAGGTCTCAAATCACATCAAACAACGCTAAAACCATGAATCGCACTCCAATTCAAGCTTAATGAACTTTAGAATTCCAAACTTCTACATTCGATGCCAAAACCTATCAAATCACGTCCGATTGACCTCAAATTTTGCACACAAGTCATATTTGATATTACAGACTTACCTCAACTTCCGGAATCGAATTCCGACCCCGATATCAAAAGGTCCACTTCCGGTCAAATTCCTTGAAAACCTCCAAATTTCTATCTTTAGCCAATTGAGTCCAAAATGACCCACAGACCTCTAAATTCACTTCCGATCGCGCTCCCAACACCATAATTACCACACGGAGCTATTCCCAGACTCGGAATCCCAAACAGACATCGATAACACTGAAATGCACTTTAACCCAAACTTTTGAAATTCTTTCAAAAATGCCAACTTCCACAATAGACGCTGAAATGCTCCCGGGCCATCTAAAACTCGATCCGAACACACGCTCGAATCTGAAATCATCATATGAACCTGTTGGAACCTTCAAATCCTAATTCCAAGGTCGTTTACTCAAAAATCCAATCTTAGTCTGTTCATCCAACTTAAAGCTTTCGAAATGAGAATTCTTTTTCCAAATCGACTCTGAACTTCCCGAAATTCAATTCCGACCACGCATACAAGTCATAATACCTGAAGTGAAGCTGCTCATGGACTCAAACCGCGGAGCGACGTGCTAGAGATCAAAACGACCGGTCAGGTCGTTACATTCTCTCCCACTTAAACATACGTTAGTCCTTGAACGTGCTGAGAACTGCGCTGGAGTTGTTCGAAATCACTGTTTAACACCTCGAGCACCTACCCGTGCTACCACCACTCAACTGGGCATCTTAGCTTGATCAATCTGAAGATATCCTTTTCACTTAAGCAAATTAGCCTTAGAGCCCAATTCCAACATCCAGAATTCTTTGCCAGGCCTGTTTCCAACATACGAACGCCGTATCAATCACCGCACGATGTACCAGAACATCACTGCATACCTTTGCTAAATTCACACCTTGCACTGCTTTATTTACAGCACCACAATAACATTCTATGAGCATAATAGTCAAAATTCCACGAATCTGATGCTCCCATTGCACCTCATGACATACATAGGTCTTGCTCTAACTCTTACAATACCGCCATGACGGAAGAGACGTGTAGAAATTCATAACCAACTGCCGAATCAACAAATCATTGGGTCTATACTCCTAACAAGAACCTTCACCTCATTCTAAACCAAATAATGGTCTTTGCTCTTTAATATACTTTATCTTATCAGATTGCACTGATCCTAAATCCAATAATCTCGTCTCACCCAGTACGAACTGCTCAGGCAATAAGCCACACCAGACATGATCAAAAGTCTCGTATGATGCCACAATGTGCCAATAGGCTACCAACTCGAACCTAATACAAAAGGGAAACAAAATCTGGAAGGGATTACTCAACTCACGCACTAATATGAACTTTCCTCAGAAAATGGGAAACAAGACATACAAAAATAGGATATAGAAAGTTGTATTCAACATCACACTGTTGCGGCGTGCAACCCGATTCAAATAACATACCCGTGGCGGCATGCCACCCGATCCACTCATAAAATTCACATAAGGAGATATACATCGAGCTAAATTGCTCATTACAGCAAAATATCGAATATCGGTCACAAGCATGCTAAGTGCATAATACCAACCCTGGAGAGACATATAGCGCCATAAGCTACAAAACTCAAGCACAATTGAGGTGCGATATATGGTCTGAATCTCAAGAACCATCATATGACACCATCGCTACGCAAATCCTCAACGTATAAGAAATTTATCAAGCTATTTCACAACTCACACGACACAATGTAATATTACATGAAATAGTCAACGATGAACTAGCACCCAACGTCCGAATACTCTTCCATAAGGAGTGCATTGCTAAAATGAACACATCTAGCCTGATATAGAGCCCACATTCATATTTAAATCCATCCATGGATCTCAAGCCGATTCTGATCGTACCGAACTAGGCTAATAACCTTTGTGGGTCCATAATAACCCCCCTTTTCTCACAACACACAAGAACAACCATCATAACCGGAGCAATCCTCCACAGTTCGTAGCCTAATGAACTAAGTGCCCTCTAGTAATAAATTCTCACATTAGTGATATTAGTACCATCTTCATAATTGGTTTAAATTTCCAATCAATCAAGTGACTACATGTCACACTTATACAACCTCCCCATGAGACACGCTTCCACGACCTTCCGCACGAGATAACAAGTCTGCACATCCATACCACTAACGCTGTAAAGCAATTCAAGAATCCGTAACCAGGATGCAGATCCTCTTTCACAAAACACCGATCTCAGGTGACACTGAAGACATTACAAACTTACTTTAAACATCCAAGCTCCTTTCCTGCTCATCCGAGCTCATGACATCCTTGCTAACACCGAACCACAACCTTGGTTCTCACTTACAAATCCCATACCACTCACTACAACTAACATGCTGATTTGCGATAGTACAAGATTTTCATCATAGCTCTTGAACCACTAATAGATAAATACATCATCATATTGAAACTTCCACTTACTCTTTTCAGGAGAACCATAGCAACACACGAGTGAATCCTTGTGACTGTAGAACATGCAAGTCCTCAAGTAGTGGTCTAAGCCACCATAACCCTTCCGGGATCCGCCCACACATAACAGGCTATAAGGCTTGAATGCTTTCAAATAAAATCAATCACGGCAGCCGTCAGGCCTCACACGCCGTCACAAATCACCTGCATAACCTAATCACGCTGAAGGGACTAATTACTACCACCAATATGCCAATCTCACTATGGCTAACCAATCCAACCTCTTCTAATTTACCCTTAATTGCCGTAGAAATATTAATAACTCCATTCAACACATAACGAACTCGATCCGCACTCATCCCGAGTGGCCTTGTATCACTAGACCATGCTGCCTCAAATTCCACGAACCTTTTCATACTTTCCTTGTGCGCCTATTTGCATCCTCAACTGGTATGCCCATTCTGACATTCTCCTACAAATCCGAAGTCATTTCTCTATTTCCCCCAAATGTTACACTACAAGCCGAAGATATCATAGAACATTCCAAGCCTCTTCTCACAAGCTGATGCAGAAGCCCAATTCTTAACCATACTTATGGTCTTGAAATCTTTAGACACCACACTTTGACCTGTGAATCTACTAGGACCATTGTTTGAGAGTCACCCACTCTGGCTCGGTCCCGAATATAATCAACTCCAAGAACCTTCTAGCACATGAACACCCTCTCGACGAAGCACCCAGCGGAATCACTTTCCTTGAAACCCGCATCTATACAAAACATAAATCCTGAACCTTTCCCAAGCCTGAACATGGGTTAATAAGGCCAACTATAGCACACCTTTAACAATTCCTTTGCTCAAATTACCACTTACGTTCTTTCCCTTAGCTGAAATAGCCCATCAATGTGCTAGAATCAAGAAATCTCACCAATATATGACCATGCAATCCAACCGTAGGCGGTGGGACTCTCCCACTTAGCTTGAAGCCACTATTACACAACTCTAGAACCCACCAAGATTCTTTATCTCTTATTGACATGACCTTGCACAATCAAACTACCAGATTCCTTGAAATCCCTCCGTTAGCACTTCATGAACACTCTGAATCTCCATCAATATTCACATATTTGACCTCTTACCGGATGGCTAGTAAAATCTTTCGCAGAAGCTTCGGCAACCACGCGACCGCTAACCTGCTCACAGGGGATAATCCACCTGTGGAAATTACCTACCGACATCTTCCAATGTTGTTGTACGGGGTACAATCACTACGACATCAACAACCCATCCTGAACCCGTGCTCATTCACCAGCTGCACAAGTCCATTCACTCCTCGTGGACTTCAATTAAATGTGCGACAATATCCTTCCATGCCAAGTCATGTTGTATCCTTCTTCATATCAAGTAAATCCCTTTTGTAATTCCAACCTCTCGCCGCATAATAGACAATACTTCAAATTAAATCCGTAGACCCAACCACTGTCCACTAACATCCCAAATCATTCCAAACTTTCCTCAAGGGTGCGTAGTCATCCTACCAAAAAACACATATGCAACCCCCCACTCTCTCACTTTGGCGAAACTCACTCCTTTAATCAGCTACTCGACCTTCGCTTCTTATACATAGCCTTCTAGAAATTTAACCAGCGCCTGACACTTCCCACATGTCCTTCCTCATCCTTTGTTGCTCAGTTGTTGCTCTAATTCAATCTATACCTCCGAAATATTTGAACCAATAGATTGTCACTAACTTTAACTTTTCGAAGATCGTCTTTCTCGAGCCGTCAGCATTAGAAATACCGATTCAATCCTGCACCACCGCACACTGCGATCTCTAACAGTCGTTTCTCCAATACCATTGCACAATACCCTGCCCCAAGGCGAATTGAAGAGAACCATACACCGGCGAACTTAACATATTCAATCACGGACGACGACACCACGACGCAGATGAAAATCCCATCACACTTGAAATCGTCAAGTCTTGTTACTCCATCACCCCAAATCTGGATATTCACAGGCCAATTGCTTTTCCTCCGTTAGAAATGAAATATCGAATCTCTGAATCACGCACTGAGTAGACCTTCATTCAAGTTATTCACTGCCCCAACGCATAGGCAAGTATCCTACCATCACATCTATACCGTGCGATAACCAATAATGAGCAATCATAGAAATCTGTGCATAGCCTCAAAGCTCTCAGAAGTGCAGCTACCGAGCTGAAATGACAGAATATCCGTTCGCAAGGCGACGACAATAGCCCAACCAACTGTGCTGGGAGAAACATCATGCACCACATGTGTAGTACCATTAAAATTCTTCAATTCTTGATTTATAATAAGCGCTTCGCGTCGCATAAGATCGAGTAGGAAGGAAACAAGGGCATAAGCCTCAAAGGAATCAAATCGAACAATGAGTAATCAAGAAGGGAAGTACTCCTAATAGCCCTGTAGCCTCTTGAAGATAAGTACAGACGTCTCCGTACCGATCCGCAAGACTCTACTAGACTCGCTCATAATTCGTGAGACCTAAGGGAACCTAGTGCTCTGATACCATGTTGTCACGACCCAAAATCTACTAAAGGCCGTGATGGCGCTGGACATCGTTGTCAGGCAAGCCAACCATAAATACTTAATTAAATTCTCATTTTAATAATTTTAAAAACTATGATTTTCTTTCAATTTTACTAGTAAAAGATAATCATTTCAAATTAAATACAAATGTTAAGAAGTCAATACAAAATACCCCATAATCATCCCAGAACCCGGTGTCACAAGTGCATGAGCATTTGCTGGGGAATGAAATAAAATACAATAACTGTCCGGAATATAATTGGACAGAAATGAAAATACAATACAATACTCTGAAGGAGATTCTGCTGGCTGCGGATCGTCTCCCAATACGCAGCTTACCAAAGTCTTCGTATCAACCATGCCGCTACACCACTAAGTCACTAGCTACATATGGACCTATGCAACAAAATGCACAACAAGTGTAGTATGAGTACGAAAACAATGTGTACCAAGTAAGTATCCTGTCTAGCCTCGAAGAAGTAGAGACGAGAGGTCGACTTTGATACATACTAGTGATCTAATAATAATATATTAATAATGCGATAATCATGGATTTATTAAAAATGACAGTAAACTCAAGTAAGTCAAGAAACAAGTAAACATTCCTTTTTATATTTAGAAGTCTCAAAATTTATAATCCATTATTTATTAATTTATCTCAGACCAGGGAGGCAATATTAATTTGTAAATCTCAAGCAAGCATTACAAGCATGCGCAAATCATGCCGAGGTCGTACGGCCCGATCCAACAATATTTAAACTGTGCACTGCCAAAGGGTCGAATGGCGCTAACCATATATGCATCTATTTAATTTGCCGAGGTGTTCGTCTCGTTCCAAAATTTAACACACATATACAGTCAATCAAGAAGTCATCAGGGAACAATTATCCAAAGAAAAGCCAATTCTCTTTTAACAATTTAAGAAAATGAAGTTTAATCTTTTTAGAAATTAATTTACTAATTTGATGTGATTTAAGCAAAACTGTCAATAAGATTGCAAATATTCCAAGTATAGCATGCTCTTGGGTCCTAGACTACCCGAACTTAAACATAATAGTAGCTATGCACGAAGTCTCGTCACCTCGTGCATATGTAGCCCCCACAAATAGAAGCACATAACCAATTAATTCACCTATGTGGACAATTCCCTCTTACAAGGTTAAAAAGGAGACTTACCTCGCTCCGAAATTCCAAAACCGGTTTCCAAGCCCTTCTGACGACTCAAATCGATGCCCCAATGCTCCAAAACTAACCAAATAACGGGCAAACCAATGAAAATATGCCATAATACTCATAACAATTCAATTTGTATAAAATACCAACTCCGCTCGGAAAGTTGACAAAATTGTCCTCGGGCCCACGTGCCTGAATTCCGAAATTTTTCGAAGATAAAGTTTACCCATGACCCACGAACTCAAATATATGATTTTCTCTCAATTCCATGCCCAAAATCGTGGTAAAAATCCAAAATATAAATTTCTAGGTCTCCTACCAAAAATCCACAATTTCTACCAAATTTTCATGCTCAAATCCGTATATAATCCAAGTATTAACTCGAAACTAGTAGAAACCACTTACCTCATGCTTGGTGATGAAAATGGCACTCCCAATTTGCTCCAAAATCGGCTCCCATGGAGGAAAAATGAGCCAAACCCTCGCTTTTAAAAGAACACACTGCCCAGCCCGCTTCTCGCACCTGCGGTCCACCTGCCGCTTCTGCGGCCCTGCACCTGCAAAAATCTCCATCACAGGTGCGATCTCAGCTAACTCGCCCACAACCGCTTTTGCGGGGTCAAGACCGCTTCGGCGATCTCGCTTCTGCGGAAGCTGCGTCGCACCTGCGCCCCCAGCCAAGCCCAGCCATTTCCGCTTCTGCGACACCAGGGCCGCTTCTGCGGTCAAAACCTCACATGTGCGGTTACACCAGATACTAGCTGCTTCAATTCTTCTTCAAATTCAAATTTTGATCCGTTAACCATCCAGAATCCACCCGAGGCCTCCGGGACCCCAACCAATCATACCAACCAGTCCCAAAATATAATGCAGACCTGCTCGAAGTCTCAAATCACATCAAACAACGCTAAAACCATGAATCGCACTCCAATTCAAGCTTAATGAACTTTAGAATTTCAAATTTCTACAGTCGATGCCGAAACCTATCAAATCACGTCCGATTGACCTTAAATTTTGCACACAAGTCATATTTGACATTACGGACCTACCCCAACTTCCGGAATCAGATTCCGACCCTGATATCAAAAGGTCCACTTCCGGTCAAATTTCTCAAAAACCTCCAAATTTCTATCTTTAGCCAATTGATTCCAAAATGACCCATGGACCTCCGAATTCACTTCCGATCGCGCTCCCAATACCAGAATCACCACACAGAGCTATTTCCAGACTCAGAATCCCAAACGGACATCGATAAAACTGAAATGCACTTCAACCTAAACTTATGAAATTCTTCCAAAAATGCCAACTTCCACAATAGGCGTCGAAACGCTCCCGGGTCATCCAAAATCCGATCCAAACATACGCCCGAATCCTAAATCATCATATGAACCTGTTGGAACCTTCAAATCCCGATTCTGAGGTCGTTTACTCAAAAATCTAATTTTAGTCAGTTCTTCCAACTTAAAGCTTTCGAAATGAGAATTCTCTTTCCAAATCGACTCTGCACTTCCCGAAATTCAATTCCGACCATGCATACAAGTCATAATACCTGAAGTGAAGCTGTTCATATCCTCAAACCGCGGAACGACGTACTAGAGCTCAAAATGACCGTTCGGGTCGTTACAGTAAATGTGTTCGAAAAATTTATTAAATATCTATAAAATGTTTGAATGTGAACCCAATTACTATTGAAAATTTACTTAAAGTCATTGCAGTAACCCATAAGTATTAAATCCTGAATCTGCCTCTGAGAAGAAGAACGGCTTAGCTGAAAAAAGCTTTGTTCCTATTGAAGCTGTTGAAATGATAATTAATGGAGTGAAAAGTCTTTTTCACAAAGTATTGAAATTGAAGCTGTTGAAATGATAATTAATGGAGTAAAAAGTCTTTTTCCCAAAGTAATGAAATTTTGCTGATTGAATGGACATATAGCACATGGAACGCCTAGACAAAGATAGAAATTCGTTATTTGACCTAATTTCCATTGAAATTTCAAAAATATTAGGTGCTATAGTAATCGCTTTTAATGGATAGTACATCAAGAGGAGACAAGGGACCCTTGATTATTTGATTCATCGTTCAAGATAGTTAGAGACAGAGCCAGAATTTAAACTTTATAAGTTATAAATTTTAATTGGGACACAATCTCAAGTTCTAATTACCAAAATTTTGAATATAATTTTTATACATAACTAATAATTTTGTTAACACATATATGTAATTTGAACCAAAATTATTAAATTTTGCCGAATCCACCGCCGTCCCTGAACATAATTTCTATGAGATCTAGAAAATCTTACAATTTCATTATCAGAACATTAATTCAGACAGTTGCTGGTAAATTAAAGTCGTTCAAAAATCATGTTGACAAAGTAAACAGAAATTCTCCGTCTGCCACTCTTTACCTTTACGTAAGTATAATTATAAATTATATATATGGTAAATTAACAGCCCTTTTTAACATGATAATTCTACGTGTAGTAATTAAAATGATTAATAAGGTTTTATAGATTGCCGATTAGAAGAGGTTAATCTTGGTGTAACTTATGATAATTTGTCTTCTAGAAAAAACAGTCAAAAAGCACATGATGATGATGATGATGATGGAAATGGGATCTCTCACTAATTCAAAGACCCACACCGTGATTTACGTACGTCTTATTTGCTTAAGTAATCCTAGTTGTTACTTAGTAATTAACCATTTAGGTACATTAGTTTGAAATGATTGCCTTACCATATTATACTACTAATTATCATCTTTCCCCACAATCCCTAGACCATAAATACTTACCCATATCGGGTGTTTACATCAAACTATATTAACTTACTATGGTTAATTAATTTAATTAGATGAGTATTTACCATCCGTGGACTCCCTTTTTCTTTTATATACAGTCAAACTTCTCTATAACAACCTTGTTTGTTTCAAATATTTTTGGATGTTATAGCGAAGTACTGTTATAGAGAATATATATTATAACATAACATGAAAATTAGTTGCGCAAAAACTTGGCTTTTATAGTGAAGTGTTGTTATATAGGAATGCTGTTATAGAGAGGTCTGACTGTATATCTCTCTCTCTCTCTCTCTCTCTCTCTCTATATATATATATATATATATATATATATATATATATATATATATATATATATATATATATATATATATATATATGCGAGATTAACTATAGCAATTGAACATATCTTTTGTGACAAATTTTTTTTCGTAATTTTGTATAAGCTAAATAATCACTTGAATGTTGGATTGTGTGTAATCATGCATCTCATCTAAAAGCTAAATTATTATGGAGATCGAGCTTTAATTTATTTAATTGTTTTTGAGATGTTTCATGTGCGGGTTTGATTTTTTTTCTTAGGCCAAGACCACATGAAGGTCTTTTTGATATTGAGTGACGATCAAATTCATAAACCCAAGACCTCTATTTACTCTAATAATACCATGCGATTATATTTTAGCAAGAGTCATATTGATGTGAAAATTCATTTATTAAGACGACCAAATATGTTGAAGCTAAGGGCTCCAACAGCCAATTGACACCCATTTGACCTGAAAATTACAATATGTAACATGATAATCTTTTTAATTTATATATTTAGGCTATATGTCGACTCACTTTGTATTCTTCCTATGTATAATTCTCTATATTTTAATACTCATAATAATAATTCTGGCTTCGTTACAGACTTCAATATCCCATTTTTTGCATTTATTAACGCGGGAACATGTATTAATGACTTGATTAGTTAGCATGCAAATAAACAACCCTATCCAACACATGACCAAAAATGAAAGTGACAATATCACGGTGTTTTTTATATAACAATATATAAATAAATAACAAAAGAAAGATCACACACCTCATCTATAAGATAAGGGGAAAACTAAATAAAACCTCTTTTTTCCAAAATTGTCAAAATAGGCGACTTTTATTAAAACTCTGTACTCTTTCTTTGACCTCCTCCCCCACGTCCTTATCTTGCATCCACCTTTCATTTATGTTCTTCTCGTAACAAGATTTCAAGAGGGTTCCAAGAAAACAGAATCCATAATTTAAAAATACCCCTAAAATAACAAGCTTTGTAATTATAAATACTGTTTCTTTCTTTTTCTTTTTGTTAGATTTCAATATACAAAGAAACAGAAAAAAACTAAAGGCAAATGGGCAACAGTCTGGGAAGAAAAAAGACAACAAAAGTGATGAAAATCGATGGACAAATCATGAAATTCAAGACACCAGTTTATGCCAACGAGGTTCTAAAAAATTATCCTACTATGGTATTATTAGAATCTGAAGAAGTGAAGCATTTTGGGGTCAGAGCTAAGCCATTGGAACCACAACAAGAGTTGAAATCCAAAAGGCTCTATTTTCTAGTTGAGTTACCTAAGTATCCTGAAGAAAAAAACACTAGAAGGATCCGTTCAGGGATCCAAATGAGCGCGAAAGATCGGCTTGAAACCCTAATGTTAGCACGAAGATCTGTGTCTGACTTGTCAACCATGAAGCCTGCCAGTATTATGACTGAAGAGTCATCACATCATAATAACTTTGCTTCAGGCACACTCTTGAATAATAAGACGGAGACCGGTGGTGGGCCCGTTAGGGTAAAGTTAAGGTTGCCTAGAGCCGAGGTGGAGAAGCTGATGACGCAGAGTAAAGGTGAAGAAGATGTTGCCGAGAAAATTATGCGACTTTGCATGGCTAACAATGGTGGCGGTGGCGGTGGCGGTGGTGGTGGTGGAGCAGACATGTTTCAGAGTAAAAGTGGTCCGTTGTTGGACGAAAAAAATAATTGGAAGAATAATAATGGAGGAATAATTAAGAAAGGAATCCGATCTCGAGAGGTAATGTTCTCTTCATTATGTACATTGATCCACTTTTCGTGCCATGTTTACTTCATTTCTATTTTATGAACATTTTTTAATGTCATGATTCGAAACTTCAAAAAATGTGTAGTAAAAAAGAAATACTAGAAAGATGAAAAAAGTTCTTCTTTTATAGTGTTAATTTATGTTTTAATGAAAAAAAAATAGGAGTATTACCCAACGAAAACTTGAACAAATTTATGATTGTAAAAAAGAAAAAATATTGTTGTTGTACTCTTAAATTGGTTTCCAACTTAAGGTATTTCCAAAGTTACACTATGTAGATATGTCATTTTTATGTATATATGTTATATATTGAATCTCTTTAGTTTCTTCATGCATATACTTTGATATATATATTTTAAATTTCCTTAGTAAAAATTTCTGACTCCAAAAAATTACTGTAAAACGATTTAGCAAAGTCGCAGCTTTCAAAAGCAGGTGTGAAATTTTCAACAATAAGTTTAGAATGGTTTCAGAAAGTTGACTTTTACTTTTTTTCATATTTAGTAAGAGTTGAAATTTTAATAAGAGTCAGCAACATGAAATAAATAGAAACACGTTAAAATTCAAATATTGCATACTCTGTTCGGTTTCTCATAAGTATCTCCTTTTATTGAATTATTTTATCCTCTAGAAGCATGGTCTATGTCAAACTTTATTTATATAACTTTTATGGGCATATTGCGAAAAAATTGAGTAGTTTAGTTTACAACTTTTTGGAGGGGAATTTTGGCGTAAGTTACTGTCATATAGTCAGGAGGTCATGGGTTCAAGCCGTGAAAATAGTCTCTTGTGGAAATACATGGTAAGACTATATACAATAGATCCTTGTGGACCGGCCCTAATTCTTCGGATCCCGCGCATAGCAAAAGCTTATTGTTTTTTTAAGAGACAAGGAACTGATCTTGGAATAAAATAATACTCTAATACGTAATCGATGAGATGGTGCATACCTGCATATGGCCGGAGTAAGGTTACAGATTCATCTGAACTCATAATTTTATATATATATCATTTACTAAAATATTAATAAACGTTAGATCTAAATCTATAAACTTTAATAGTATAATGAGTTAAATACCGAAAATTTTAAAAGTTGAACTTATTAAATTTTAAATACTAGATCCGCCTTTTCAGATGGCTCTAGAAAATATTAGGTTTGTTCAAATATAAAAGAAATTAAAAGAAAAAGATTCATGTTGAAAGGTCAAGTGCAATTTCAGCTAAAATTCATACCTAATGACCACCAAAAAACTAGTGTAACATTATCTATTTGATTTCTTGTCAATTTCCGTTAGATTTATTGTGGTCAAACAAATAAGATAACAATATGATATTATTATTTCCTTTAATATTGACCGCACATTTTGAAGACGTAACAGATTCTAAAATTAAGAAAAAGTTAAAAATTCATTCAAATAAATTATTCAGCTTTTCCGATATTAGTATATTGACGCATGATAACTAAACTATAAGAATTGAGAAGACGTCCACTTTTGTTGCACGTACCTTAACATAAAATATATATAACTACTATATATATTTTGGTGCTAAAAAGAATGACGTACATTTAGAAATTATGAGGGTAACGCACCTTATTCATCCCTTAATCTTTTTAAATATAAATTTACCTATAAATCACAGCTTAAAGTAGTTAAGCACAATTATATGACCCTTAATTAATCGTGATAGTATCATATAAATTGGGACGGTCTAAGCATTATTTTTCTTGTGTCTACTTGTTGAAAAATACCCGTGATAAATATTTGAAAAAACTTTCCTTCGGGTATAGCCTAATTGGTTTGGAGCGCGGTCATCGATACAGATGACCGTGATCGATACCTCCTCAATGCCTTCTAGGTTAAGCCTGTCGCATAGGGTTTGCCTAGTACGGTTAACATTCCATGTGTGGTTTGCAGGCTATTACATAGTTGGGGATTTATCCAGTGCGCTCACCCGAAGGGCAGAGACCGTAGCGATTGCGGGTTTTTCTGGGATTCCAAAAAAAAAATAGAAAAAATTTCTTTTTCCAAAATTAGGGGGTAGGGATTTTGAGCAATTATCTTACTTTTGGCAGCCAAGTGGAATTAAGAATAACCCATTTTTATTTTAAATTTATTGTACAAGATGTAACAAATAATCTTGAAAATTTCAGTTTGTATAACCTTTTTTTTTTTTTTTTGCTGACATATTTTTCTTATTTGTGATGGAATGCAGAAACGTGTAGGATTCTTGCCAATAACGGAAGGGGAGATTCAATTAGCAGTGAATTCTTAACAAAAGGATCAAAAATAAAATACAATATATTCAATGTATAGTACTAGCTTTTTGCAGTGTGCAATTTACTCTCCAAATTCTAAGCTATTTATTACTCGTGGTTTAGTTATTTTGTATGTAAAGAATGCAACCCTAGTATTACCAGGTGTTGTAGTAGAGAAGCAGTTAGGGACTCATTTTTTATTTCTTTCATTTCTATCTAACTATGAACATATATATTACATAATACTTAAAATTTATTAGCATGTTTTATAAAACGTGAAAACACATTTAAGAAAATAATAACTATTTAAGTACGTCTTTTTGTTTAGTGATTCATAGGGGGGAAAGAAAAGAATTTTGGTATCAATATCAAAATATCAATATTTTGGTATAAAAATAATACTCTATTCGTTTAAAAAAGAATGATCATATTACTATATGGGGGAGTCAAACAAGATTTTATTAGATCATATTTGTTGCATATAGTTTTTGAATATTTTAAATTGTTTACAATTGTGACTTATAATACTTTTTATGTAGTTTTTAAATCTGTAAATTGTATTTAAAATAACTTAAAGAATCTATGCCCGAATTCATACTAAAAATTAGTCAATTTGACCCTTGTACTCTGAAAGGGTTCAAACATATTGAAATAGAGAGAGTACCAATTCTAGCTAATACCTCAACCGATACGGGATACATGCATCTAATCCTAAAATTTGATTGAGAGATACAATATGCCAAAAGCATTCTACAAAATCAATATGTACTAATAAATATAAAAGAAAATCAGTATTGCATGATCAGGAAACGCCATAAAATGAACCCGAAAGTCATGGCTATGCAATAAGTATTTGTCATTAGACCGTTTCCCAAAGACCTACAAAATTTTAGGTAAATTGGAATCAGTCAAAAATTCTATAAAATCAGCATGTACTAATACACACGAAAAAGTAGATGTAATCACAAATTCGTATCGCATGACCCTAAAACGCCAAAAAATAAATATCGGTCATTAGGCCATTTCCTATGGACTTACGAAATTTCAGGCCAATCGGATTCCGTCAAAAAAAAATTCACAGAATTAACTCGTACTAGCTAATACACACGAAAAAGTTGATATAATCATAAATTCATGTTGCATGACCTTGAAATGCCATAAAATCAATGCAAAATTCATGGTGAAATAATAAGTATTGGTCACTAGGCTCTTGCGTATGGACCTATGAAATGTCAGGCCAATCGTAATACATAAAAAAATCTACAAAATCAACATGTACTAATACACACGAAAAACCAGATATAAAGACACCTACAAAATTTCGAGCCAATCAAAGTTCATCAAAAAAATTCTACAAAATCAGTATGTACTAATACATACGAAAAAAAATGATACAATCATAAATCCGCATTGTGTCGCGCCCCCTTTTTTCTCGCGAAGTCTGGATTTCGACATTCATGGGAAACAACTCATTTCCTTTTGAGAATTAAGTATTTAAATTTGAAGAGTCGCCACCTAACAGATTTAAGGTGCGTTAGGGCACCTAAAGAAAATAACTCATGAAAACGGTTTGCATTACCAGAGATTGGGTAAGGGCTCAAAATAACCTTGAGGGGAAGGTGTTAGGCACCCATCGCGATCCACAACGGTGGGTCCCAACCGAACTCAATTTATGTGAATTAGTCATTTAATAAATACGCAGTCTAAGAACACATATAAAATAGAGAAAATTTGATAGATAAGTAGTCTAAGCACATATGTATGATGAAGAAATTTTAACAAATAAGTAGTCTAAGAACACATATGTAAATAAGACGAGGGAGGTCCTAGGTTTGTTGGCCTATAGGATCACATCTGTACAATACCCGGTGAGCCTTCCTCAACTAGAGGGGTTACGCGTGGCATTGGCGCACAAGTCATTGTCGCGCCCCCATTCCCTCCCCCCTTTTCAACGGAGAGGAGTTTACATGTTTCGACATTCATGGGGTATAATGACTCGTTTCCTTTTGGAAATTGGGTATTTGAAGAGCCGCCACCTAATGATTTAAGGAGCATTAGGACACCTATGGAGTTCATTTACAACTAGGTTTGATAACCAGAGATTGGGTAAGGGCTTGAAATTATCCTAAGGGGAAGGTGTTAGGCATCCCTCAGGATCCACTACTGTGGTTCCTGGCCAGATAGTTCTTTTGTGAATTTGTGCAATTAGCAAGTAAACAAATAAAGGCTCAAGTAAGAGGGGATTTAAGTTAAACACACAAGTGTTTGAAAACAATTATTGAAAGGCAATGTTTTGAAAGAGTTATGAGCTAAACATGCTTGTAAAAAAATAAAGAGGGTCCTAGGTTTATTTATAATATGGACCACCTCAATGCAATACCCGGTATGATACTCCTCAGAAGAGGGGATACACATGGTATTAGCGCACCGGTCATCATATCCATATCTACCCTTCCCACCCCGTTAAGGTATTAAAGTGTGGATTGGTCTCGACCTCTATTGCATGCTATTTCCCGTCCCATTCCTATCAGTCCCGGAGGAATTTAGGACTACTATTCTTATAAGAGAGAGGATTTTAGGGTGACTCCTAGGTTTAAAGGCAAAAAGGCTAGCCGACATACAAAACACATAGGACTGCATTCAGAGTAAAGGTGGCTAACGGGACAGGTTGGAGCGAAACCGGACCGGCCCAGACCGGTTTAAACCGGAACCGGGCCGGCCCGGTTCATAGGGGGACGGGTGGGCTGGGTAGGGAGGTTAGGCCGGGGACGGAGGGGTTTGTTTGGGCAAGGGGTTAACCGGGCCCGGGTAACCCGGTTGGCATAAACAGTGCCATAACCGGTTAACCCGGACCGGTCCAGACCGGTTAAGTGTCAGATTTTTTTTTGTACTTTCCTGCAGCATGGGGCCCACGATCCGTTGGAAAATCAGATTTTTCATCACATATCCGTTGGCCAACGGATTTGTTGCATAAATGGCCATTTTTTTTAAATTTTTTTTGTATTTAATACTTTACAAAATTAACCCTTTTAAAAATCTATAAATACCCCCATCTTCTTCATTTTTTCACTCAAAATTCTTATCTCAATCTCAATTCTCAAATTCTCAATTTCTCAATTTCTCTCTTCCCTTCAATTTGCAAGATTTCATCTAACTAGTAGCAGGAATATTGATTTACTTCAATTCTACTTGCAGAAGCAAAATGAGCCTCGCACAAAGGAATTTTCACCGTTGGGATGGTGGCATGAAAATGGAAAGCACTTTCCTGTTCTTTTCGCTATGGCTCGGGACGTGCTGAATGTGCCAATTTCTACTATTACATCGGAGAGTGCATTTAGCCAAGCAAGATAACAACTTGGAGACACCCGCCACTCATTGGGAAGCAATGCTTTGGAAGTTTTAGTATGTTTCAGAGATTGGATTAGATCGAAACGAAGAAATCAAGTAAAGGAAGATGTTGATAGCCCAGAAGACGAGGAACTTGGAGATATATTAACACATGGAAACCCATCCGGATTTAACACGCCAGAAGAAGGTCAATCGGTTCATATTGATTATGATGAACTTGCTAGAGCGATGCAAAACATTTGAAATTACTACTTTACTAGTTTACTTGTTGAAAAAAATGTAAACATTTCATTTTGTAAGTTTGAAAGTTGAAACTTGAAATTAAGAAATAAAGTAGCACTTGCAATAAGTGCAATTTTTCCCATCTTACTTGTATTCTTTTAATTAATACAAAGTATTAATATAACTTACAATAGTTATACAAAATTCCAAAAAAAAATTAAAATACACTAAACCCGGCCCGGCCCGGCCCCCTCAACCCGTAACCCTTATGATTCAATTTTTACCCGGATTAACCCAGCTCGCTAAACCCGTTACTGTACCAACCCGGAACCGGCCCGGACCGAAACCCAGACGGGTAAAAAAATGGACTCGGCCCGGCCCGGCCCACCCGTTTAACAGCTTTAATTTAGAGGGAAACATGTAAGCAGTTATAAGGCTCATGTATACCTCCGCAAATGAAGCACATAAATAGCACGACTTAAACACACTTAAGGTCTGAATTATAAGATTTTAAAGCAGAGTTCGAGTCAGAACCAGATTCATTATATAACTTAGAAAAGAAGTCTGAATCAGGCCTGCCTGCTGGTTGTAGCAGTTGGTAATTAACAAAGGCAGTTCCAATTTTATTTAAATAGTTACCTAAGGCTTGTCTAGGCGTAGTAGTAATGTTCTATAATCATGATATCTATACTGATTAAGAGTGCAGTGGAACAGTGGTTAATTTAAACATGCGATTGAGATCATATAGACATGCTTTCTAATGAGATTGATTAACACGAAAAAAGTAGGTTATTTAATCTGATTCAGACAGGCACGAGTCAAACTGATTTTAACTAAACTGGTTTTAGACCCTATAGGCATGATCTCTATTACAACTGATTTAAATCCTATAGGCATGACATCTAATTATTAAAAGCCGACTTTAGTTATATAGGCATGGTATCTAGTTGAACATGAAGTGGAGTAGGCAGGATTTATTTGATCAAAGCGAAGTTCCTATAGGCACGATTTCTATTAAAAGATCATTTAGACATAGTTTCTAATTATGTGAAGCATGCATAATTTTATTAAACCAAAGCAGATCCTATAGGCATGTTCTCTAACAGATCATATCGAAATACACCCTATAGACATATTATCTACCATTCTATTAGCTAAAACATGCATAATCACCCCAATTCTTTTCACTAGCCAGCCCCGATATCGTCTACAAATTATTACAGCCCAAATGATTAAATTACAAAAGAAGTGTAGAAATAAGAAAATTACAACCAAAGGAAAGCCTGATCTTGACTTCCTCTCTGAGTTATGTAATGAACCACTTCAGTGCCAGAATTTCAAAGCCTTTCTCATACCTGGGTATGTCAAAGTTCCCTAAGGACCTCATAGGATCCCGGGCAGTGCTTACACCCAGCTTTGCACAACCAGACAGAAATGAGTGCAGTGTGGAAGGGCCAGCCCTTATGTGTCCAAGTTCAGAGGGAGCTCAAGGGTCCCAAGGAAAGGCTCACACAAGAGGGGCAGAACCTAGGTTCTAGGAATATAGTGGGAGTGCAGAACATAGTTAAAAAAGAGTTTGTTTAAAACTGGACTGACAAGTCCATTTGAAAGTAATCAGTAGTAGAAGTTTTTGAAATCAGTTGGGGTAATGAACAAAACTCAAACACACAAAATCAGTAGTCATACAAAGGGGTCAAGGGGTTTTAGGGATACATTGTTTGTAATCACATGACCCCAGCAGGGGCCTGGTTTGGTCATGCACAATAATAGTTGATGCTGGCATGACCACAAACCAGCCAAAGGAACACAAACACATAGAGGGGATATAGGGGTTTGGGATTCATAAGGTAGCAAGTATACAACGAGTGACTGATAGAGTACACACATAGGGAAGCATTAGTCTAAAAGGGGAAGGGAACACATTACAACATGCTAATAATGTGACTTGAATGCAAAAACATGAGCAGAAGTAGACAAGAATAAGAAACTAAGGCAACTAAAGAAAGCATGTTGTTGTTGAGGCTTGAAAATTAACTAGGACATACCAGTAGAGAAACAAAGTGCAGAAAGGTAAAGCGAGCAAGATTCCACAGTCTAGCCTTGGCTTTCGCCGGCTAGACAAAGCAGTAGAACAAGTAGCAATAAAGAAAGAGAGAGTTTTTGAGTGTAAATGTTTGTTCTGAACTCAAATTGTTCGTGTTTTTGGAAGAAGAGAGTGTGAGTATTTATAGTTTTGAAAGCAAGTGAAGAATAAGGTAATAAGTAAAGTCTTATCACAGACATGGAAATAATCACAATCAGAATCAATTAACACAAGTGATTCCCTTTAATTAAGGAATCACTACTTAACGGATACTGGCAGGTTTAATTAAGGAAAGAAATCAGTTTGGGGCAGATTGATTATTGCCATATAATGGGGTAGTAAAAGTATGAAGTAAATAATTGAGACTAAGTACAAAAATATGCTCAATTTTTGGGAAAGGATTCAGTAAGATCAAAAATCACGGTAAAGGAAAGGAATCAATTAATTTTAAATAAATGAGTAAAAAAAATAGGGTTTATAAGGGAACCCTTTGCAATCAGTTATAAGATCGAGGGAGTCAGAATCAATCAAGAAAGGGTCATGATTCTGCACCCCAACATATAAATAGCAAGGAATGAACAGGCATGCAAGGCCAAACATGTTGATAAAAGAAACAACACAAACATACAGTAGCAGTAGGGGTAAGCTAGGATTCAGTAATAAGAAAATATTCGAAGCACAATAGTCAAGTAGGTCAAGTAGTCACGTAGAATCAACAGTGAAGAAGAACATAGTAACAGGTAAGAGAGTCAGAAGCAAGTAAAGGTCTCACAGTAACAAGTGAGGCAAACCTTTTAAGAAATTAGGGCTTCAACTGTAGCCGGGTTTAAGAGATGATAAGAACCCAGAATCAGATAAGTCAAACAAGGGAAAGAGAGTTAGAAACAAAGAACTTAGTCAAACAAGTACACATTTAAACAAACAGTTTCAGAACTCGGATAACACCAAACGGACCTAGGGTTTTCAACATGCTGAATCAAGTAGAAGGAAAGCATAAACAGGTTGTTTGAACATAGTAAAATCGTAAAACAACACCAAAAATCAGAGAAAAGGTCTTTTAAAGAATGTTAAGAGAAACCCTAATCGTTAAAAAATGAAGAGTCATTTTGAAAGAAAATCGAAGAACCTTCAAGAAAACACTTAAGAAGTTCGTAATAAGCAAGGATCTAGGATAGATATGAAAGAAATTAAAAGACCTCAAAGCTAGGGTTTCAGAGAACCCAGAAAGGTAAGACTTGAAAGTTACCGATCTAGCCGGAAAGGTCAAGGATCTGCCTTGAACGGCCATGGATGGCTGGAGAAAGACCAGAGACAGAGGTTGAGCAAAGACTGGACTAGATCTCTTTGATATCTGGCCATGAAATTACGGAAACAAACAACCAGGAGCCATATGAGGCCGATACACATCTCAAATGGCCATGAGAGGCCATGGATTAGGCAGGGGTTGATGTGGATTAGGGTGGAACTAGATGGCGACGGCTAAGGTTCATGTGAGGTTGTAGAGAGAATTCAGAGAGAAGGGATTCAGAGGCGGCGGGTGGTGGGAAATTAGTTAGGGTAAGGGGTCATTTGGGGTTAAAAATGGAAAGAGGGAAGGGTGGTCGTTGATCTGAATGAGCAATGACCCAGATTTAAAAGGGTAGGTGAGGAATCCGGGTTGGGTTGGTTTAATTGGATTAGGGGTCGGGTTAAAATTTAATTTGGGCTGGGGAAATTGGGGCCTGATTTGGGTTATAATTGAAAACCAATTTGGGTTAAAATTTAAATAGCCACTTTTTCCTTTTAATTTATAAAAATAGTAAATAAATTTTTGACAATAAATTGAAAGCACTAAAATGATTTATAATATATAATTAACAATTAAAAAATATAGGATCCCATTTTATAACATGAGATAAACTTATACCTAAAAATGGCTAATACTGCAATTGTGTACAATTATCTTAAAAAATACTAAATAAAATTGTAAAAATTTGTAAAAATTACCTTAGCCATATTTTGGCATAAAATATAAGAATCCAATAAATGAATCATCAAAAATAATAATTTTGGAAATAATTATTGGGATTTTATGGATGAAAAATGGGAATAAATTGATTTAAAATCCTTTTAAAATTATAAAAATAATAAAATATTTGGACATGCTTATGTATGCATTTATATGCTATTTTTAAGTTATTTCGTATATTGAAATATATAGGAAAAATTGGGTATCAACAGTCATCATATCCTTTTACTACCCAATTTTCCTCCCCTTGGTCATAGCCTAAAGTGTTCTGGCAATATTAAGATGTATCCTATGTGTGCACTACCCGTCCTTTTATTTATATAGTCCAGAGGTATTTAGAACTTCTAGTTAAGGTGGATCTAGACTCTCCTACGGTAATTAAAAGGAGAAAACTCTAAGCAACATACAAAACATATAGGACTCGACCAAAGATATAACAATTAAAAGGGCTCACATTTTACCTCCACAAATAGAGCAAGTAAGTGCATGTCTCAAACAACAGATTCCAGATATTTAAGAAAATTCCTAGAACAGGATATCTAGGCGAGCATGACAAACAGAGAATATGCAATATTGAGTTATGGCAAAAATGTTAAAGTCCTAATCAGTTTGCCTACTAATTTTGAGAACATGTTGAACCTGAGCAGTTACAAGCAAGGTAGTTTCACACTTTTTAGACCTTGATTACCTATAGGCTTGCCTAGGCATGAATCTGTAATACCCTATACATATGCTGTCTGAATGCAATCAGAACTCTTAGAACCATTTTAAAGCAGTTTTAGTTTATTAAGCCCTATAGACATGTTGATCTAGGCGCTGAGTAATTAGACTTATAAATGCTAGCAGCCTAATGCAGAAACTAGTTTTAGAATCCTATAGGCAGGCATCTAAATACATTGATTAGTTTTAAAACATGTTGAAGACTGATTTAAACATTGTTAGCATGCAGAAGCTGATTTTTTCCAGGCAAGACTGATTAATTTTAAAACCCTATAGGCATGATATCTAAGCGAACATCGCGGAAAAACTACAAACATGTTATCCAGAATGCAGGATCGAGTTTTGAATCCTATTGGCATGATATCTGAGTGAACAAACATTGTAACAACTTATAGGCATGGTAGACAAATATTGTAGCAACCTATAGGCATGGTATCTAAATAAACAAGATATTGTAGCAACCTATAGGCATGGTATCTACCCTTTCCCAACAAAATATGACAATAGCCCCTCCCAGTTTACTAATTTCCCCAATATCTATTTACAAAGTGAATAATATTACAAACCAAGTGTAAATAAATTACATGAATGATAATAGTATACTATAGGGAGCCTGGATAGGCCCAAAGCAAAACCTGGGGAACCAGCCCTTCAAACAGTCTCAATGCCACATCTCATAATTCTAGGGAGGGTATCTTAGTGTGTCAGAGTTCCCAAGGGCCTCCAGGACCCAGGGTAGTGCTCACACCAAGGCCTCCTTTAAAGATCAACAACTTGTGCAATATGGAATAGCCATCCCTGTAAGCACATGATTTTTGCCCTATGAAAGAATTACTCCCAAAAAAATTCATAAAATGATTTTTCCTTGGTGTGCAATTTTTGAATTTTTGTGGTATTTTTGTATAATTATTTGTATTTTTGTCTGTGCATGTTTACTTGTTTAAATTAATAAAAATATAAAATATGTCGCATTTTCATTTAGTATTTAAGTTTGTTTTACAAAAAATGAGAAAATCATTAAAAAAATAATAATGTATGTTGCATTTTTAGCATTTAATGTCCAAATGTACAATTTTATGCTTAATTATTACTTAATTGTGCGTTAATTGTTATTGGGAGTTAATTTGCGCTTTTATAACTTAATAATAATTTAAGGATTTTTAGAATTTAGTTTTAGAAAAATAAAAGAAGAAAAGAGAGCAAAAATATAAAGAAAATCGGAATTGGGCTCTTCTTTAAATTCAAGCCACAAGCCAAAAAATAATAATACCCAACCTTCCTCCACGACCCGGTCCATTCCAAACCGGGTCGACCCAGTCCATAACCCAACACCCCTATTATCTTACATTTCACAAAAGAAAACTAAAAAACCCTAAAAAAACCAAAACCTAAAACACTACCCATCCGTCACCCCCCCTCTTTTTCTTTCTTTCTTCTTCAAGCTCCAAACAAGCCATCCATGGCTGCCCCGCCACCCCTGTTGCGTCGTTTTCATCGCACCACCATCTGTTGAGCTCCAGCCATCGACGACAAACAGCTCCGTCGACCACTTGAAGCAGCCCGTCAACGAACATCGTCGCCGCGTCTCAATAAGCCATCGCTGCTGCTTCACCTTCTCAAACGACCCCTCCAACAAACCCAAACAACCACAGTCCTCACGTCCACCACGACCATGTTGGACGACCACCTGAACTTCCAGCCCGTCGCTGCTGACCATGGACGAGTTGCAAGCTCGTCGCTGTTGCTTCTTCTGCTTCACCTCGACCGTTGCTGCGTCTTTTTCATTCTTCTCCTCGCAAGCTGCTCCTGCTTCTGCTTCCTGCTACTTCTGCTACGACCAAGCCAAGACGTCGAGCAGCTACTCCCAACCACCCATACCAGGCCACCATAGCTGCTGCCTCTCCCCGTCGCCTGCTGCTTCGTCCAACGAACAACAGTCCAAACGCTGCTTTCTTCTTCGACTTCTCCGTCACAATAGCTCGTCGCTGCTTCACTTTGGTCGGAGTTTGTCGAAATAGTCCATACACAGTTCGAGTTCATCGTTGGTCAGTCGTTGTTCGTGGTTTCAATCCGGTTAGTGGGTTTGAGTTTCATTTTTATCCGTATTTTGTTTTTGATATTCTCGAATCTAAAATCGGTAAATGTTTGATTTTTATTTTGTTCGTGTTCATTGTTTTGTTAATTTTTCAGTTTGTTCATGTGAAATTGTTAGTTTAATGTCGTTAGATTCAAATTAAAGTTTAATTAATTATTTCTTCAGTTTGTTTCATGTGTTGTTATGTATTTTTTTCAGAAATTGTTAATGTTGTTTAAATCATTTGAATCTGTTGTTTGTTGTTTAATATAGATTTAATTCGTGTTCATTTTGTTTGAAGTTCGTTTTTAATTCAGTGATTTAATGTGAAGTTATGTTTTGGTTTTTAATTTTTTGATTCAATGTATCTTTGTTATAATTTTGTTGGATTTAATTTAAAAAGATCAATTGATTATTTGAAGTTTAGTGATTTGAATATGTTTATTTGTTTTGTTTAAGCTTAATTCGAGTTTAATTCGAATTTGAATAAAACTTGCTTGTTATTGTTGTTGAATCTTTTCATTTATGTCCATACTTTGTTTGATTGTTCTTGAATCCGAAATTAGTATAAGTTTGATCTTCTTGTTTGTTGATTATCATTTTTGATTATTTCTTCAGTTTGTTTCATGATCTTGTTTAGTTTTAATATAGAAATTGTTGGTTGTAATGTCGTTAGATTTAATTTTAAGTTCAAATGATTATTGAATTTAGAAATCTGAATATACTTGTTTGTTGTTGTTGTTGTTGTTGAATCTGAAAGTAGGTTTGTTTGTTGTTAAAAATATTGTTCAATCAAAATAATTTTAGTTGTTTCTTTGTTGTTCATCATTTAGTTTGAATTTGTTGTTGAAATTTGTTTAGAAATTGGTCATATTTGTTGTATTTTGGTTGAAATTGATTAGGTGAATTGGTTATAGCTGATGGGGGTAGTTTGGTAAATTGCAGTACGTTCAGGGGTAAAATGGTAATTGTAGTAAGGTCGGAGGGGTATTTTCGGAATTGAACATTTGATATAATTGTTTAATATAATGGGGGGCAAGACATAAATTAGTGGGGGAATAATGTAATTCTTTATGTTAAGCATGGAGGACAAGATGTAATGGAGTGGAGTTGATATATTTGTTTAATGTAGTGGGGGACAAAACATTAGGTAATGAGATTAAAAGGGGGATGAGTGGGAAGATAGTGGGTTTTATGTTTAAAAATGCTGAAATATGGTAATAAATAAGGGACTTGATTAGATTTTTAAGGGAAGAGGAGAGAAAAGGAAGAATTAAGAAAAAAGAGACAGAAAAAAGAGGAGAGAAAGAAGAAAAAAGATAGAGAGAAAAATTTCGAAAATACTAAGACTCCTAAAATAAAAAGAAAAACATTCTGGAAATTCAAAAGAAGAATAGTATACACCTGATATACAATCTACATATTCTGATATACAGATTCAGAAATTAAGGGTTAAATAGTCTTTCAAATCTGAAAAGATTCCCTTTGCTTCTGTCCGTTGATTGTTGTTGGTGTTTCTGGATTTTTATCTTGATTTTAAAATCTGTCACTAGTTTCTCGTTGCTGGTTGTTACTGGTTGCTGGGGTTGTTGTTGTTGTATGCTACTGAATTTCTGCTGATCTCACTTTTCTTTTGCTTCCAATATCAGGTACACAATTGACACGTTGATTATTGTAAACTGAAACATGAAGCATGAATACGAAAATGAAGAGTTGAAGTTCTAAATTTATTCTAATTATATTCTGAATTTTATTTGTATATATAAATTATTTAGCCTACTCTAATCAGAATCATGTAGCTGTTTAATATATATAGTGGAACATCTGACGATAGCTTAACGGACGAACTATCTATATATTGCCTAAAAATAAATAAATGGTGTAGTAACTTCGTCTAGTTAATTCGTTATTGTTGGATGATTACCATGTCTCAAAATCACGTTAGTTCATCAAGCGAATAGACCATTTTGGAACTTGTAGGAATATTGTTTAGTTAAATACTATTGGTTAATTTCAGCATGTAAATGGTTTAGAATTAAAATTAGATTGCTAAGTTTTTTTTAATTTGACAAACTGTGAACATGCCTAGTATAATGTAACTAGGTAGTAACATGTGAATAAGATGACCCAGGTCTAGTTTATGCCATACACGTTGGGCCTGGGCCCGCATTGGCAACGGATTGTCCTGTTTGCATCATTTTTAGATTTTATGAATCATATTCGAAACCCAACTATAATAACTCAAGTATGTAAATAAATTAAGACATTTTCTCTTTCATTTTGTAGAGACAAATTTAATAGAGAAAAATGTAGGCATTTTAGGATTGTCCTTTAAAAATAAATGAGATGAGCCTCGCCCAATAAAACGCACCAATTGTGGGGCCCTCAATAAACGTTTAATTGAATATTTAGAATTCGGGATGGACTGTTTAGTGAATTTCACTGTTTTCCCCAAAGATAATAACGCGTTAGACTCTTTAGGCGCATTTTAATAATCTTACCTTCTTAAACTCGGGTGTGCATTTCATGCGACCCAAATCCAAATCCCAAAACATTGAATAAAATATATTTCGGATTGCGGGTGAATTTCATGTGACGCAATCCAAAGACATGTTTTTTAAACAATGTTCACATTCCTTTACAAATATAATAAAAGCGGTAAAGAGTTAAAATTTGCACATGAGCTCATAATTGTATAAAATCAGATAAACAAGCCGAATATGACAGTTGAGCGACCGTGCTAGAACCACGGAACTCGGGAATGCCTAACACCTTCTCCCGGGTTAACAGAATTCCTTATCCGGATTTCTGGTTCGCGGACTGTAATACAGAGTCATTCTTTTCCTCGATTCGGGATTAAATTGGTGACTTGGGACACCCTAAATCTCCCAAGTGGTGACTCTGAAATAAACAAACAAATCCCGTTTCGATTGTCCTTTAATTGGAAAAAACTCCTTCACCCCTTGCGGGGACGGAAAAAGGAGGTGTGACAATCCCCGGTGTGTCAAAGTTCAGAGGAGTCTCATGGACTCCAAAGCAATGCTCACACTGGAGGGGCAGGGCCCTAGATGTTTTAAGAGTTGAAGTGATAGCGATTTGCAAGAATAGTTTTGAGAAAACAGTTTCAGACTTTCAGAAAAATCAGAAGTAAACAGAATCATTCAGTTCCTGGAACCTAGGCAAATGTTCCAGCCAAACAAACAACATTCAGAAATAGGATTACTTAAGCTTATTAGCTGTTACTAAGTGACCAAACACAGAAGCAAGGCATGCTGAAGATCAAACGACCACATGTAAAATGTAATAAGGATTGAGGAGCAAGGTATCCATATATCGGGGGTCATGCTTAGTAGGGGAGTATACAAGACATAGATCTAATTTTAGACATAAGTAAACATGTAGACTTGCTGAGAGTAGAACACATAGTTCTAATTAGAAAACAGAAGTCTACATGTTATTGTAGTAAACACATGTATTGGACAGGAGTAGACATAAACACATAGATTGAACATTAATAAACATGCTATGAAACACATAGCTAGACATACTATTGACTACATAGTTTTGAGTAGAAGTAGCCTCATAGATTGAACAGAAGTAGTCACGCTAACAAACACACAGAAGTAACATGCTGATAAACACACAAATTTAAACAAAAGTAACATGCTGATAAACACATATTTTAATTGAATGACAATGGTAGAGGCATACCAGTTAAGGAAGAAGAAACAGAAGGTAAAGTAAGCAGAATTCAACAACATAGCCTTGGCTTTCAGCCAGCTAGTCCAGCAGTGATCATAAGTAGCAGAGAGAGAGATATAAGAGGAACGTTTTTGTGTCTGTGAACTATTGTTCGTGTATAGAATAATTCGAATGAGAGTATATATAACACTTAGAGAATAGAGCAAATAAGGTAAAGAGAATCAGAAGTCAGTCAATTAGGGGCAATCAAATTATAGAATCAATTCATGTAAGGGAATTCAGAATTGACCCCTTAATTAGGGGTAGTTACTTAATGGTCACAACAAAAAGAGCTAATTAGGGTAAGGAATCCAAATCATACCAAATAGGGACTCAATAAGAATTCTTGAACCATACAGATAGTTTATTAAGGCAAGGTAGGTAAATATTGTAAATAGGGTAAAGAGAGTAATCAAATAATCAATCAATCTTTACAAGGGACAGAAAATCATGGAATTATTCTCATAAGTAACTCTGATTGAATTTTAAATAAGGTAAGAAATAAGTTTATCATTCAATTAGGGTTAGAACCTGTAACTCAAGTAATCAATTTCACACATAAGGCAACACGGGTAATCAGAGGCCAATCAAAGGGTTAATCAACCCATAGATAGACAAGAGATGTCAATTAAGAAATTCAAGATTAAGGAAAACAATCAGAGATCAGTAAATTAGTTTAGTAAACAAATGAAACCCTAGATAATTAAGCTAATCATTCAATTATTCAAATAATAACGGACAAGAGGTTGGAATCAAACACTGAATAGTTAAATAATCGAACCAGAAACATAACCATGCACGAAAGGATTGAACACAAACATAAGACATTTCAGAAAAATCTTTTGCGAAGACAGAGTGGAAACCCTATATTTTAAAAAGAAACTTAGGGTTGATTAGTAGCAGAAAGATTAGGGGAACTTTAAAGAAATAGCCATGGAAACAGAAATTATCTCAAACATACAGAGATTCGAACAACAAAAATCAGAGAAATCAAAAACCTAAAGTATCATAGTTCTAAAAATCGTTTAATAGTAAAGGAATAAGAGAAACTTAAAGAAAAATCACAGAAACTTGAAAACATTTCAAGTATGCAGAGATTCGAACATCAGATAACAAAGAACCCAAAATATAAAGTAATATAGTGCTAAAAAATCGGTTAATCAGTAGGTAAACATGAGAACATTAAAGAAAAATTGGTGACGAACTCGGAATCTCTCCGGATCTACAAAGATCCGGAAGGATCCACGTTTAAAATTAGGGTTTTGAAGAAAGAACAAAAGGATAAAGGGAATCCAGTCTCAAACAAGAGATTTGGACCGTAAAAGCATCGAGATAGCAACACTCACAACCATAGACAGGCTCTCAGAGAGTCTTGAACCAGATCTAGTTACATCTCTTCGAGATATTTCCAGAAAATCATAAGAACGAGAAAACAGGAGACATACAAGATAAGTAGGAGTCTCAACCGGCCATGGAAATCCATGGGTTGAGTGAGAATCGGAGGGAATAAGATTAGTTTTGGGTGGTGGCGACTAGGGTTAGGTTTAGGTGTCAGAGAGAGTTTGAGAGATGAGGGAACGAAGGGCGGCGGAAATGAAAGAGAATGAGGGGTTTATGGGGTCGTTTGGGATTAATAAGGTAAGTTTAATCGTGGACCGTTGATCTAAAAGATCAACGGCCATGATTAAATGGAGAGGCAGGGTCGGGTAGGCTCAATTGGGTTAGGGTCAGATAAAAATTGGGCCTAGGTAGATTTTGGGCTAATTTGGGATTGAAATTGGGCTATCTAATTGGCTAGGTCCGAATAAAAAGGGGCTATTTGTTAAATACACATTTAATTTCTAAAATAAATTTTAAAAATAGTTAATAAATTATACAAAATAATTTTCATGCCTAGAAATATCTTAAAATAATTACTTAATATTTTAAAAATATAAACGGCTATTTTCTGGTAAAATAATGTAATAATGCATGCATAGGCTATAATTGCAAAGTAATTTCAATTGTAACCTAAAAAATACAAATGTGGCTATTTGTGCAATAATTGAAACTTAGTGCAGATGCAAATATAGTAATTATAAAACAATTAAGCCGCAACATTATTATAAAACTATTTGTGATGCAATCAGTGATTATTTTATTAATAAAATACTAGGATAAATTAATTAAAATCTTTTAAAAATGCAGAAATTGTACGAAAAATACTAATTGATGCCAATGCGTAGTTTTGAAAATATTATAGGAAAAATTGGGTATCAATACATTGCATGACCCCAAAATACTATCTCTCTCTTTATTTTAGCAACAGTTTTCTCGTGGTCGCCTTCCAATTGATTCAAGTATCAGCGATGCTTATCTGCTCTTGTATCCCACTGTGCCCTGAGCTCTGCTATGACATTTTTAGATTTCTCTAAATCCTCTTGCCATTCCCTGACTTTGCCTTTTAGCCTTTTTATCAACTGCTCATCTGATCGACGCCTTGGCTGCTTATCCGCATCCATCTTTATCTGTTTGATCTGGGCTTTGAGCATTTCGTTTTCCTGAATCAACCTGTTTCGTTCTCCTAGATTGGTAGCAACTTGCACGTTGTGCTCATATTTCAAGCTTTCCACTTGTTGCTTCAACCTGCTGATTTCGGCGCAATAGCCTCTTTCTTTCGCTAACCAATCCCACTGTTTTCGCGATGATTCGGCGAAATTCAGGATGTGGGGTCTTTTAGCCGGTATTTCATGCTCAAGTTTCCTTCTATACCATGCAAGGTAACCTGGCGCCGTCTCTCCTTTGGCTCGATCCCGCACGCAAGTATCTGATTTCAAATATTGACACTCACTCTAGATTTGGCGAATTTTAGCTTCTGGAAACTGTCCGTCAGGACCTATCTCAATTGTTTGAGCGCCAAGATCTTCCTCATGCGGTACTGTCTGGTATCTTCCGAGCTGTCTCAAAACTCGGCAGGGCGCGTAAGATTGAATGCTCTTAAGTCCCATTAGTAAGAGATGAGTTCTAGCTACTGGCATATATATGACCTCGTCAACAGGCAACCATCCCAGCGTCCACTGTATTTGGCTGGCAGTAAGAGCTTGAAAGAACGAGGTCCATGCCATGACTCCTTTGGGCAAACTGATCTTTTTGGTTCTCGTGTAAAATTCTTCTATGCAAGTCTTTTCCGGGGAACCATGGCTCAAAATCTCGGAACGATGGTAGAGGTGCTCGGTCATCCACATTTGTAGGAGCAAGTTACAACCTTCGAAGAAATTTCCTCCAGCTTTACAAGCTATAAGAGCTCGAAAGATGTCAGATACCAACATAGGCGCGAGAGTACTATCACTTTGCGTGAGTAAGGTGCTGACGACCCCGGATATCTTTAAATCAATGTTTCCGTCTTTCCTTGGAAATACCAGGAGGCCCAGGAACATCATCATGAAGGCTACCCGTCTGTGTTTGTCCCACTTCTGACGAATACCTTTGCTGCACAGTTTGTTGATTGGATTATTGAATCCTTCTTCATGACCGTACCTATCATATATGAAGCATGTAGTGCAAAAACCGGCAGCCAGATCCGGGTTGTGGACCTTTCTGGGTATCTTCAGTGAATCTAGGAACCGATGTACCGTGACAGCTCTTGGGACGACCAAGTATTTTTGCCTCAACGGAAGTTCAGCATTTCCAATGTACCCAGGCATTTCTTCCAAAGTCGGGGTGAGTTCAAAATTAGAGAAATGGAAAACATTGTGCGCCGGGTCCCAGTAGGTAATCAAAGCTCTTATGATATCTCCCCGAGGCTGGATTTCCAACAAACCCACGAGACCTTTCAGATATTTCTTAACCTCATTTTGTCCTTCAGCACCTAGATCATTCCACCATAGCCGTAACTTGACAGGGATTTTGGTCACTATTGAAAAATGTTCATTTTGCACCGTGCTCATCCTGCACATTTATTAAGGTGATTTTAACAAAATGGCTTGACTCAATAATATTTTTCAAAGCGGACCAAGCTTTGAACACGACCTTTAGACACTTCGGGGACGAAGATTTTAAGGCCGTGTGGGTCAACTGGACAAAAATACTAAACAAGACCGAAAAGTGGTTGTTTATGCAAAGTCAGCCTTCCGGCGTCCCTTTCGGGAACATTCAGCTATTTATGACAAAACAGCATCACCTGACTCATTTATAACTCTTTTTTTTTTATCGTTTTTCAAATTAGAAAACTCAAATATTGCCAACACGGCCTTTCAATGCCTCAATGACGAAGATTTTAAGGCTGTGTGGGTCAACGAGACCAAACCTTTTAAAAAATGACTCAAAGGTGGCCGTTTATGCAAAGTCAGCCTTCCGGCGTCCCTTTCGGGAACATTTGGCTATTTATGACAAAACAGCATCACCTGACTTATTTATGACTCTTTTAAAATTTGACACATCCTTTTTTTTTTATTTATTTATTGATTTTGGCTATTTTAGCAAAAATGGGGTTGAACCCGACGAGGGTTGCCTACGTATCTCACATCCGGTGAGAATCAAACCGGCGTAGTTCGGTACATCATGAATAGAGAAAATCAATTAAACCCAGAAAGCAAGAATATTTTTTATTATTATTTTCTTTCGAAAAGAGATAAAGACTAAAGAATTTTTTTTTAAGGAAGTATTTGGACTATTAGTCTGAATTTATAAAAGAGGTGCTACGAAAGAAACAACACATTTTTTTTTGAATTATGAATTTCCAATTTTTTACTTTTAAATAAATACCCTTTTTGATTTTTAATAGAAAAGAAAAATTTTATATGTTTTTTTTTAATAAATCAAACTAAAAGACAAATGTTGGTTTTATTCTTTTTTTTTAGGAAAAATTCCGGCGAGGTTGTGACACTACTTGGACATTGGTTTTATTTTTCCAAAATAAGTAATTATCTCCCTACGCTGCTATTTTTCCTCTTTTTTTTAGAAACCGGTCAGCATGCGAAACCGAAGCAAATAAATGCGCAAAACAAATAGGATGCAGCAGGGTGGTCTTTTCATTTCAGGTTGCCTGTCCTAGACGGACCCAACCCCTGTGTTGAGCCCCCTAAGTCAAATGCAACATGATGCAAATAAACGTTCCTACTAGGGATCCGGCATGAAGTTTCGTTATACTAGGTTTATACCCTGGGTATTTGTTCTAGACTGTGTACCCGAGCGGACAACTCGAGTCGAGGAGGGGGCTACGTACCGGGGACCCGCGAGATCGTCCGGCTTTGTAACTTGTCCGACCTCTTTCTTATTTCAGGTATCGACACTAACAGAATAGGGAGTCTCGACCAGCGAGCTTCTCCCCGGAGGTAAGAAGAGAAGGGTTTCGGCACAGTTTATATACAGTTCAGATAATATCAAAGCGGTAAAAGACAACATTTAGCACGTTATGCAAAAACATGTAATAAAGATCAGATAATAAAGCCAAATATAACAATTATTCTAAGCTCGAATTCTTGAACCCTGAACCAGTGGTTCTGGGTTATTCCCCAGCAGAGTCGCCAGAGCTGTCACACCTCCTTTTTGCGCGTCCGGCCCCGAAGGGTAAGATGCGCGAGGGAGTTTTTCCAATTTAAGTGACAATATTCGAAATGGGATTATTTATTTAATTCAAAGTCGCCACTTGGGAAAGGTTTGGTTTTTGGTGTCCCAAGTCACCGGTTTATCTTGAATCCCAAATCGAGGAAATTTTCGACTTTTCCACATGAAGTCTGCGAACCAGAAATTCTAAGTAAGGAATTCTGTTGACCCGAGGGAAGGTGTTAGGCACCCTCGAATCCCGTGGTTCTAGCACGGTCGCTTAAATTGTTATAATGGCTAAATATCTGATTTAAATACATGTTTTGACTTAGGTGCTTTTATTAAGTTTAAAACGCTTTTATTATTATCATTTATTCTTATAGAGTTGCAACATCGTGAAAATGCATCTCGAACCACGTCACAATCAATGCACCCGTAGTTATCAATACATTTCGACTCTGTTGAGATTTGGATTCGGGTCACATCAATGTGCACCCGAGTTTAAGAATGTAATTTTGATTAAGCCGCGCCTAAAGGGCCTAACGCGTTATTATCTTTGGGAAAGACCATAAAATTCACTAAACGGCCTGTCCCGAATTCTAAATATTTATTATGTTTAGTTATTGAGGGCCCCGCAATGGGCATTTTTATTTGGCGAGGCTCATCTCATTATTTTAGAAAAAGGATATCCTGGAGCGTCTACATTTCTATTACATTTGTCTCTAATAAAACGAAAGAAAGAGGATTATGTGCAAATTACATGCTTGACCAGCTTCGGATCCTTACTTGATTATCTGATTTTATGAGGCGTGAATTATTTTGCGCCTTATCTCATGGATGAGCATATTGTTAAATTGTCAGGGGAAATTAATATACAAGATTAATAGGACTGTTAAAAGCTTATGATAAATGTTCTTCAGATCCGAGTTTGAAACTCGCTTATTTAAACCAAATCAGTGGAATTAACTTATCGGAAACTATTACTAATAGAGTTTGAACAGGATCCTGTGAACTATCTACAAAGATTCAATAAAACTAAATATCATATCTGGCAAGCTTAAGGCATTCTTTTCTATACATGCAGAATATTAGTTGAAAAGTTACCTAATTATCTGTGTGTTAAAACACTCATACATTCCTCATTAGACAACCCATTAAGCAAAGGAAATCACCATTTAGGACAGACTAAGCTGTGATTAAGTACAAGGCTACCTAACGTGTTTCTTTATTGAATTACAAACTAAACAAATTACACAGATCTTAATAACATTCGTAAAAACTGTAACTGCAGCAAACGAATGATTAAACTCCTGCATATCTTTGATTTCATGCTTTCATTGTTACATCAGATGCAAAGTCTTAGTATGTACCTGGATGTTGGATACAACAGAAGAAGCAAGGGGTCAGTAGGACAATAGAAGCAACACCAAACAACAGCAGTAACAGCAGGTACAAATAGGACAGCTCCCAGTGCAAGATACAGTTAGAACCGATAAAAATGGCAAAAAGGCAGCAGCAGACAATGCAGTAGGAAACAGAAATCCAGATAATCCAATTCCAAGAGAATCAACCAAGGCAAACCAAACTAACACACTTTAGCTGATACTTGAAAGAAAGGAAAACCGACTGAATAGGCTGAGCAGGCTAAGAATTGAACAAAAGCAGGAAGAAAACCAATTTCTGATTTCTGTATCTTTATCCCTCTTACTATCTATTTCTTTTCAAAATCCAATGTCCAATTTCAGTCTTGAAATCTATTTTTGGCTATCCAAAAGAATTCTTTTCCAGTTTTCTGTTTTTCAGAACTCAACTCTCCTCAAAATGTTCCCTCTCAGTTCACTCTGTTATTATCAATGTCTCTGTGTGTGTATATATCCAAGAAATCCCCCTTAACTGATGGAAGTCCTCTCTTTTATAGCCTAAATTCAACCCTTTAACAGCATGTCAGACAATCAGCACACCCCTCCCATGTGCCCTCCTATTTTCAGATTCCACTTAGCTAATTAAGTGTAAACAAATCCCATGAATATTCCCTGGCAGACTTACTTTTGAGTAATGTTTATTATTTCTGAAACTAAAGTAGCGTATGGGCAGCAGAATGTTGTCTGACAGCATATGCTGTCAAACTATTTGATTCAAAAAGGGCCTTTATGCACATGTTGTGCACAAGTGCACATGCCATCGAATTCTGACTGCAATTACAGACCAAACCTTAGATTTCTGAAATCCAATTAGTAACTATAAGTAACTAAACTCAGTTCCTAATTGATTCAGGCAATGCTTAACAGAAGTAGGTCAATTGGTATTGTTCGGACAACTGAAACTAATTGACGACATATGTCGACTCGACTATACTAGTTATAACACATACAATCGAAGCCAATAATCAGAAATCCAATAGTATCAACAAGGGGTTCAGATTGCCTTGTCAAAACAAAGTGGCCCTGGGAACTAATTGAACGAACCAATTCAAATTCATTTTATTGTACAGCTTACACATACACATTATCCAGTGAATAGAGGAGGGACTTAATAAAACACGTAGGTTCAGGCAAAGTGGGCAGGACACAGTTGATAAAATTCAGGGACACAAATTAAACATAACATGAACAGACCTTTAATCAGCACATGGACTAAAAAAAGGAAAGAGGAAAACAAAACTCAACTTAAATCCCGAAAAATCAAAAAAGTCTTGGCTTGGATTCGAACAGGCCCTTCTTGGGGTTGAAAGGACTTTAATCGAAGTGTTCTCACTGAGAACACTTCGACTAAAGTCCATTAGACCCTAAATACCTTGGCTCAAACGGATACAAACTAGTGACGAGGAACCCTAGGGTTCCAAAAATCAGATATGGGATTCATGTTTCCCTGGTTAGATTCGGACCAAACCAGGCATGGTTTGGTCACGAGGGGGGCCTGGGGACTGTCTAGTGTGAAGTTGAGGTTGATTGGTGTAAATCATGTTCCGACTCGAATCTTCAAATGAAGATTCGAGAAGGTGGGAGGGGATTCGAAGTGTGTGGTTGGTGGATTTGGGTTCAGGATGGTGAGGAGCATCTATGGTGTTAAGGGTGGGGTCACCGGCGTCCATGCCGCCGGCTTTCATGGTGAAAGTATACAGGGGCGGCTAGGGTTTGAAGGTCTGAGGTCTGGGGTGAAGACGACCTAAGGCAGGGGGTTCGGATAGGGGGGGGCAGGTAAAGGTTATAGGTTTATATAGTTAGTGAGGGGTTGATTCCTAGCCGTTGGATGGGGTACGATGAAGGGTCAAGATCTCTTGGCTGGTGGGGGACGGTGTCGTTTCATCCTAAAGGGGTTTGGGTCGGTCCGGGTGGAACGGGTCGGGTTCATCAGTGGGTTATGGGGAAGTGATCTTGGCCGTTGATCAATCTGAGATCAACGGCCCAGATCAGACCAGGTTAAAACGGTGTCGTTTGGAAGTTCTGGGTATCAGCTGGTGTGGACCGGGTTACACAGGGGTTTCGGGTTTGAGTTTTGGGCCTCGAATTTAAAATGAAAATAAGCCCAACTAATTTTCAACCCAATTCTGCACTCTCTTTTATTATTTTTTTCTTTTATTTTAAAACAAAACCTAAGTAAATCAAATTAAAATTGAATAAACACTTAATACAATAATTTGCACATATATGTTAAAATATTTAAAGCATGTAAAATCAAACAAAACAACAATCACGGACAAGGATGCATATTTATGATTTTTCTATTTAATAACCGGATTACGGTTCAAACAGCACATGACACACACATTTTTTTATTTTTTTTTTATTTTGTTTCAATAATGGACAAAAATCGTAGATAATTAACAAAATGCCACGTAAAATCCAAAAATTGTACAGCAGGACCATTTGTTATTATTTTTTTATTTCTTTTGGAGCGATTGTCGCGTAAGACAAAAATCACGTGCTCACATTAATTATGTTTGACTAAGATTTACCTTCTATATCTTTGATAATTAGTTTAACAAAAGGGTTCAGTACTTTTTTGGTCAAACAATTTGGCGTCGTCCGTGGGGATTTCTTAGCCAAATCTTTTACTTTCCTTTAGATCTAGAACCGGCGGAACGTCACTACCAGGCTATCATAGCCTCACCATCTCGACACGAACATCCACTCGAAAGAGCGGTAGTAAGCCTTCGAGACAATCGTACCAATCTAGGTCAGGCTGCTACATAAAATAGAAGTTATAACTAATTTCTATGCAAAACCTACGTCTCGCCTGTAACGATAGGTTTGACATGACGTATGCACGAGATCACGATCATCTAGCATGACCACAGCCCCATTTGACGTATTTACCTTATATATTGACCCGTATTCCCACCCCTTGGGAGGGGACGACAACTTGCTGTGCAGTCTTTTGAAAGAATGGGCACATCCTGCCCTATTTTCACATTTCCCCACACACAGGATGGTCCATGAACGAAGTGTTGGCCAAGTAAAGGTGATGTTTTGAAGACTGACAAAAGAACTCAGACATGGACCGGGTCCATCTTGTGAAGCACAGTCATGATCAACCCAAACATGTGAGATGCACGTGAAGGAGATAACTTATCAAAAGTAATATCTCCTAATCTGATCGAAAAGGTTGCATATTGGATAAGGAGAGAAAGACTCCTTAGACGAAGAGAACACAGTTTAGGAAGAGGATAGTGTTACAGTATGAGATCAACTAGAACTTTTCTACCATAGAAGAGTAGCATCTGTATCCCAGTCAATCTATAATTACTAACCCATTAAATATCAATGTTGTTCTCTTTTACAGGTAATGCACATAAGCAGAAGTTAAACGTAAATTGAGAGCAAAAGAGCAAGGCGATTTTGCAAGCAATTTATGTGTGATTCAAGCGTGCAATCCTGAAGCTACTTGAACAGGATAGAAGAACCAGTTCCAAGTGTCTATCTTTTATTCTAGTTCAATTGTAGTAGGTGATTTTATATTGTACCTTTCAACTTTTATAGAAGCAATTGTATTAGATACCTAGAGTGTTTAAGTTAGAGAAAACTTGAATTTGTCGTAACAGTTGAGGCTATGTGCCACAACTAGATTAGAGTTAATCCTAGGTTAACAAAAGAGTTTTTGTAAATGCAGTTTTTGGCTCAGTGATTTTAGTAGAAGTTTGGGAAAATCCTACTAACTAGTAGGTCGTAGTTTTTTCACCTTTTGAGCCAGGTGTTTTTCATGTAAAAATCTCTGTGTTCTTTATTTTCTTTAATTATTATTCCGCAAACAATAGTAGTTGGAACACATAGAAGAACTAGGTCCTTCTATAATCTAGTTAAGCGAAAATTGGGTACCACACAAATCACCCCCCTTTGTGTGGTATAGAAGTATAAAACATCACGAAGTATGACATGTTTTCCTAGTTGTTGGTGCAAATCGGACGAGATCGGAACGGGACTCGATTTACACATCAGCGAGTAAGGTGGGCCTCAACCCGTGAGAAGCTTAGATATTGTTAACGACGGAGCCGAACATGGCCGCCAAATCTAAAACCACCATTCGAGAACCAGGCGGAGCAAACAACACTACAATGTCACTTTTTCTTTCACTGACTTGTTGGGTCGAGGTAATAGAAAATTTTATTTTGGTTTATCTTCACTCTTTTGTTGGTTCAAACAGGAATGCAAGCACTCGCATGGTTTCAAGCGAGGAACCAACACCTCCAAAACACCCCAGAGATGGTTCTGTAACATACTGCCCCACAAGTAATGACCGAGCAAAACCCCCCTAAACCGCAGTATATCACGAGTAATAGAAATGGCTCGATACAGAACAACTATCAAAAAAAAAATCTCCAATGAAAGCGAAGTTAAGCAAACTGGAACTCACCTAGGAAGCGCACATTATTCTCCAATAAAAGCAAAGTTAAGCAAACTGGGACTCACCTAGGGAATGCCTGGTATTCTCTAGTGAAAATAAGCCGGGCACATCAGGGATCATCCCGATGCGCGCATAAACAGTACGGCGACACATAAAAGTTCTCCAAAAAAATGTACATAACAATGACATAACGGGTTAACATTTCAGCCTTAGCTCGAAATAATACCCCTACGGCCAACGACCATCGCCAAAAGAAAAATTCGACCTCGCTCGAATTATAGTGGGTTAACATTTCGACCTTAGCTCAAAATAACACTCATACTGCCAATGACCATCGCCAGAAGAAGAATTCGACCTCGCTCGAATTATAACGATTAACATTTCGGCATTAGCTCGAAATAACACCCCTACGGCCAATGGCAATCGCCAGAAGAAGAATTTGACCTCGCTTGAATTATAGCGGGTTAACATTTCGACCTTAGCTCAAAATAACACCCTTATGACCAACGACCATCGCCAGAAGAAGAATTCGACCTCGCTCGAATTATACCGGGTTAACATTTCGACCTTAGCTCGAAATAACACCCCTACGACCAACGACCATCGCCAAAAGAAGAATTCGACCTCGCTCGAATTATAGCGGGTTAACATTTAGACCTTAGATCGAAATAACAATCCTACAGCCAACGGCCATCGCCAGAAGAAGAATTCGACCTCGTTCGAACTATAGCGGGTTAACATTTTGACCTTAGCTCGAAATAACACCCTTACAGCCAACAACCATCGCTAGAAGAAGAATCTAACCTCACTCGAATTATAACGGGTTAACATTTTGACCTTAGCTCGAAATAACACCCCTACGGCGAACGACCATTGCCAAAAGAAGAATTCGACTTAGCTCGAATTATAACGGGTTAACATTTCGACCTCGCTCGAAATGACACCCCTATGGCCAACGGTCATCACCAAAAGAAAAATTCAACCTCGCTCGAATCGCAACAGGTTACTGTTTCGATCTTACTCGAAATAACACCCTTATAGCCACTGGCCATCGTCGAATCGAATAGGTTACTATTTCGATCCTACTGAAAAATAACACCTTTATGGCCATCGACATTTGTCAAAACAAGTAGGTTACAATTCAACCTCGTTTGGAACAACACCTTTACAGTCACCGGCCACAGTCAAATAAAAGGAAAAAGTTTGAAATCGTTCAAATATATGTCAGAAATCGACTTCGCCCAAAATGACGACTCCAAAATTCGAACTCATTCAAATATAAGTCAAAAATTGACTTCGCCCAAAACGGCGACTCCAAATTCGAACTCGTTCAAATAAAGTCAGAAATAGGCCTCACTCCAGTGGGCGATTCCAAGTTCGACCCCCTCAAGCACACATGAAAAAATTGACTCCGCCTAAGTCGGCAAGTCTGAACTTAATCCCACTCGAATGTTCAAGTCAAAAATGACTTCGACCAAAAGGGCGAATCCGAATTCAACCTCATTTGAATCAAGGATGATACCGCCTATAGCGACAAATCAGAAGTCAACTTCGTCCGAACTTGCGAGTTTGAAGCGATGTCATTCGGACTCACGCGACGGGACCCTACTCGATCCGGTCAAGGTCGGATTCCCAAATTGAAAAATCTGGGACTCGTCACATAAAAAATCCGAAGGTCTACACCAAAACAAAAAGATATGTAACAAGCAAGGGGAAGGGAAAGAAAATCAAAGGATATACAAAGGCGAAACAACTATTTTATTTATATATATGTGTGCAACAGCCGCACCTTACAAAAGGCCAAAACGGGCCCCAAAAAAAGACGAAAATGAACAAGAAAAAAGAGTACTAAAGCAGCAATAACTTTTCACTCGGCGTCATCACTGTCGTTCTCCCCATCATTGTCTTCAAGAAACTCCTCCTCAATATCAGCGTCCTTGACGGCCTCTGGTGTTGCAAGGTCGTAGCCGCAATTGACACGAGCCTCGTGTGCCTTCGCTCGGGCTTCTTCAAAAGCAGCCTCAAAAACATTGCCCGCCTCCCACAAACCCTTGTATATGTATCGTTGGGCCTCGGTATGGACCCAAAGCTCATGTAAGTGACGAGGAGCGACGGCAGAGGCAGATTTATTTTGAGCCAATAACTGCCTCCACTCAGCCTCGAGTGCTACAACCCGGTCCCCTAGGCTCGAAGCCTCCTAATCAATCTCGCCGATGCGCTCTTCAAGCTTTGCTTCCCTTAACGTGCGCCATAATGAGGCATAATAGGTATCCATGATACCACGAATCGATGCAACGACTCAACTCCGAACTGACGTAACGGTCCGATGATACCATTGCACCGTCATGTCGCCACCTCGACTTAAGAACCTCGTTCAACGCATAATGTTCAGATTTCTCCTAACTTTTGAGTCAACAGAATCCACCCGTTGAGCTCGCCAAGAGGCGACCCCGACAAATGGAGAGACTAACTGTATGAGCCAAAAACTGATCATAGGATAGTTGTTCTTAAAAGGAACGATAAGGGGTCGATCAAACCGTAATCATGCCTACGGGGCGTGATAGCAAAAGAACACCTCGGTCATTGTCGGGGTCAAACCGTCGGAAAGCTTATATCACAGAGCAAGCGTAATGTTTGGGCAGATGGCCAAAAATACAGTCATAAGAAAGTACGGCGGTCAAAGACCAATGGATTAAAGGGAAAATTGTTAATATATATATGGGGAGCTGAGCCCAGGTAGAGGGGGGGAGGGGGTTTGGGCAGTCATGACTATGGAATCAACAAGGGGAATCTCTTGGTCATCAACAGTTCCCTATCTTCTCCTTCTTTACTTCCACGATTATGATGCAAACCTGTCATAAATATAAGCCTATCATCCTCATTTGATGTACGATAATTATCTTAAGAAATATTACACGTTCTTGTTCTTCTTTGATTTTTGTACTCAATATATTTGGATCTAGAGTTAATTATGTTTGGCTAAGATTTACCTTCTATATCTCTGATAATTAGTTTAACAAAAGGGTTCAATACTTTTTTGGTCAAACACATACAACCATGGGATAGATGGTGGGCACACAACGTGCCCAAAAACTCAGCAACGACTCCAACAATCTCACTGTTCTAATTAGTGATTAGTATTCAAAGAACAATATAGAGCAGCCAGCCGCTTTGGCAAGTGGAAAACAAAGAGAAGTGAATTAACAAGTTGACTGACATTACAATACCTCCTGCTGAAGATCTGTATGACATTTAATTCTTGGCTCTAAAGTTCTTGCTTTTCTCTTCTCCTCAAACATATCAACGACTAAATATGACTATGTGAGATTTAAGTCACCTTAATTTTCCATAGTAATCTCATGGAAAATGTTAAGATATGGTAATCAGAGCAAGTTGAACCAAAAGTTTTATCTGACATAAATGGTCGTTATTAAAGGAAAGAAATAGAGAAAAAAGAATGCCCGCATATTCTAGACATTGGCTCATCTCAATCTCACTATGATGGGTTGTTTCATACCCCTACACAAGTTTTTCGACAATGGCATGGCTTATTGCCCCTTGACACTGGGCTTGGCTGGACGGGATGCAATCGGTGGCAAAAGTAGAATTTTCAACTAAAGAAACTCAAAAAATAAAAATAAAAAAGTAATTAAACACGCAAAGAAGTCAAGATGATTAATATATATATATATGCAAAGATTGATTTTTATATATACAATATAATTTTTGTAACGAAGAAGGTTCGAATGAATTTCCCTTTCGCCCCTATAGCTCCGTCTATGGATGCAACATGCAAACACTAGGCCTACATGAGTATAAGGTCGAGTTAAGCAACTTGATTGCTCACGAGCGAATTTTGTAATGAAGAATTGACAACTTGTTTAATGGAATTTTCTATGAAGTTGGCAGCCCTATCCAAATTGCCTCGGATAAAGTTCTTTATTTGATGTCCCAACTTATAACAAGTTTACCAAGTTTGTGGATATATCAAAAGAAAAAAATTAAGACTAATCAACGTTGCATGCAGATGCAGCCAACTTTTTGCTACAATTTTTTTACTATAAAGTAGGATAATGTGAGAGAAAATAATGAAGGAATTCAATGATTATTTTGCCTCCTTTTCGAGAAAAATTGCTACTTTTCATTATAGCAAGAGATAAGATTCATTTGTTTGACCTTTGATTTATGCTTTGTCAATTTTGTGCTCCCTTGTTGAGAAAGCGACTCCGTTCAACTGTCCATTTCCACTTGCCATTTTAGGTGCTAGTAAGTAAATGCAGTAGCGAAGATAGGAATTTTTGTAAGGGTATTCAAATTTGAAGGAAGTGAAAAAAATTTACGACAACGAGTGTTCAATATATGTTAAACAACTCTAAAACCTAATATTTTATCTATATACACGGTGCAATTTTTTCGACGGAGGATGATTAATTGACCATCCTTCGGATAATATACCTTCGCCCCTAAGTAAATGTCGCTAAAAGTCTTTATCGACAATAATTGAAATATTTACCGACAGAGACGAAGCCACAATCAATAATAGGTTCAATTGAATCTCAAAAATTTTATTGAGCAAATAGGATAAAATATTTTTGGTGCTAGTAAGTAAATGATAATTTAGATGAAAGAACTGACTAGATTTATTAATATGGACAGAAATCATGTGATGGAATTAGGAGTTTTAGATTCATTTGTCATTAGAATGTTTAATATCCAATGAGCACTGATACTTAAAGGAACTGATCCTTTGTCAATTGTCAGTAACAATTGCTAGTCATGAATTAATTAGCCTTGCTAGTGAAATTCCTGAGATGGACCAACAATGTTTCTAGTTCTACTCAATCCCCCTTGTATATCAGCTAAGTTTTCAAATTTACCCTGATATTTGATATTTTTCCAGATTGTACCTCCAAAGTGCAGAAATAGAACAGATTGCCAGTGTTAATCACAATGATATTTGAGAAGAATAGAATTTTTTTCCTAATTGATATCTTTATTTTATTTTAGTGAGCCGAGTGATATTTAAAGCTATTCATGATCGATAAGCGTGGGATTTTGACTACTTATCGGCACCTTTTTGCTTTTGTTTTAGTCCAAAGTATTGATTTATGTTCCCGAAACTAATGAAAGTGTGCAAACTAAGCAATGTTGGAAGTTTGGGCCCCCATGATGAAATCCGACTCAAAAAGGAGTATTTTGAATCACAAGGCAAGAAAATGGCAGAACTTAAGAAGTGTGGTCCGCAGAAGAAAGTGCGGACCGTAGAATTCTATCTGCGGCCGCAGATCAAGTGAGAGCGCAACAGAGTTTTGGCCAATGTGCGGTCCGCACATGAATTGTGCGACCGCAGAATAAGGTTTGCACTGATAAATGATTCAAAGTTCAGAAAGTGTGCAAATAACCAAGACCTGAACCTTGCCTGAAGTGCGGACCGTACAAGAATTGTGTGGCCGCAGAAGATGCTTTGCAGCCGCAGACCAGAATTGTGCGGCTGCAGAATCCAAGACCTTACCAGCTGAAGAAATTTACAGACCGCACATGGAATTGTGCGACCAAAAAACCTCCCCGAGGGTATTTTGTCACCGAATTTTTGGGCTATATAATTGACGAGTTTCACATTTTTAGTTCAAGTTTTGAAGTTTGAGCCGCTGTAGCTGCTACAATTTGCCATTTTAAGAAATTTTGTGACTATTTTAGTGTTTAAACATTATATTTTATCATTTTAATCTTAGATTATGAGTTTAATTAATATTTCTTCTTGTATTTTTTCATTTTTCACTATGAGTAGCTAGGTTCTTACTAAAGTTGTAACCCAACCTTATGGGTGCTTAAGTTAATGCTTGTTTATGATTGAGTATTGATTATTTAGCCTAGTTTATTCGTTAATTTAGAATTAATGATTACAAATATTGATTCATGCTTTTTTAACTTGTTTTTTACTTGAGAAATAGGAACTTAGTCGAGGATAACTTGGTTAACAAGGAATTGGGCTAATTAAGAGGTTGATTAGTCTAATTAAAGGGTTCAAACTAGAGATAGTGAGAACCCAACTTGAGCACATATCAACTATTTAGTTTGATACTCATTTGGTCTTGAGAAAGCCACATTGGGCAAAATCACTCTATAACCGAGAGGAATTGAGTAGGTAGCATAGAGTTGCGAGCTATAATACACCCCAATCAACAAAATAAGTATTAACATATTCAACCCATTAGGCGAACACCTAGGTTAAGGTCACATCCCTAGGCTTTTAAACTATTTGGAAAAGCGCCAAAAACAATCATTAGCTTTTTAGTTTCTTCTTTTACCTTATAATTGTTAGAGTAAAAGTAGAATTAGAAATCAAAAGCAAGTGTTTGGAAGTGCAATTTAGTTGTTCCATTTGCTTTTGTCAATTGAATATCCCTAACACCCATTGTAGCTCCCTGTGGAAATCGATCCCCACTTTTGTTGGATACTATTCTTCCAACGACCGTTTTCATTCACTATTGAGTGCGACTTAGACGTGGATCAATGATGCTCACTCAAATTTACACTATCGGCATGAATCCAAGCGATCGGTCCCGAATTTTCTAAAATTTTGCGGGCCTATATCAAAAATGACTTAATGAATAATAGTCATTGCTTCACCATGACCGTTCCTCATTTTTTGACATTTTAGGGCCATAAAATAGGAATTCATGACGATTCCCGGATTTTAGTGTGGTATAGTCCATGTCATCTGCATGAATTAGGGCAACCGACTCCGAATCTTCTAAAATTTTGCGGCCCCATAAAAAATAAGCTAATGAACAATATTCATCATTTAGCCTATGATCATTCCTCATTTTTGGCATTTTAGAGAGATAAAACTGGAATTCAAATCGATTCCCAAATTTTCGTGTGCTATAGTTCACGTCAGCTGTATGAATTCGGGCGACCGACCATGAATCTCCTAAAATTTTGCGGGCTCATAAAATAATTGAATGAACAATCATTATCACTTTGCCAAGACCATTTCTAATTTTTGGCGTTTTAGTGTCATAAAATAGGAATTCAGGATGATTTTCATTTTCATGTGCTAGTCCATGCCATCTCCATGAATTTGGAAGACCGGCTCTGAATCTCCTAAAATTTTACGGCCCATAAAAATTTGACTTAATAAATAATAGTCATCGCTTCGTCATGCCCGTTCCTCATTTTTTGGCATTTTAGGGCCATAATCAAGAATTCATGACAATTCCCAGATTTTCATGTATTATACTCCACTCCATCGGCAGGAATTCGGGCGACAGGCTCCGAATCTCCTAAAATTTTGCAGGCCCATAAAAAAGACCTAATGAAAAATATTCATGGCTTCGCCATGACCATTCCTCATTTTTTTGATATTTTAGGGCTATAAAACAGGAATTCAGGACGATTCCCAGATTTTCGTATGTTATAATCCACGCCATCAGCACGAAATCAGGCGACCGACTCTGAATCTCCTGAAATTTTGCGGGCCCATAAAAATGGTCTAATGAACAATAATCATCTCTTTTCCATGACCATTCCTCATTTTTTGGTATTTTAGGACCATAAAATAGGAATTCAGAACGATTCCCAGATTTTTGTGTGCTATAGTCCACGGCAAGTGCATGAATTCAGATGACCGACACATAATCTCCTAAAATTTTGTGGTCCTATAAAAAGCGATGTAGTGAATAATAGTCATAATTTCGTTATGATTGTTCCTTGTTTCTCTGCGTTATAGGGCCATAAAAAGGAATTCAGAACGATTCCCAGATTTTTGTATGCTATAATCCACGTCATCTGAATGAATTCGGGTAGCCGGCTTAGAATCTCCTAAGATTTTGCGGGTATATAAAAAACGACCTAATAAACAATAGTCATCACTTCGCGATGACCTTTCCTCATTTTTTTGACATTTTAGGGCTATAAAATAGAAATTCATGACGATACACAGATTTTCCTGTGCTATAATCCACACCATCTGCATGAATTTAGGTAACCGGCTCTGAATCCCCAAAAAATTTACGGGTAAAAAATGACCTAATGAACAATAGTCATCGTTTCGCCATGACTATTCCTCGTGTTTTGGCATTTTAGTTCAATAACACATGAATTTAGGACGATTATGAGATTTTCAAGTGCTATAGTCCATGCCATCTGCATATATTCGGGCACCCGACCCCGAATTTGCTACAAATTTGCGGGCTCATGAAACCTAATGAATAATAGTCACTGCTTCGCCATAGTTGTTCCTAATTTTTTGGTGTTTTAGGGCCATAAAACAGAAATTCAGGATGATTCTAGATTCTGGTGTGATGTAGTCCACGCCATCTGTATGAATTTGGGAAACTGTCTCCGAATCTCCTAATATTTTGCAGACCCATAAAAATGACCTATCGAACAATAGTCACTACCGTTCATCATTTTTGGTATTTTAGGTACATAAAACAGGAATTCAATATGATTCCTAGATTTTCGTGTACTAAACTCCATGTCATCTCCATGAATTCGGGAAAAATCGACCCCGAATCTCCTAAAACTTTGCGGGTCCATAAAAAACGATCTAATGAACAATAGTCATCGTTTCGCAAAACCGTTCCTTATTTTTTGGTATTTTAGGGCCATAAAATAGAAATTCAAGACGATTCCTAGATTTTCATGTGCTATAGTCCATGTCATCTCCATGAATTCGGGCGACCAACCCATAAAAAATGAACTAATGAATAATAGTCACCGCTTCGCCATGACTGTTTCTCATCTTTTAGCATTTCAGGGCCATAAAACAGAAAATCAGGATAATTTCTAGATTTTTGTTTGTTATAGCCCACGTCTGCATGCATTCGGGCGACCAGCTTTGAATATCCTAAAATTTTGTGGGACCATAAAAAATAACCTAGTGAACAATAATTATTGTTTCTCCATGACCGTTCTCATTTAAGGCCATAATAGGAATTTAGAATGATTCCCAGACTTTTTTTTGCTATAGACCACGCCATCTCAATGAATTCAAGCGATCGGCTACGTCATTTTTTGGAGAGAAAAGCAAGTTGGGCCAACTTGTGATCCTTTCCGCCAATCTATCTTGTGATCCTTTGGGCCAACTTGCTTTTCTTTCCTATGGCATTTGGGCATTTTTGAGGGGCTGAAATACCAAAGCAGCTTGAAAATATGCCCATTCTATCTGGTTTTCTGAGACGGAACGCAACAGAGTGACCCATTCAGCGACCCCTTCTGGCAGGCTAAACCCGTCGACCCTTGTGGAAAACTCTTCTATACAAGTCTTTTGTGACGACTCATATTTCAGAAACTGAGGGCGATGACATAGGTGTTCTATCATCCACATTTGCAGTAGTACATTGCAACCCTCAAAGAAACCTCCTCCGGTTTTGCAAACAGTGAGAGCGCAGAAGATGTCTGCTATTATCATTGGTGCCAGAGTGTTGTTGTCTTGCTTGAGCAAAGTGCTGACGACCCCAGCGACTTGTGTGTTAATTTTCGCGTCTTTTCTCGGGAATACTAGAAGGCCCAGAAAGGCTACCATGAAAGCAATATACCTATGTCTTTCCCATTTCAGCTGGTTTTCCCCGCTGCAGATCTTTCCCTCGGGATTGTTGAACCCTCCAAAATGACCGTATCTGTCGTACAGGAATGCCAAACTACAAAAACCTTCTGATAACTCTGGGTTGTGTATAACTCTGCGGATCTTCACGGTGTCTAAAAACCTGTGTATGGTCATGGTTCTTGGTGCAATAAGATACTGCTCTCTCATAGGGACCTTGGGACCCCCGATGTACCCTGCCAGTTCTTCCAGTGTCGGTGTGAGCTCAAAGTCTGAGAAATGAAATACAATGTGTGCTGGGTCCCAGAATGAAATTAACGCCCTTATAGTGTCCCCTCGCGGATCAATGTCCAGTAACCCAATTAAGTTTCCTAAGTACATCTTGACTGTATCTCGCCCTGATTCTTCCAAGTCGTTCCACCACATGCGTAAGCCCAAAGGGATCCCGTTTATAATAGCCCCAGATGAATTCCTACTCGTGCTCATTCTGCACATTTATTAAGGTGATTTAGACAAAAAGCAAAATCTTTATTTGACTCATAAACTAATTTTCCCATTTTTCCCTAATTTTTTAGGAAAAGAAAGACTGATTCTCCAAATACGGCCTTTTGACTCTTCAGGGATGAAGATTTTAAGGCTGTAGGGATTTAACCAGCCGAAAGGTAAAAGAATGACCAAAGGTGGTTGTTTATGCAAAGTCAGCCTTCCAGCGCCTCTTTAGAGAATGTTCGGCTATTTTTGCAAAATGGCATCGCCTGACTCTTTTATAAAAGTGGTAATATTTTGTCATTTTTCTGGTCGTTTTTGCAAAATGGGAAGTTGGACCCGACGAGGGTTGCCTACGTATCTCACACCCTGTGAGAATCAAACCGGCGTAGTTCGGGCGATCATGAATAAAGTAAATGAACTAACTTTTCTTTTTTTGAAGGAAAGACTTATAAAGAAGAAAGGGGGAATTTTTGCAAAAAAGAATTTCTAAAGAAAAAAAGATTTTTATATTTTTTTTTTTGAATTTCGAAAGAAAAACTTCTAAAGAAGAAAGAAAATATTTTTGGAATTTTACTTTCAATTTATGAAAGAAATGCTTCTAAAAAATATTTTTGAATTTTGAATTTTCTTTTCAATTTTGAAAGAAGAATGAAAATATTTTTTTGGATTTTTTTGGAAGAAATTAAAAGAAAATATTTTTATTTTTATTTTTATTTTTTTAAAAAAAATAATTAAAAAGACTTTCTACAGAAATCAATAGTGGAAAATATTGTTGGATTTTGTTTTTTGAAAATTAGGTGTTTAAAAAAAACTTTTCTAGAAAGGAAATCAAGAAAAATACTTTTTGGATTTTTATATATATATATATATATATATATATATATATATATATATTTGCAACAAATAATAAAACCACGTTCAACGCACGACTCTTTTTATTTTCATTTTTGGCATTTTCATAAACAAATAAATAAATAAATAACCCCATTTCAAAAACAAGACTCTTTTTCATTTTCATTTTTCATGACAATACAAACTATTTTTTTTTTATTTTGAAAACAAGACAAAGTGAAGATTTTTTTTCTTTTGTTTCACCAGAAATGACTAACCTATTCTTCCAAACTTAAAATAAAAAGACTCTTTTTTTTATTTTTTTTTAAGTGAAATAAAATAAAACATTTTTCTTTTCTTCATTTTTTCAAGATTTTCGGCAGAATTTCGACAGTATTTGGGTATTGTTTTTTATTTTCTCTTTCTAAAATAGGCAATTAATTCTCTACACTGTTACTTCGCTCTTTTTTCCCCCCCACAATTTTCTAATATTCCTGATTTTTCGAAGCCGGTCAGCATGCAAGTCTGAAGCAAATAAATGCATAAAGCTAACAGGATGCAGCAGGATGGTCTTTTCATTTCAGGTTGCTAGTCCTAGACGGACCCAACCCCTGTGTTGAGTCCCTTAAGTCAAATGCAACATGATGCAGATAAGCGTTCCTACTAGGGATCCGGCATGAAGCTGAGTTATTCTAGGTTCATAACCTGGGTATTTGTTCTAGACTGTGTACCCGAGTGGGCAACTCGAGTCGAGGAGGGGGCTACATACCGGGGACCCGCGAGATCGTCCGGCTTTGTAACTTGTCCGGCCTCTTTCTTATTTTTGGGTATGACACTAACAGAATAGAGAGTCTCGGCCAGCGAGCACATCCCCGAAGATGAGAAGAGAAGGGTTTCGGCACAGTTTATATACAGTTCAGATAATATCAAAGCGGTAAAAGCAACATTTTGCACATTTAGGCCAAAACATGTAATAAAATCAAATAATAACAATTATTCTAAGCTCGAATTTCTTGAACCCTGAACCAGAGATTCTGGGTTCAACTCCCCAGCAGAGTCGCCAGAGCTGTCACACCTTCGTTTTCACCCACGCCGCCGCAAAGGGGCTCGGAAGGGAGTTTTTTCCAATTAAAGGACAATCGAAACGGGATTTATTTATTTGTTTCAGAGTCGCCACTTGGGAGATTTATGATGTCCCAAGTCACCGGTTTTAATCCCGAATCGAGGAAAAGAATGACTCTGTTTAACAGTCTGTGCACCATAAATCCGGATAAGGAATTCTGTTAACCCGGGAGAAGGTGTTAGGCATTCCCGAGTTCCGTGGTTCTAGCACGGTCGCTCAACTGTCATATTCGGCTTGATTATCTGATATAATACATGTTGAACATATGTGCGAATTTTAACTTTTAACCGCTTTTATCATTATTATTATTATTATTATTATTATCGAGAATTGCAACCTCGTGAAAATATATCTCGAACCACGTCACAGTCAATGTACCCGTGGTCGTCGACACACTTCGACTCCGTTGAGATTTGGATTTGGGTCACATAAATGTGCACCCGAGTTTAGGAAAATAACATTATTAAATACGCGCCTAAAGACTAACGCGCTGTTATTATTTTGGGTAGGGCAGTGAAATTTGCTTAACGACCCGTCCCGGAATCTAAGTATTTTAAAACAAATAATTATTGAGGGCCCCGCAATTTTTGTATTTATTTTGGCGAAGCACGCCTCATTTATTTTAAGGATAACCTAAAGTGACTACATTTCTATTAAATTCGTCTCTAAAATAAAAGAAAAAAATCCTAATTAATTACATGCTTAAAAAACATAACATATTAAATGCTAGATTAAGACAAATGTTAATAGAAAGAAATATTACTAAAATTGTAATTATAAATAAAATACGGAATCGACAAATAATATATTCAAAAGAAACTAATTATCCTATAACTAGATTAAACTCGCATTGTTAGATGACTTGAACCGTTGGAATTAATTATTTACAACTATTTGAAACTAGAATCAATCTTAATTACTAATGCATATTCGAAAGTTTATTAAATTTAAACGTTAACTCGTCTTGTTTGAACTCAAATCATGCCATAATGCCTAATTCGCGAAGTTAATTTAAATTCATGCTTTAACTAAATTTAGTTACCTGTTCACGATTAACCTAATGTTGACAATATTAAAACCTTCATAGCCAGTGAACTTAATCAGTTTTGCCAAGCCGATTCACTAAAGACCAACTTATGTTATTTTCCTCTTATTCCAATTATTAAACAGTTTGACAGTAATGAGCATGCTTAAATATATACTACCTAATAATCAAGTTAAAGCAAAGTATTATTTAATACATCACTACAAGATGCCTAGTTATGCAAAGCGACAAAAATTTACAGAATAATAATACATGAAATAACTTAAATACAATTAGTAAAAGAAACAAAGAAAAAGCTAAATTAAAACTTCAAAGTTCCATTCTTCATATGTATTCATGCTTTCACATTTCAGCTTACAATATACCAAAGTTACAGTTGTGTACCTGGTATTGTCAATACAAGAAGAAGAAGGTCAGCAAAGTAGTATGTAACACAGCAACATACAGCAGCAGAAAGCCCAACACAGTAGCTTCAACACCTCAATCCAGAAATCCCAGCAACACGGAGAAAACTAGTAAAAATGGAGAGGAAAAATAGTCCGGAAATCTCTCTTTGTTTTTTCTTTCTAGCTTTGAACTCTCTATGGTGTTCTTCCGCTCTCAATATTTCAGAAAATTTGGTTCTATCTTTTTTACTCTCTCCAAAATGAATTCTGTTCCTGTATATCCTGTGTATATCGAGTGTATACCGCTCTCTCCGCCCCCTCTTTTTTTCTTCTCTCTATCTAGTTTTTCTTCTTTTTTAAACTCCCTTCTTCCTAAATTTTCTCTTCTATTTATAGAAAAATTTTCGAAATTTTCAGATTTGTTTTTTATTATTTTTTTATTTTTTAATTAAAAGAAATCCCACTTACAAATTGCTTTTATTTTTTTAGAAAAAGAAATCTCACCTTTATTTACTTTTATTTTTAAAATTCCAACTTTAATTACTTTATCTTATTTAAAATCCCACTTTTTATTTTTTAAAAAGAGAATCTCACTTTATTTAACTTTTCTTTAAAAAAAAAAAAAACCACTATCTTTTCTTTTTCTTTTTAAAATGCTACTTTCAATTACTTTAAAATTTTTAAATTTTCAGATACCTTTATATTTATTTTTTAATTCCAACCTTCTTTTACTTTTTAATTTTTTAAACATTTCCACAAAACTTTTTATTTTTTTAAATTTTCTACATTCTTTTATTTTTTTTAAAAGAGAATTCCACCTATTTTTATATATTTTTTTATTCAATACTTCCCTTTTTCTTATTTTTTTAAATCATTCCCGAAATTATTATTTTTGTTTAAAAAAAATAATATTTTCGTATTTTTTTATATAAAAAAACAGAAAATAATAATAAAAATATTAATAGTGAAAATTCAGCTTTTAATTTTTTTTGGTATTTTTATCCTATAATAAAAAGTATAATAAATCTAAAATAATAGTAGGTTAAAACCCCCTAAAATATTTACATAAAAGAAGTGATAAAAAATTAAATGTTGTCAAAACTTAGGTGTTCACAATAGTCAATGTTTCGTCATGATCGTTCTTTGTTTTCCGGCGTCTTAGGGCCATAAAAAAAAATTCAGGACAATTTCCACGCCATCTATATGGGCGACAGATTCCAAATCTCCTATATGAATTAGGGCGACCGATTTCGAATCTCCTAAAATTTTGCGGGCCCATAAAAATGACCTAATGAACAATAGTCATCGTTTCTCCATGATTGTTCCTCATTTTTTGGCATAAATGCCATAAATTAGGAATTCAGAATGATTTCTAGATTTTCGTGTGCTATAGACCAAGCCCATCAAAAATGACCTAATGGATAATAGTTATTGTTTTGCCATGACCGTTATTCGTTTTTGGCTTTTAGGACAATAAAACAGGAATTTATGACGGTTTTCAGATTTTCGTATGCTATTTTACGAACTGTGATTGGTCTGAAATTTCGCAGGTCAAACGGAAACGGCCTAGTAATCAATACTCATTGTTTCTCCATGAATTTTGGATTCATTTTTTGGTCTTTTGGGATCATGCAACATAAAGTTTTTTATTATATATATTTTTCCGTGTGTATTAATACATGCTGATTTTGTAACAAAAAATTTGACGAACTTCGATACACTTGAGATCAAAACAGCTAATCAGGCCAAGGATTTCCAAATTGAGAGCAGATACTGGTACGATTCGTTGGCCCAGATGAAGTTAGAAGTACGGCAACTAAAGCATCAGCATATACAGGATGCTCAGGTGTTCAAGATGTGTAGCGATCAGATAAAACGCCTACTCATAGAGAAGAAGCAAACCAGAGATAGGATCAAGGCCATTGCCCATGCCATCACCAGACGATGTCTACGATGTGAGAACATGACCAGTGTTACCGTCCTCTCGACAGTGATGAGTTATGTCAAGCAGACCATGCATGAGCTGGAGCAACTTGAGAGGGATCTCACACCTAGGACCGCGGCGAGGCCGAACGATGCCCCGCTGACACAAATTGTCAAAACCATAATGTACTCATAAGTCGAGTCTGTATCTTAACATCTTCTGCCTGTTTTCCCATCAGTTTGTTTAGTCTAGGATGAGTCTAGGTTTATTTTTAAAGTTTGCTCTTTCTTTTGCAAAATGTAGTTTTGTAATAGACCGTTTCAATAATAAAAGGTGTGTTTCTTTCATTTGTGTTTTGAACTACGTAATGATCTGATTCACGTGGCGTCGTGATACGTAGGCAATCCTCATCGGATCCGGTCGCATTTTTACCGCAAAAATAAAAAAAAAACATAAAAGAAAAACAAAAAATGATAAGAAAAGGGAAGCCTAAAAAGAATGCCGGAATGACGCATGCTTTCGTCGCAAACGTGTAGAATTCACTTAACTGTATAGGTGCATCATGCTCAACGTGAGGTTGCCTATCTGTTATTTTGTTTCAAATTAACCGTGCGTTGTCGTTGAGTACTTCCAGGTTTTTTTGGAAAAGACGTTTGGTTTGGTGAAAGTCTGGCCTCGTACTCATACTTCACGAGGTCAAAAAGGGGTGTTCAACTACCTTTTGTTAAGTCGAGAAGCAGTGCTCACTCTTACTTCACAAGGTCAAAAGGAAGTGTAGAAATGTCTTCAGAGGTTCCATTGTCAACAACCCCTGTTTCTGAGGAAAGTTCTATCTCGGCCGTCCTCACACATGAATTCGCAACTGCGGAGGAAAATAGAATCCTACGGCTCCGCATGTTGGAAATGCTGGACGACTGGAATAATGGGAAAGAGCCGCCAAGTGTCGTCCCCGGATTCCCTGAATTATTCTCCAGGTCAAGTGGGACTTCTAATGTCCCCATAAATTATCCTGCTACCCCATTCGGGTACCCAGCCACCTCAGCCTTCTCTGCTGGATCGCCTTCTGAGCCTCATCCCCGAATGTCATCCACTGATGCAAGCATGAACATCTTTACTGCATCGCCTTGCCCGATTACGGCACAGCCTACCACGTACAAGCCAAGCTTTGACTCATCCTCTTTTACATTCCAAGCACCATCGTTCTCAATGGAACCAACTAGGTTCACCACCAACACTAATCCTCCACCGCCTTAGTGCGAGCTTGCACCCGGGCAGGATCAGAACCCCAGAATGGTAGAACAAAATGAGATTGCCAAAAGAATGAGAAGCCTTGAACAAAGTTTGAAGAATATGCAAGGATTGAGCGGACAAAAGAGCGTCTCTTACGCCGACCTATGCATGTTCCCTCACGTGCACCTGCCAGTAGGTTTCAAGACCCCAAAGTTTGAGAAATACGATGGGCACGGTGACCCCATTGCACATCTTAAGAAATACTGCAACCAATTGCGGGGAGCCGGCGGAAAAGAAGAACTGCTAATGGCATATTTTGGGGAAAGTCTAGTAGGGATAGCCTCGGAATGGTATATGGACCAGGAAATGTCCCGATGGCATATATGGGATGATCTCGCCAGAGATTTTGTGAAACAATTCCAGTATAACATCGACATTGCGCCAGACCGAAATTCGCTGTCGAATTTGAAGAAGAAACCTTCAGAAAGCTTCAGGGAATATGCTATTAAGTGGCGTGAACAGGCGTCAAGAGTGAAGCCTCCCATGGATGAAGTGGAAATGGTCACTACTTTTCTCCAGGCTCAAGAATCTGACTATTTCCAAAACATGATGTCAGCCATGGGTAAGCCATTCGCGGAAGCGATCAAGATTGGAGAGATGGTAGAAAATGGTCTGAAAACAGGTAGGATTCTGAGTCAAGCAGCCATAAGGGCAACCTCCCAGGCCGTCCAAAGCGGGTCCGGAGGAATGTCAAGGGGGAAGAAAAAGGAAGAAACGACCATGGCAGCCTCAGAAGCAATGGAATATCGTCATCCCAGGCCCCGTTTTCCAGAAAGAACACCACAACACTACTACCCCCACTCAAATCTGGCATATGCTCATCAACCCTAAACTGAATTTTTCCTTTAGTCACCATTAGGGTTTTAAACCCTAAACTGAACTTTTTTCCATTCAGCCAGCATTAGGGTTTTAAACCCTAAACTGAGCTTTTCCATGCAATCAGCATTAGGGTTTTAAACCCTAAACTGAATTTTTCCTTTAGTCAGCATTAGGGTTTTAAACCCTAAACTGAACTTTTTTCCATTCAGCCAGCATTAGGGTTTTAAACCCTAAACTGAGCTTTTCCATGCAATCAGCATTAGGGTTTTAAACCCTAAACTGAACTTTTTTCCATTCAGCCAGCATTAGGGTTTTAAACCCTAAACTGAGCTTTTCCATGCAATCAGCATTAGGGTTTTAAACCCTAAACTGAATTTTTCCTTTAGTCAGCATTAGAGTTTTAAACCCTAAACTGAACTTTTTTCCATTCAGCCAGCATTAGGGTTTTAAACCCTAAACTGAGCTTTTCCATGCAATCAGCATTAGGGTTTTAAACCCTAAACTGAATTTTTCCTTTAGTCAGCATTAGGGTTTTAAACCCTAAACTGAACTTTTTTCCATTCAGCCAGCATTAGGGTTTTAAACCCTAAACTGAGCTTTTCTATGCAATCAGCATTAGGGTTTTAAACCCTAAACTGAACTTTTTTCCATTCAGCCAGCATTAGGATTTTAAACCCTAAACTGAGCTTTTCTATGCAATCAGCATTAGGGTTTTAAACCCTAAAACTGAATTTTCCTTTAGTCAGCATTAGGGTTTTAAACCCTAAACTGAACTTTTTTCCATTCAGCCAGCATTAGGGTTTTAAACCCTAAACTGAGCTTTTCCATGCAATCAGCATTAGGGTTTTAAACCCTAAACTGAATTTTTCCTTTAGTCAGCATTAGGGTTTTAAACCCTAAACTGAACTTTTTTCCATTCAGCCAGCATTAGGGTTTTAAACCCTAAACTGAGCTTTTCCATGCAATCAGCATTAGGGTTTTAAACCCTAAACTGAACTTTTTTCCATTCAGCCAGCATTAGGGTTTTAAACCCTAAACTGAGCTTTTCCATGCAATCAGCATTAGAGTTTTAAACCCTAAACTGAATTTTTCCTTTAGTCAGCATTAGGGTTTTAAACCCTAAACTGAACTTTTTTCCATTCAGCCAGCATTAGGGTTTTAAACCCTAAACTGAGCTTTTCCATGCAATCAGCATTAGGGTTTTAAACCCTAAACTGAATTTTTCCTTTAGTCAGCATTAGGGTTTTAAACCCTAAACTAAATTTTTTTCCATTCAGCCAGCATTAGGGTTTTAAACCCTAAACTGAGCTTTTCCATGCAATCAGCATTAGGGTTTTAAACCCTAAACTGAACTTTTTTCCATTCAGCCAGCATTAGGGTTTTAAACCCTAAACTGAGCTTTTCCATGCAATCAGCATTAGAGTTTTAAACCCTAAACTGAATTTTTCCTTTAGTCAGCATTAGGGTTTTAAACCCTAAACTGAACTTTTTTTCATTCAGCCAGCATTAGGGTTTTAAACCCTAAACTGAGCTTTTCCATGCAATCAGCATTAGGGTTTTAAACCCTAAACTGAATTTTTCCTTTAGTCAGCATTAGGGTTTTAAACCCTAAAATGAACTTTTTTCCATTCAGCCAGCATTAGGGTTTTAAACCCTAAACTGAGCTTTTCCATGCAATCAGCATTAGGGTTTTAAACCCTAAACTGAATTTATGTGTTAGTAAAAGAAAATTCAAAAAATATATATATATACATATGTGTGCATCGTTCGTTCTAGGCTTTTAGTTAACTTACTTGAATATTTGGTGATAATTGTGTTAAAATGTTCCATTGTTGTTTAGTTTTAATTTCATTATTTTATTGTCTATTATTTTAGTTTATTTCATTTTTTTTATTTTGTTTTGTTTCAAAAGAAAAATGAAACTAGAAAAAAGAAGAGAAGAAAATCGGTTGGGCCCAAAATAAATGGAACAAAAACAGGCCCAAACCAACACTGATCCAGTCCAAATCCAGCCTGCCCAAGCACGGACTCAAACGACGTCGTATCGGCGTCCCCATTTGAAGCCGTTGATCTGATTCAAAGGAACGGTCCAGATCAGGCTGTCCAACTCACCTCAACGACGCCGTTTCAGGCAAGTTGATCTGAGCCGTCCAACCTCATTGATCCAATGGTCCCTGGCTTCCCTCAGGACCCGACCTATTTAGCCGGTTCAACCCAACCCCTCACCTAAACCAAAACGACCCCGTTCCCATACCAAACGACCCCGTCCTGTTACCCACCAATAGATCTAAGCCGTTCAGATCACTTGATCTAACGGCTCCAATCTCTCTTCCCCTTCCATATATAAACTTGACCCTTCACCCCGCACCCCCTATCCGAACCCCACCCCTCACTCGTCTCCTTCCCCAGCCTGAAACCCCCAAACCCTAGCAAGCCGCCTTAGTTCCCCTTCCACCAAAACCCGGCGGCATGAACGCCGGTGGCCACCTCCCGAACACCCTAAGACCCCCTCACTCTCCTAAACATGGATCTGTTACTCCCTAGCCTCGAATCACTTTCGTTCGTCTCGAATCTTCATTTGAAGATTTGAGTCGAACCCGGATCTATGCCAAACCACCTTATCTTCATACCAGACACTCCCCTAACCTTCCTCGTGACCAAACCAAGCTTGGTTTGGTCCGAATCTACCCACAACTCCCTAAAAATCAGATCTAGAAATCCAGACTTTAAGACACACGCACCTGGGAAATCCGGCCGGTTTGGACATGGGTTTGAGGTCTAATAGACCTTAATCAAGGTGTTCTCATGTGAGAACACCCTGATTAAAGTTTGTTCGGCCCCAAAAGTTCGAAGTCGAAGTTTGATTTGGGTCCGTTTGATTTCAAACTTTTTCAGTAAGTTTCCTTTTCTCTTTGTTTGGTTCTAATTAAGTTGTCATCATATTTCTTTGTGTTTGTTTGTTATTTTGTTATTTTTCAGTCGGATTTCTTCCATCTCGGTTAAAGGCCTTTTTATTTGGCCAATTGTCTTCTGTTTGTGTTCTGAATATACCCTGTGATATATATTAGTCGTCAAACGAGTTTAATTCACATAAGTTCCCAGTGTTTGAACAAATTGGTCTGAAGTCATTCGGGACTCTATACGTGTTGTTCATATGAACGATTGATTGTTATGTGTTACGATTAATATAGTCGAGTCGATATATGTCGTCAATTAGTTTCAATCGTTAAATGGTAACAACTTGATTCGTATTGCTTATTTCTGCTGTGATCGTATTTGAGTCCCATTAGGAACTGAATTGTATTGCCTATTGATTTTGTTCAAATTAAATTAAAAGAACATCTAGGGGGAAAGGTTATAATGGCAGATTCAGATTTTGGTTTTTAAACACAACGCCATTTGGTTTGGACTGTGGGCAGCATGTGTATGGTCTGCTTTAAGGAATTAAAATAATCGGACAACATGTGCTGTCAGATTGTATTCCTACTGCCCATACTTTGATTAAACAAACAAGTGATCAGTACACTTTAACAACCAAAAAGAGAGAGGGGCTGTCAGGGATTTCATGGGGGCTTGGTTATTTAAAACAAGTGAGTGGAAAAGCAACATGGGGGGGGGGTAATTTTGAGTTGTAAAACAGACTGTAAAGTGTGAAGGTTAGGCTATAAAAGAGGAGGTTTTTTATTCTTTTGGGTCAAAAGAGATTTCGGTGAGTAAGAAAACTGAAAAGAAAAAGAAATTTTCAGAGCATTTTTACAAAACATTGTCCAAAACTGCCTAAAGAACTAAGTTGTTTAAGCTGTTCTGGCCAAGTCAGTCACTCGAACTGGGGCTGTTATTGTTCCATTAAGAGAAGTTTGTGTATCTTCTGCTGTGATTGTTACTACACTAAGTTTCTGTGTGTTGTGGATTGAGTTCAGTTTTACTGATTATCGAAGCTGTGTTGGCTATTTGCTGAGCTTGTGTGACTATCGAATTTCTTTTGCTATTGCATCAAAAATAGTCTAGTTTTCTCGACTGTCTCGTTATTCTGTCTCTGGGATCGATTGGTGGGTACTCGACCACTATGGATTTCATCGTTTGAAATTGCTGTTGGGTCGTTTGTGGGCTGTTGGTTGTTGTTGCTGTGTTTGCTGTTTGGTTGCCGGTTGCTGACATCTTTCTTCTTCTCCTGTCTATTGTCCAAACATCCAGGTACACGACTAATACTGTCAATGTAATCTGAGGTTGAGCATGAATACAAAGAGAAGAGTTGAAGATAGTTTATTTTATGTATAGCATGTACACTGAATGATCTGTGATGTATGATAGCCTATATTTTGTTCGGATACTGGGTTAGCTTTAACACATAGCAACTGTAAATGTAGGGTAATTTGACATCCGATTGTGCGTGTAGGCTGTTGGATAAAAATTTTCAACCATGTAGTAGGCTGCAGTTTAGAAATTAATTGTGTTAGTGATTAGCATGTCTAGGAGCGCACGAAAACTATTCATCCTTAGTTAATTGTTTTTTCCTTTAATAAACGGTCCCTTTATAACTAATAAACAACGCCTATAGAACCAAGAACCAGTTCACGACCTCAACCTCACAGGGGTCGAGCCCAGGTCGAAACAGACCAAGCAAGCCCTCATCGAACAAACAGTGGCCCAGGTCTGGCCCATTCCGCATGAGCTGGATTTGGGCCCGTAATGTTCAATCAGTTGTCCGTGTGCGTAGTCATATTTTCTTGTTCTATAAAAGCATTTTGAATCCTGTTGTAAATAACCAGCAAGCATGTAATTAACTAGGACTATCTCTGTTTTCAATTAGTAGAGACAAACGCGACAAGAAACGTAGTTGCTATAGGATATCCTTTTTTTTTTTAAAAAAAAAAAAATAAAAAATAAAATGAGACGAGCCTCGCCAAATAAAAGGGACAAATTGCGGGGCCCTCACAAAATATATGTATTAATTACTTAGATTCTTGGACGGGCCGTTTAGCAAATTTTACGGTTTTCCCCAAAACAACAATACGTTAGTCGCTTTAGGCGCGTCTTAATAATTTATTCTCCTTAATTCGGGTGCACATTTATGTGACCCAAATCCAAATCGCAACCAAGTCGAGATATGTCAATAACCACGGGTGCATTGATGTAACGTGGTTCGAGATATGTTTTCACGACGTTGCAAGTCCTATAAACTAGCAGTGAAGGACAAAAGCGGTTACAAGTTAAAATTGGCACATTGGTTCATAATTGTATTTAAAATCTGATAAATAAGCCGAATATAATAGTTGAGCGACCGTGCTAGAACCACGGAACTCGGGAATGCCTAACACCTTCTCCCGGGTTAACAGAATTCCTTATCCAGATTTCTGGTACGCAGACTGTAATATGGAGTCATTCTTTTCCTCGATTCGGGATTAAAATTGGTGACTTGGGACACCCTAAATCTCCCAAGTGGCGACTCTGAAATAAATAAATAAATCCCGTTTTCGATTGTCCTTTAATTGGAAAAAACTCCCTTGCGCCCCCGCGGGCGCGGAAAAAGGAGGTGTGACAGCTCTGGCGACTCTGCTGGGGATTAGACCCAGAACCTCCGGTTCAGGGTTCAAGAATTCGAGCTTAGAATAATTGTTATATTTGGCTTTATTATCTGATCTTTATTACATGTTTTTGCATAACGTGCTAAATGTTGTCTTTTACCGCTTTGATATTATCTGAACTGTATATAAACTGTGCCGAAACCCTTCTCTTCTTACTTCCGGGGAGAAGCTCGCTGGTCGGGACTCCCTATTCTGTTAATGTCAATACCTAAAATAAGAAAGAGGACGGACAAGTTACAAAGCCGGACGATCTCGCGGGTCCCCGGTACGTAGCCCCCTCCTCGACTCGAGTTGTCCGCTCGGGTACACAGTCTAGAACAAATACCAAGGTTTAAACCTAGTATAACGAAACTTCATGCCGGATCCCTAGTAGGAACGCTTATTTGCATCATATTGCATTTGACTTAGGGGACTCAACACAGGGGTTGGGTCCGTCTAGGACAGGCAACCTGAAATGGAAAAGACCATCATGCTGCATTCCTATCTGTGTTGTGCATTTATTTGCTTCGATTCCGCATGTCGACCGGTTCCTAAAAAAAAAAAAAAAAAAAAGAAGGGAAAATAACAGCGTAGGGGAGATAATTACTTAATTTTGGAAAATAAAAACCAATGTCCAAGTAGTGTCAAAACCTTGCCGAAATTTTCCTAAATAAATAAAAAAAAAAACTGTCTTGTTTATTGAGAGTCATTAAAAAAAATATATATATAAAAATTTTCTTTTATCACTTTCAAAATAAAAAAAAAGGGGGTATTTATTTTAAAAATCAAAAATTCATAATTCAAAAAAAATGTGTTGTTTCTTTCGTAGTACCTTTTTTTTGAATTCAGACTAAAGGTCCAAATTTTTCCTAAAAAGAAATATAATATAATCTTTATCTCTTTTCAAAAATGTAAAAATACGCATTCTTGATTTCTAGATTTATTCGATTTTTTTTCCTACTTTACGATATCCCCGAACTACGCCGGTTTGATTCTCACCGGATGTGAGATACGTAGGCAACCCTCGTCGGGTTCAACCCCCATTTTGCTAAAATAGCCAAAATCAAAAAATATGTTTCAAATTTTTAAAGAGTCATAAATAAGTCAGGTGATGCTGTTTTGACATGAATAGCCGAATGTTCCCGAAAGGGACGCCGGAAGGCTAACTTTGCATAAATAGCCACTTTTGGGTTTTGCTTAGCATTTTTAGACCCACACAGCCTTAAAATCTTCGTCCCCGAAGTGCTTAAAGGCCGTGTTCAAAGCTTGGTCCCCTCTGTAAAATATTTTGAGTCAGTCATTTTTGTTAAAATCACCTTAATAAATGTGCAGGATGAGCACGATGCAAAATGAACATTTTTCAATAATGACCAAAATCCCTATCAAGTTACGGCTATGGTGGAATGATCTAGGTGTTGAAGGGCAAAATGAGGTTAAGAAAAATCTGAAAGGTCTTGTGGGTCTGTTGGAAATCCAGCCTCGGGGAGATATCATAAGAGCTTTGGTTACCTATTGGGACCCGGCGCACAATGTTTTCCATTTCTCTGATTTTGAGCTCACCCCAACTTTGGAAGAAATGGCCGGATACATCGGGAATACTGAACTTCCGTTGAGGGAAAAATACTTGGTCGCCCCAAGAGTCGTCACGGTACATCGGTTCCTGGATTCATTGAAAATACCTAGAACAGTCCACAACCCGGATCTAGCAGCCGGATTCTGTACTCCATGCTTCATATATGATAGATACGGTCACGAGGGGGGATTCAATAATCCAATCAACAAACTGTGCAGCAAAGGAGTTCGTCAGAAGTGGGACGAGCACAGACGGGTGGCGTTCATGATAACGTTTCTGGGTCTTCTGGTATTTCCCAGGAAAGATGGAAACATTGATTTGAAGATATCTGGGGTCGTCAGCACTTTACTCACGCAAAGTGACAGTACTCTCGCGCCTATGGTGGTATCCGACATCTTTCGAGCTCTCACAGCTTGTAAAGCTGGGGGAAATTTCTTCGAAGGTTGTAACTTGTTCTTGCAGATATGGATGACCGAGCACCTTTGCCATCATTCCGAGATTTTGAGCCATGGTTCCCCGGAAAAGACCCGCATAGAAGAATCTTACGCGAGAGCCAAAGAGATCAGTTTGCCCGAAGGAGTCTTGGCTTGGACCTCGTTCTTTCAAACTCTTACTGCCAGCCAAATACAATGGAAGTTGGGATGGTTGCCCGTTGATGAGGTCTTATATATGTCAGCGGCTAAAACTCATTTCTTGCTGATGGGGCTTAAGAGCATTCAACCTTACGCACCCTGCCGAGTTTTAAGACAGTTCGGAAAATGCCAGACAGTACCTCATGAGGAAGATCTAAGCACTCAAGCAATTGAGATAAGTCCTAACGGACAGTTCCCAGAAGCAAAGATTCGCCAAATCTGGAATGAGGGTCAATATTTGAAATCAGATACTTGCGTGCGGGATCAAGCCAAAGGAGAAACGGCGCCAGGTTACCTTGCATGGTACAGAAGGGAACTCGAGCATGAAAGGCCAGCTAAGAGACCCCACATCCGGAATTTTACCGAATCATCACAAAAGCAGTGGGATTGGTTAACAAAAGAAAGAGGCTATTGCACCGAAATCAGCAGGTTAAAGCAACAAGTGGAAAACTTGAAATATGAACACAACGTGCAAGTTGCTACCGATCTGGGAGAGCGGAACAGGTTGATTCAAGAAAATGAAATGCTCAGAGCCCAGATCAAACAGATAAGGTTGGATGCAGATAGACAACCAAGGCGTCGATCGGACGAGCAGCTGATAAAAGGGCTAAAAGGTGAAATCAGGGAATGGCGAGATGGTTTGGAGAAATCTGAAAACATCATAGCAGAGCTCAAAGCACAGTGGGATACAAGAACGGATAAGCATCGCAGGTACCTGAATCGATTGGAAAGCGACCATGAGAAGACTGTTGCTAAGATAAAGAGAGAGATGGCTACACTCGAGTTTAAAGCAGCTAAGCAGGCCGGGGATTTCCAATCGGAGAGTAGATACTGTTACGACTTGTTGGCCCAAATGAAGGAAGAAGTGCGGCAGCTGAGGGATCAGCATATACAGGACTCACAGGTATTCAAGACGTGCAGTGATCAGATAAGACACCTACTCATAGAGAAGAAAAAAACCAGAGACAAGATCAGGGCCATTGCCCATGCCATCATCAGAAGGTGTCGACGGTGTGAAAACATGACCTGCGTTACCGTTCTCCCAGTAGTGATGGGTTATGTCAAACAGACCATGCACGAGTTGGAGCAGCTCGAAAGGGATCTCGCACCTAGAACCGCGAAAAGGCCGAACGATGCCTCGCGAGTCCCTAAGTTGGAAAATTAACCTCTGGTCGAGTCTTGTTTTAGTTAAGCTTTGATGTTTTCCCATATGTTGTTTTCCATTTTTCCTTCAATCAAATAGGGTCAAAGAACCGTGGAGTCTGTACTGTTGCTATGTTGTTTGAAGCAATGTGTAATAGCAAATTTTGATAATGAAATTAAGTGACTCCGGAAGAATTTCTATGTGTCTTTACTTTGGGGCAGAACTACGCCTGGTCTGATTCACGCGGGGACGTGATACGTAGGCAATCCCCATAAGATTCGACCGCTTTTAATAAATAAAGAAAAGAAAATGTAAATAAAATAAAACGCGGGGTTTCGCAGAATACTCTAAAAAGAGACGAATGAACAAACCGGGATGACGCATGTGGTTTGAAGCAAAGCATGTAGAAACGGTTAACTGCCTAGGTGCATTGCATCCTCTATGTGTTATGATCAAATCTGTTACGCTCTGACACTAACAAAGTTTGTTGTTGTCTGATATCCAGACAGTTAGTTGTTAAAGAATTCTGGCAACACATTCATACCAAACCAGATCCAAAGGACCGGTAGCAACAAGCATGACTACTTCAGAGAATAGTAATGAGGAAGAAAGGCCGATGAGCCAGTTGCTAAAAGAGGCAATGGAAAAGATTGAAAGGATGGGACTAGAGATGCATGCAATGCAGCTAGCCCTGGCCAAAACGCAAAAGAGCCCTGAGACACTGGGACAGGTGCCGGAGTACCCTCACTCTGGCCCTTCCACAAGCCGCCCAAATCCCCTCTATCATCAAGAAAGAAGCCCTCATGATTCCCAAGCTCCACCACCCCATCAACCTCTCCCAACACCCAATATTCCCATTTTTGTGGGACCTGCATCAGCCCCTTTGCAGCGAACGACCAGTGAGCCATTGTTTCAGGCTCACGATACACAATACTATCCCCCTGAGCCTACATTCCATGCACCCGAACCACAGGCTTACAATCCCCATTTGGAAGTTCCGGCAGAGGTTGAGAAGCCGGTTAAGGCCCCTGAACAGGATGAAGTGTTGAGAAAGTTCAAAAGCCTGGAGCAATCCTTCAGGAACTTACACGGGCTGGGCAACCAAGTCAGCGTGGCATACAAAGATCTGTGCCCTTTCCCAGATGTCCAACTACCGGCAGGGTTCAAGATGCCCAAGTTTGATTTATACGAAGGGCACGGTGATCCCATGTCACATTTGCGGGGGTTCTGTAGCAAAATGAGAGGGGCAGGAGGCAAGGATGAGCTTTTGATAGCTTACTTCGGCCAAAGTCTGAGCGGATCTGCACTGGAATGGTATACCAGGCAGGATTTCAGCAGGTGGTACACGTGGGATGATCTGGCACAGGCTTTTGCAGGTCATTTCCAGTACAATCTAGAGATAGTCCCTGACCGTCTCACGTTATTGAGAACTGGGAAGAAACCCGGGGAAAGTTTTCGTGAGTTCGGATTCCGCTGGAGAGAACAAGCAGCTAGAGTCGATCCTCCCATGAGAGAGGGAGAAATGGTAGACTACTTTTTGCAGACGTTGGATCCAACCTACTTTGGTCACTTGGTGACAACGGTTGGAAAATCTTTCAACGAGGTGGTCAAAATAGGGGTCATGATAGAAGAAGGTTTGAGGTCGGACAAGATCTTAAACTATTCGGCACTTAAGGCCACAACCCAGGCTATTCAAAGCGGCACGGGAGGTGCGCTAAGAAGAAAGAAAGAAGAGGTTGCCACGATCGAGGCAGGCAGTTGGTCCAGGGCTGGCAGGCCGCACTACAACCAACCCAGGCCTCACAGGTCAAACTACCCATACAACCCACCACAAAATTTCTATCCACCTCGAGAACCACATTGTTCCGTACACCAAGCCCAGGTATACACTCAGCCTCCGGTTCGCCCACAATGGCGCGCACCGGCTCCCCAGAACATATATGCACCACCACAAAACACTTACCCTCCACCAAGGGCATATAGAAATCCTTCAGGGGCAGGTTTCCGGGGAAATCCAGATGCCAGAAATGACAGGTTGCGGAAGCAAAGAACCTTCACCGAACTGGGAGAAACCTACACCGCTGTGTTCCACAAGCTGCGGCAATTGGGTTTGGTTAGTCCCGTCCATACCCGGGAACCAAATCCCCCGCCTCAGAATTTGGACCGTTCAATCAGTTGTGAATACTGTTCAGGGATGCTCGGGCACGATACCGAGAAGTGTTGGAAGTTAAGGCATGCCATACAGGATCTTATTGACACCAATAAGATCGAGGTCCAGACACCGGAGGCTCCTAACATCAACCAAAACCCGCTGCCAGCGCACCACGAAGCTCACATGATTGAGTTGGTGTGTGAGGGAGGTGAATTAAGAAAACCCTCACAAACAGTGATGATGATCCAAGCTGCCCCAAAAGAAGTCTTAACCAGTGGAGGAACAAAGGTACAGTCGCAGGGAGAAGGCGTCAAGCCGGTAGTAATATGGGGAAAGAACCCGTCCGCCATAGCAAGCAAACCCGAGCCAAGCAAGTTGGTAATACCAGGGATCCTGCCCACACCGGCAGTCATGTTGAAAGGGGTATGTAGAGAACGGGTGACCATAAAGCCGGTGGTCCAACTGCCAATGCTTGACAGCAGGGCTGTGCCCTGGAAATATGAAAAAGCAGTGGTGACATACCAAGGAAAACAGGTGGAAGAAGTCAGTTGTGAAGCGCAAGGGCTGACTCGATCAGGTCGATGCTTTGCTCCGGTGGAGTTAAGAAAAACAAACCCAGTGGCAACCAAGAAGCCAGTGTCAGAAGAAGAGGCTGAAGACTTCCTGAGGAAGATGAAAGTACAAGACTATTCTGTGGTTGAGCAGCTGAGAAAAACACCTGCCCAGATCTCACTATTGTCATTACTCCTCCATTCCGAGGAACATCGTCGGGCCCTGTTAAAGATATTGAACGAGGCCCATGTACCCAGTGAGATTTCTGTAAACCACCTGGAAACCATTGCTAGCAAGATTTTCGAGGTGAACAGAGTGACATTCTCAGATGATGACCTGCCGGTGGAAGGTACGGAGCATAACAAAGCTCTATACCTAGCTGTCAAATGTGAAGACTCGGTGGTAACCCGAGTATTGGTGGATAACGGCTCAAGCGCCAATATTTGTCCATTATCCACCCTGGACCAGTTAAAGATTGACCGTGGAAGAATCCGGGAGAATAGCATCTGTGTCCGAGGGTTTGACGGAAACGGAACAGCCACTGTGGGGGATGTTGTACTTGAACTAACCATTGGCCCGGTCCTGTTTACCATGGAATTCCAGGTATTGGACGCCACGGTATCTTACAACCTGCTGTTAGGACGACCCTGGATTCACGCAGCTAAAGCGGTGCCTTCCACCCTACATCAGACAGTGAAGTTCGAGTGGGAAAGACAAGAGGTCGTGTTGCACGGTGAGGATACAACATGCACCATGGGCGGAACCATTGTGCCTTTCATAGAGACCACTGATGACAAGGGTCCTTGGGTCTACCAGATTCTCGATACAGGGTCGGCCAACAAAATCTCTGAAGGAGAAATCATCCCGCACCCTAGGGTAGCTGCCGCAACAGTCATGATGGTATCGGAGATGCTGGGTAATGGGTTTGTGCCGGGAAAAGGCCTGGGAGTTGAACTTCAAGGGATAGTCCAACCTGTCTCCCTTCCTAAGAATCTGGAAACTTTCGGGTTGGGGTTCAAACCAACCGCAGCAGACAGGAAGCAAGCGCGAAAAATGAAGAAGAGAGGTCTGGTTTCTGCCTAAACCAGTGCCACGCCTCTCAAGGTCTTTTGTTAAAGCTAGTGCCAAGGGGTCAGCGATCCCAAAGATTCGAGGACCTTTGATCGGTATAAATGAAGACCTCAATCAGAGTTTTGAGAGGCTATTTGCGGATGTCAGTATGGTGGAAGCTGGAGAAGGTTCCAGCAGAGCAGAGATACAATTTGTGGGGCCTGAGGCCAAGATCAACAATTGGACGGTTACTCCTCTTCCTGTCCGAGGGGAGTCTTGGTAGTAGGCTTTGATTAATGTTTTGTTTGTTTGTTTGTTTGATCGGATTATTCAAGGGTGTAATCCCAACTTTACTTTCGTTTTGTAAAAGTGTGAACCCTTTTTATCCTGCGAATTTAATAAAGTTCTTTTCTTTTGTCCCATTTTAATTTCTTGTTTTGTTCTTTTTCTTTCTGAACAGTTCTCTTTTTACTGGTCCTAATGACATGGCATGCACAGCGGATCTTCGACCTAGTCTAATAAATCAATCTGAATCTGACTCAATGATACAAGAGGTCTTTTGTGATGATGAATCCGAATGTGACGAAGGGGAAGCCTTCGAAGAAATAAACCGAGAACTGTGCCAATTTGAAGAGAAACCCAAGCCTAACCTAAACGACACTGAGGCTGTGAACCTAGGAGACGCTGATATCATCCAAGAGACCAAAATTAGCATCCACATTGAGCCAAATGTCAAAGCAGAATTGATCGAAACTCTCAGGGAATTCAAAGATGTTTTTGCATGGTCATATGATGATATGCCTGGATTGAGCACCGATTTAGTGGTTCACAAATTGCCCACTGACCCGGCATACCCTCCGGTCAAGCAAAAACTAAGGAAATTTAAAACAGAAATGAGTGTAAAGATCAAAGAAGAGGTGATTAAGCAATTACAATCTAAGGTCATTCGGGTCACTCGGTATCCCGAGTGGCTGGCCAATGTGGTACCAGTCCCAAAGAAGGATGGAAAAATCAGGGTGTGCGTCGACTACCGCAACCTCAACAAAGCAAGTCCCAAGGACAATTTCCCGTTACCCAACATTCATATCCTGATCGATAATTGCGCTGGGCGCGAGATCGGATCCTTTGTGGATTGCTATGCGGGTTATCATCAGATCCTAATGGATGAGGAGGATGCTGAGAAGACAGCATTTATTACGCCATGGGGAACCTACTGCTATCGGGTAATGCCGTTCGGTTTAAAGAACGCTGGGGCAACGTACATGCGAGCAATGACTGCTGTGTTTCATGACATGATACACAAAGAAATAGAAGTGTACGTCGATGATGTGATCATCAAATCTTGGCGTCAGGAGGACCATGTAGCAGACCTAAGGAGATTTTTCCAAAGACTCCGAAGGTATGATATCAAGCTTAACCCGGCCAAATGCGCATTCGGGGTTCCATCAGGAAAGTTGCTAGGATTCATCGTCAGTCGACGGGGGATTGAGTTAGACCCATCCAAAATTGAATCCATCCGAGACTTGCCACCGCCAAGGAACAAAACAGAGGTAATGAGTTTGCTGGGTAGACTCAATTACATCAGCAGGTTCATCGCTCAACTCACAGCAACTTGTGAACCCATATTTCGGCTACTGAGAAAGGATGCTGCAGTAGGTTGGACGACAGAGTGTCAGGAGGCTTTCGACCAAATCAAAGGGTATCTATCTAATCCACCCGTATTGGTCCCGCCTAAGCCCGGGAAACCCCTAATCCTTTACCTGACGGTCTTGGAAAATTCATTTGGTTGTGTACTGGGGCAACATGATGACACAGGGAGGAAGGAGCAGGCCATCTACTATCTTAGCAAGAAATTCACAGTGCATGAGGTCAAGTACACTCAACTCGAGAAAACATGCTGCGCCCTGACTTGGGTAGCTCAGAAGTTGAAGCACTACCTGTCTTCATATACTACTTATCTCATATCCCGCTTGGACCCATTGAAGTATATCTTTCAGAAACCTATGCCCACGGGGAGGTTGGCAAAATGGCAAATTCTGCTCACAGAATTTGATATCATCTACGTGACAAGGACGGCCATGAAAGCCCAGGCACTGGCAGACCATTTGGCAGAGAATCCCGTTGATGAAAAATACGAGCCCTTAAGAACGTATTTTCCTGACGAAGAGGTGATGCATACAAATGAGTTGGAATTACCCGAGGAACCGGGTTGGAAGCTTTTCTTTGATGGAGCGGCAAACGCAAAAGGGGTTGGAATAGGGGCAGTACTCATTTCTGAAACAGGACGGCATTATCCTGTTACGGCCCAACTGCGTTTCTACTGCACTAACAATATGGCCGAATATGAGGCTTGCATTCTGGGTCTGCGCTTGGCTGCTGACATGGATGTCCAAGACGTCTTGGTCTTGGGAGACTCGGACCTCTTGGTACATCAAATTCAGGGTGAATGGGAAACACGAGATCTAAAGCTCATACCATACCGACAATGCTTGCATGATCTGAGCAAGCAATTTCGATCGGTGAAGTTCAAACACATCCCGAGAGTTCACAATGAGGTTGCAGATGCCTTGGCCACCTTGGCATCAATGCTGCACCACCCTGACAAAATGTATGTTGATCCTCTACACATCCAGGTCCGTGATCAGCACGCCTACTGCAATGCCATAGAAGAAGAAGCGGATGGCGAACCCTGGTTTCATGATATCAAAGAATACCTCAGGATGGGGATATATCCAGAACATGCCTCTGGAGACCAGAAAAGAGCCCTTCGGCGGTTGTCGAATGGTTTCTTCCTCAGTGGGGGGGTATTGTACAAAAGAACCCCGGATTTGGGATTGTTGAGATGCATAGATGCACGGCAGGCAACAACGGTTATGGCAGAAGTACATGCTGGAGTTTGTGGGCCGCACATGAGCGGATATGTATTGGCAAGAAAGATCCTTCGAACAGGGTGTTATTGGCTAACCATGGAACACGACTGTATCACTTTCGTAAGGAAATGCCATCAGTGCCAGATACATGGAGATTTGATTCATTCTCCGCCAACAGAGTTACATACGATGTCAGCACCCTGGCCGTTTGTAGCATGGGGCATGGATGTCATTGGGCCCATCGAGCCAGCAGCGTCCAACGGTCATAGGTTCATTCTAGTGACCATTGATTACTTCACCAAATGGGTTGAGGCTAAAACCTTCAAATCAGTAACTAAGAAAGCAGTGGTGGACTTTGTTCACTCCCATATCATCTGCAGATTTGGGATCCCAAAAGTGATCATCACGGATAACGGTGCGAATCTTAATAGCAGCTTGATGAGAGAGGTATGCCAACAATTCAAGATTACACACCGCAATTCCACCCCATATCGTCCTAAGGCAAATGGAGCAGTCGAAGCAGCCAATAAGAATATCAAGAAGATACTGCGAAAAATGGTGGAAGGGTCCAGACAGTGGCACGAGAAATTACCCTTTGCTTTATTGGGGTACCGCACTACCGTACGGACCTCCATAGGCACAACTCCTTACTTGTTGGTATACGGAACTGAGGCCGTGATACCAGCGGAGGTCGAAATTCCGTCCCTCCGAATTGTCACTGAAGCCGGGATTGATGATGATGAATGGGTAAAAGCTCGATTGGAACAGTTGAGCCTGATAGATGAGAAAAGATTGGCAGCAGTGTGCCATGGTCAACTGTATCAGAAGAGAATGGCAAGAGCATATAACAAGAAGGTGCGCCCCAGGAAGTTTGAGGTAGGGCAGCAGGTGTTAAAGAAGATCCTCCCACATCAGGTCGAAGCAAAAGGCAAATTCGCCCCAAATTGGCAAGGGCCTTATATCGTGACCAGAGTATTGTCCAACGGCGCTCTGTGTTTGACAGATATCGAGGGTAGATGTGTCGACATGGCTATCAATTCAGATGCAGTCAAGAGATATTATGCGTAATTTCTTTAATTATGGCAATTTTTGGTTTATTTGTTTGTATTTGGCATTTGATGGATAATGAGATGACGGAGGCAATTCTTTCTTCTATCCAAACACTGTTTAACCCTTGCTTCCCCCTTTGAGCCTTAAGTAATTCTTTCATACCCCTCTTTTGGAATCACTAATGGAAAGGACATGAAAAAAAAAAAAAAAGAAGAAAAAGAAAAGAAAAATCAAGGAATATAAAACCGTGGGAACTACGTTTGACCTGATTCCTCGAAGAGGATACGTAGGCGCCTCACGGCTCGGTCATAGTATGCATCATAGTAAATATAGGATGCATAATGTACATAGTGTGCATAATAGGCACAATGTGCGTAAACGCACATAGCTCAGCATAAGCATAAAAAATAAATTCCCCCAAGCAAGAAAACTGGGGCAGAGGTTATGTTTTAAGTTCCAACAAAGGTTTGATTCCAAAAGTTGTAGCACATCACCCTTCAAGTTGTTTTCATTTTATAGCCTTTCTTCAATCCCACACCAAAACCAACATCGACATCCAAAAGACCTCCCGATCAATGTTCGAGAGATGCCAAATCCGGCAAATAAGGCCGAGAATAATACACTGATCCCCAGCAAAGAAAAGGATCGTAAGACTAGGAATGAGTTGATAGTCAAAAGAATCCCCGGAAGAGAGGGTCGTATCTACAACACACCGGATTCTCGAAAGAAATAAAATGAGAGAGTCTTATCGGTGAAAACCTTCACAGGCACCGAGAGGCGATGTAAGATGAAGAAGGTGAAATGAGAGAGTCTTATCGGTGAAAACCTTCACAGGCACCGAGAGGCGATGTAAGATGAGGGATGTGAAATGAGAGAGTCTTATTGGTGAAAACCCTCACAGGCACCATAAGGCGCCGGGAGATGAGAGAAAAGAGAGAGTCTCATTAGTGAAAACCCCTCGAAGGGCACTATGAGGCGACAAGATAGAGCAGCAAAAGCTACCACATTCGCAACAAGATGAACATCCATTTATCATCCCCAGCAAGTCAGACCGTCGGACAAATCGATTGATACAAATAGACTGGGTCGGGAATCTATGGTGCACGTCATGATCATGGGGACCAGTTGTGTCCTCTAGATAAGTTCTTTGGATTGTCTCCTCCCACAAAATATTGGTTCAGAAAGTTTTTCTTTTTTCCATATCTTTATTTCTTTTCCTAAAATGTGTCTTGAAAGGATTTTTCAAAGCTTACTACCAGGAACCAAAGGGGAATTCATCCAATGCAGGATAATACAAACAGTCTTAAAAGACCGGCCCCAGGCAATGCAGGGATTGTGCTCGGAAATGTTGGAAGAAGTAAGCTCCAAAAGGGAGTGGTTTCGGGAGTTAGAAGCAGACTCCCACACCATGTGTTTAAAGAGAAAGCAGAAAAGGGGATAAATTGAAAACCAATCCCCAGCAGGCTAGAGACCCCCAACAGGCAACTTTGCCTGCCAACCAATTATGGGGACAAAGAGCAAGAAAAGGGGAAGAGAGAAAAATTGCTCGCCAGGAAGGCACCCTATACCACCACGATTAAAACTGACTAAATCCTTTTGTCTTTTGCAGGAGAGCAAAGAATTGATGACGGCAACAAGATGCAATGCCATGGAAGTTACCAAAAACCGGGGCAGAAAATTTTCTGCCGATTGTCGAAAATTTTCTCGGAAGAACGGGGAAACAATTTCAATACTTTTAAGTTCTAGGTCGCCCACCAGTATAATGCGGGAATACTTTTAAGTTCTAGGTCGCCCACCAGTATAATGCGGGAATACATTTAAGCTCTAGGTCGCCCACCAGTATAATGCGGGAATGCTTTTAAGTTCTAGGTCGCCCACCAGTATAATGCGGGAATGCATTTTAAGTTCTAGGTCACCCACCAGTATAATGCGGGAATACTTTTAAGTTCTAGGTCGCCCACCAGTATAATGCGGGAATGCTTTTAAGTTCTAGGTCGCCCACCAGTATAATGCGGGAATACTTTTAAGTTCTAGGTCGCCCACCAGTATAATGCGGGAATACATTTAAGCTCTAGGTCGCCCACCAGTATAATGCGGGAATACTTTTAAGTTCTAGGTCGCCCACCAGTATAATGCGGGAATACATTTAAGTTCTAGGTCGCCCACCAGTATAATGCGGGAATACTTTTAAGTTCTAGGTCGCCCACCAGTATAATGCGGGAATGCTTTTAAGTTCTAGGTCGCCCACCAGTATAATGCGGGAATACTTTTAAGTTCTAGGTCGCCCACCAGTATAATGCGGGAATACATTTAAGCTCTAGGTCGCCCACCAGTATAATGCGGGAATACTTTTAAGTTCTAGGTCGCCCACCAGTATAATGCGGGAATACATTTAAGCTCTAGGTCGCCCACCAGTATAATGCGGGAATACTTTTAAGTTCTAGGTCACCCACCAGTATAATGCGGGAATGCTTTTAAGTTCTAGGTCGCCCACCAGTATAATGCGGGAATGCTTTTAAGTTCTAGGTCGCCCACCAGTATAATGCGGGAATACATTTAAGTTCTAGGTCGCCCACCAGTATAATGCGGGAATACTTTTAAGTTCTAGGTCGCCCACCAGTATAATGCGGGAATATTTTTAAGTTCTAGGTCGCCCACCAGTATAATGCGGGAATACTTTTGAGTTCTAGGTCGCCCACCAGTATAATGCGGGAATACATTTAAGTTCTAGGTCGCCCACCAGTATAATGCGGGAATACTTTTAAGTTCTAGGTCGCCCACCAGTATAATGCAGGAATACATTTAAGTTCTAGGTCGCCCACCAGTATAATGCGGGAATACATTTAAGTTCTAGGTCGCCCACCAGTATAATGCGGGAATACTTTTAAGTTCTAGATTTTGGAATCAGTCACCCCACCTGAAGACAGAAGGTTACAACAGAGATCCCCAAACGGGAAACAATAAAATCCCCAGCACCAAGAAGCAGACAACTGCAAAAGCAAGCGCACATTCAAAGGGAAGAAGGAACGCGTCTCAAAAGAAGTAGTTTGGGAACGTTGTAGCATGCCCAGTATAACAATTCTGATGAAAAGCCGTACCACTGAAGAAACCATTGGAAGATCTAAAGAAGAAAGCCGTGTCCCCAGCAAATCAAGCAAATTGATGAGAACTGACATTCAGAAAAGGTGAAGGACCAGCATCATCTCCAAGTTCACAAAATAAAGGCGTCGGAGGAAAGCATTAGCCGACAAGAAAGCAAGGCAACAAGAACAAGTTGAAGATGGATGAAATTTCAGGATCCTCAGTTTAACTTAGCTTCTTGTTTTCCTTTTAGAGCAATGTAATAGGGAGATCGGTTGAGCGGTAGCATCCTACAGCAGCATGCAACAACGCACAACAACAACAAACACTACAGTCACACGGTAGTCCCAGCTACCAAAATTTCCCGAACTACATTGACCTGATTCCTGTTTCAGCCCAGGATATGTAGGAAACCTCTGAAGCAAAGGTTCGGTCAAATCTTTTTCAAAAAATGCTTCACACGGAGTATTCGGACGGGCAAAAATCGCTCGCTTATCTTTGCGCGAAAACCCTTCGTGTCTTCGTGCAAAGAGGGGCAGCTGTAAGCACGTGATTTTTGCTTTACGAGCAATCGCTCCAAAAGAAAATAAAAATAGTGACAAATGATTTCGCTGTACAATTGTTCGAGTTTTTCGTGACATGTGTTGTTAGTCATTTATGGGTCTGTCCATTTTACATCTAGTCGTTACCAAACAAAAATACAAAAAATATGTGTTAGTAAAAGAAAATTCAAAAAATATATATATATACATATGTGTGCATCGTTCGTTCTAGGCTTTTAGTTAACTTACTTGAATATTTGGTGATAATTGTGTTAAAATGTTCCATTGTTGTTTAGTTTTAATTTCATTATTTTATTGTCTATTATTTTAGTTTATTTCATTTTTTTTATTTTGTTTTGTTTCAAAAGAAAAATGAAACTAGAAAAAAGAAGAGAAGAAAATCGGTTGGGCCCAAAATAAATGGAACAAAAACAGGCCCAAACCAACACTGATCCAGTCCAAATCCAGCCTGCCCAAGCACGGACTCAAACGACGTCGTATCGGCGTCCCCATTTGAAGCCGTTGATCTGATTCAAAGGAACGGTCCAGATCAGGCTGTCCAACTCACCTCAACGACGCCGTTTCAGGCAAGTTGATCTGAGCCGTCCAACCTCATTGATCCAATGGTCCCTGGCTTCCCTCAGGACCCGACCTATTTAGCCGGTTCAACCCAACCCCTCACCTAAACCAAAACGACCCCGTTCCCATACCAAACGACCCCGTCCTGTTACCCACCAATAGATCTAAGCCGTTCAGATCACTTGATCTAACGGCTCCAATCTCTCTTCCCCTTCCATATATAAACTTGACCCTTCACCCCGCACCCCCTATCCGAACCCCACCCCTCACTCGTCTCCTTCCCCAGCCTGAAACCCCCAAACCCTAGCAAGCCGCCTTAGTTCCCCTTCCACCAAAACCCGGCGGCATGAACGCCGGTGGCCACCTCCCGAACACCCTAAGACCCCCTCACTCTCCTAAACATGGATCTGTTACTCCCTAGCCTCGAATCACTTTCGTTCGTCTCGAATCTTCATTTGAAGATTTGAGTCGAACCCGGATCTATGCCAAACCACCTTATCTTCATACCAGACACTCCCCTAACCTTCCTCGTGACCAAACCAAGCTTGGTTTGGTCCGAATCTACCCACAACTCCCTAAAAATCAGATCTAGAAATCCAGACTTTAAGACACACGCACCTGGGAAATCCGGCCGGTTTGGACATGGGTTTGAGGTCTAATAGACCTTAATCAAGGTGTTCTCATGTGAGAACACCCTGATTAAAGTTTGTTCGGCCCCAAAAGTTCGAAGTCGAAGTTTGATTTGGGTCCGTTTGATTTCAAACTTTTTCAGTAAGTTTCCTTTTCTCTTTGTTTGGTTCTAATTAAGTTGTCATCATATTTCTTTGTGTTTGTTTGTTATTTTGTTATTTTTCAGTCGGATTTCTTCCATCTCGGTTAAAGGCCTTTTTATTTGGCCAATTGTCTTCTGTTTGTGTTCTGAATATACCCTGTGATATATATTAGTCGTCAAACGAGTTTAATTCACATAAGTTCCCAGTGTTTGAACAAATTGGTCTGAAGTCATTCGGGACTCTATACGTGTTGTTCATATGAACGATTGATTGTTATGTGTTACGATTAATATAGTCGAGTCGATATATGTCGTCAATTAGTTTCAATCGTTAAATGGTAACAACTTGATTCGTATTGCTTATTTCTGCTGTGATCGTATTTGAGTCCCATTAGGAACTGAATTGTATTGCCTATTGATTTTGTTCAAATTAAATTAAAAGAACATCTAGGGGGAAAGGTTATAATGGCAGATTCAGATTTTGGTTTTTAAACACAACGCCATTTGGTTTGGACTGTGGGCAGCATGTGTATGGTCTGCTTTAAGGAATTAAAATAATCGGACAACATGTGCTGTCAGATTGTATTCCTACTGCCCATACTTTGATTAAACAAACAAGTGATCAGTACACTTTAACAACCAAAAAGAGAGAGGGGCTGTCAGGGATTTCATGGGGGCTTGGTTATTTAAAACAAGTGAGTGGAAAAGCAACATGGGGGGGGGGGTAATTTTGAGTTGTAAAACAGACTGTAAAGTGTGAAGGTTAGGCTATAAAAGAGGAGGTTTTTTATTCTTTTGGGTCAAAAGAGATTTCGGTGAGTAAGAAAACTGAAAAGAAAAAGAAATTTTCAGAGCATTTTTACAAAACATTGTCCAAAACTGCCTAAAGAACTAAGTTGTTTAAGCTGTTCTGGCCAAGTCAGTCACTCGAACTGGGGCTGTTATTGTTCCATTAAGAGAAGTTTGTGTATCTTCTGCTGTGATTGTTACTACACTAAGTTTCTGTGTGTTGTGGATTGAGTTCAGTTTTACTGATTATCGAAGCTGTGTTGGCTATTTGCTGAGCTTGTGTGACTATCGAATTTCTTTTGCTATTGCATCAAAAATAGTCTAGTTTTCTCGACTGTCTCGTTATTCTGTCTCTGGGATCGATTGGTGGGTACTCGACCACTATGGATTTCATCGTTTGAAATTGCTGTTGGGTCGTTTGTGGGCTGTTGGTTGTTGTTGCTGTGTTTGCTGTTTGGTTGCCGGTTGCTGACATCTTTCTTCTTCTCCTGTCTATTGTCCAAACATCCAGGTACACGACTAATACTGTCAATGTAATCTGAGGTTGAGCATGAATACAAAGAGAAGAGTTGAAGATAGTTTATTTTATGTATAGCATGTACACTGAATGATCTGTGATGTATGATAGCCTATATTTTGTTCGGATACTGGGTTAGCTTTAACACATAGCAACTGTAAATGTAGGGTAATTTGACATCCGATTGTGCGTGTAGGCTGTTGGATAAAAATTTTCAACCATGTAGTAGGCTGCAGTTTAGAAATTAATTGTGTTAGTGATTAGCATGTCTAGGAGCGCACGAAAACTATTCATCCTTAGTTAATTGTTTTTTCCTTTAATAAACGGTCCCTTTATAACTAATAAACAACGCCTATAGAACCAAGAACCAGTTCACGACCTCAACCTCACAGGGGTCGAGCCCAGGTCGAAACAGACCAAGCAAGCCCTCATCGAACAAACAGTGGCCCAGGTCTGGCCCATTCCGCATGAGCTGGATTTGGGCCCGTAATGTTCAATCAGTTGTCCGTGTGCGTAGTCATATTTTCTTGTTCTATAAAAGCATTTTGAATCCTGTTGTAAATAACCAGCAAGCATGTAATTAACTAGGACTATCTCTGTTTTCAATTAGTAGAGACAAACGCGACAAGAAACGTAGTTGCTATAGGATATCCTTTTTTTTTTTTTTAAAAAAAAAAAATAAATAAAATGAGACGAGCCTCGCCAAATAAAAGGGACAAATTGCGGGGCCCTCACAAAATATATGTATTAATTACTTAGATTCTTGGACGGGCCGTTTAGCAAATTTTACGGTTTTCCCCAAAACAACAATACGTTAGTCGCTTTAGGCGCGTCTTAATAATTTATTCTCCTTAATTCGGGTGCACATTTATGTGACCCAAATCCAAATCGCAACCAAGTCGAGATATGTCAATAACCACGGGTGCATTGATGTAACGTGGTTCGAGATATGTTTTCACGACGTTGCAAGTCCTATAAACTAGCAGTGAAGGACAAAAGCGGTTACAAGTTAAAATTGGCACATTGGTTCATAATTGTATTTAAAATCTGATAAATAAGCCGAATATAATAGTTGAGCGACCGTGCTAGAACCACGGAACTCGGGAATGCCTAACACCTTCTCCCGGGTTAACAGAATTCCTTATCCAGATTTCTGGTACGCAGACTGTAATATGGAGTCATTCTTTTCCTCGATTCGGGATTAAAATTGGTGACTTGGGACACCCTAAATCTCCCAAGTGGCGACTCTGAAATAAATAAATAAATCCCGTTTTCGATTGTCCTTTAATTGGAAAAAACTCCCTTGCGCCCCCGCGGGCGCGGAAAAAGGAGGTGTGACAACCCTAAACTGAATTTTTCCTTTTAGTCAGCATTAGGGTTTTAAACCCTAAACTGAGCTTTTCCATGCAATCAGCATTAGGGTTTTAAACCCTAAACTGAATTTTTCCTTTAGTCAGCATTAGGGTTTTAAACCCTAAACTGAACTTTTTTCCATTCAGCCAGCATTAGGGTTTTAAACCCTAAACTGAGCTTTTCCATGCAATCAGCATTAGGGTTTTAAACCCTAAACTGAACTTTTTTCCATTCAGCCAGCATTAGGGTTTTAAACCCTAAACTGAGCTTTTCCATGCAATCAGCATTAGGGTTTTAAACCCTAAACTGAATTTTTCCTTTAGTCAGCATTAGGGTTTTAAACCCTAAACTAAACTTTTTTCCATTCAGCCAGTATTAGGGTTTTAAACCCTAAACTGAGCTTTTATATGCAATCAGCATTAGGGTTTTAAACCCTAAACTGAATTTTTCCTTTAGTCGGTATTAGGGTTTTAAACCCTAAACTGAACTTTTTTCCTTTCAGCCAGCATTAGGGTTTTAAACCCTAAACTGAGCTTTCCCATGCAATCAGCACTAGGGTTTTAAAACCTAGACTGAACTTTTTCCATTCAGCCAGCATTAGGGTTTTATACCCTAAACTGAGCTTTTTCCTGCAATCAGCATTAGGGTTTTAAACCCTAAACTGAACTCTTTCCTTTCAGTCAGCATTAGGGTTTTAAACCCTAAACTGAACTTTTCCTTTAGTCAGCATTTGGGTTTTAAACCCTAAACTGAACTTTTTCCTTTAGTCAGCATTAGGGTTTTAAACCCTAAACTGAATTTTTCCTTTAGTCAGCATTAGGGTTTTAAAACCCTAAACTGAACTTTTCCCCAGTTGGTCGGTGTTAGAGTTTTAACTCTAAACTGAACTTCTCCCAGCTAGTCGGTATTAGGGCTCCAACCCTGAACTAAGCGTGCATATCCTCTTTCATCAATTTTATGAACTTGTTGGCAAATAATTCACGAAATTTTCCTAGTGAAACTGGGGTAGAAAATTTCGTTCGTTTGTTTTTTCCCGCAGGTCTAACCTCGAGCCACACAGATCGAAATGACCCACGAGCTGAGTCTCAACTCAGAATCAAAGAAGAAAAAGACGAAAAGAAGATGTCCCGAGATATCGGAATAAATGGAAGGCGGATCGACTCCAACATTTGATTAAGGTCCTGAACTCTGCCAGTCGCGTTTCACTCAGTATCCCATAGATCAAACAAGTCGCCGCAACTCGCAAGCATCAAGATTCGGATCGAAGTCTCCAAGCACAATCAGCTAAGACCCAAGATCAAATCGCAAAAGAATCATAGATAGGAATCTTGTAACTAGTAGTTAACATGTATATAAGTATTTAGTTCAGTTCCAATCTTTCTTTGGTTGTAATAAGGCGGTCAGTAAAGCAACGGTGACAACAGCAACAGCAGTAACAGCAAGCATTGCAGTCCCATGGTAGTCCCAGTTGCCAAAAACTTCCCGAACTACATTGACCTGATTCCTGTCTAGCCCAGGATATGTAGGAAATCTTTGAAGCAAAGATTCGGTCAAATCTTTCAAAAAACATGCTTCACACGGAGTAGTCCATAGGCAAAAATCGCTCATATCCGCTCACTTTATCTTTGCACGAAAACTCTTCATGTTTCCGAACAAAGAGGGGCAGCTGTGAGCACGTGATTTTTGTCTTACGCGACAATCGCTCCAAAAGAAATAAAAAAATAATAACAAATGGTCCTGCTGTACAATTTTTGGATTTTACGTGGCATTTTGTTAATTATCTATGATTTTTGTCCATTATTGAAACAAAATAAAAAAAAATGTGTGTGTCATGTGCTGTTTGAATCGTAATCCGGTTATTAAATAGAAAAATCATAAATATGCATCCTTGTCTGTGATTGTTGTTTTGTTTGATTTTACCTACTTTAAATATTTTAACATATGTGTGCAAATAATTGTATTAAGTGTTTATTCAATTTTAATTTGATTTACTTAGGTTTTGTTTTAAAATAAAAGAAAAAAATAATAAAAGAGAGTGCAGAATTAGGTTGAAAATCAGTTGGGCTTATTTTTATTTTAAATTCGAGGCCCAAAACTCAAATCCGAAACCCCTGTGTAACTCGGTCCACACCAGCTGATACCCAGAACTTCCAAACGACACCGTTTTAACCTGGTCTGATCTGGGCCGTTGATCTCAGATTGATCAACGGCCAAGATCACTTCCCCATAACCCACTGATGAACCCGACCCGTTCCACCCGGACTGACCCAAACCCCTTTACGATGAAACGACACCGTCCCCCACCAACCAAGAGATCTTGACCCTTCATCGTACCCCATCCAACGGCTAGGAATCAACCCCTCACTAACTATATAAACCTATAACCTTTACCCTGCCCCCCCTATCTGAACCCCCTGCCTTAGGTCGTCTTCACCCCAGACCTCAGACCTTCAAACCCTAGCCGCCCCTGTATACTTTCACCATGAAAGCCGGCGGCAGGGACGCCGGTGACCCCACCCTTAACAACATAGATGCCCCTCACCATCCTGAACCCAAATCCACCAACCACACACTTCGAATCCCCTCCCACCTTCTTGAATCTTCATTTGAAGATTCGAGTCGGAACCTGATTTACACCAATCAACCTCAACTTCACACTAGACAGTCCCCAGGCCCCCCTCATGACCAAACCATGCCTGGTTGGTCCGAATCTGACCAAGGAAACATGAATCTTAGATCTGATTTTTAGAACCCTAGGGTTCCTCGTCACTGGTTTGTATCCGTTTGAGCCAAGGTATTTAGGGTCTAATGGACTTTAGTCGAAGTGTTCTCGATTAAAGTCCTTTCAACCCCAAGAAGGGCCTGTTCGAATCCAAGCCAAGACTTTTTTGATTTTTCGGGATTTAAGGTGAGTTTTGTTTTCCTCTTTCCTTTTTTAGTCCATGTGCTGATTAAAGGTCTGTTCATGTTATGTTTAATTTGTGTCCCTGAATTTTATCAACTGTGTCCTGCCCACTTTGCCTGAACCTACGTGTTTGATTAAGTCCCTCCTCTATTCACTGGATAATGTGTATGTGTAAGTTGTACAATAAAATGAATTTGAATTGGTTCGTTCAATTAGTTCCCAGGGCCACTTTGTTTTGACAAGGCAATCTGAACCCCTTGTTGATACTATTGTATTTCTGATTTTGGCTTCGATTGTATGTGTTATAACTAGTATAGTCGAGTCGACATATGTCGTCAATTAGTTTCAGTTGTCCGAACAATACCAATTGACCTACTTCTGTTAAGCATTGCCTGAATCAATTAGGAACTGAGTTTAGTTACTTATAGTTACTAATTGGATTTCAGAAATCTAAGGTTTGGTCTGTAATTGCAGTCAGAATTGGATGGCATGTGCACTTGTGCACAACATGTGCATAAAGGCCCTTTTTGAATCAAATAGTTTGACAGCATATGCTGTCAGACTACATTCTGCTGCCCATACTCTACTTTAGTTTCAGAAATAATAAACATTACTCAAAAGTAAGTCTGCCAGGGAATATCATGGGGTTTGTTTATACTTAATTAGCTAAGTGGAATCTGAAAATAGGAGGGCACATGGGAGGGGTGTGCTGATTGTCTGACAGGCTATTAAAGGGTTGAATTTAGGCTATAAAAGAGAGGACTTCCATCAGTTAAGGGGGATTTCTTGGATATACACACACAGACAGACATTGATAATAACAGAGTGAACTGAGAGGGAACATTTTGAGGAGAGCTGAGTTCTGAAAAACAGAAAACTGGAAAAGAATTCTTTTGGATAGCCAAAAATAGATTTCAAGACTGAAATTGGACATTGGATTTTGAAAAGAAATAGATAGTAAGAGGGATAAAGATACAGAAATCAGAAACTGGTTTTCTTCCTGCTTTTGTTCAATTCTTAGCCTGCTCAGCCTATTCAGTCGGTTTTCCTTTCTTTCAAGTATCAGCTAAAGTGTGTTAGTTTGGTTTGCCTTAGTTGATTCTCTTGGAATTGGATTGTCTGGATTTTTGTTTCCTACTGCATTGTCTGCTGCTGCCTTTTTGCCATTTTTATCGGTTCTAACTGTATCTTGCACTGGGAGCTGTCCTATTTGTACCTGCTGTTACTGCTGCTGTTTGGTGTTGCTTCTATTGTCCTACTGACCCCTTGCTTCTTCTGTTGTATCCAACATCCAGGTACATACTAAGACTTTGCATCTGATGTAACAATGAACGTATGAAATCAAAGATATGCAGGAGTTTAATCATTCGTTTGCTGCAGTTACAGTTTTTACGAATGTTATTAAGATCTGTGTAATTTGTTTAGTTTGTAATTCAATAAAGAAACACGTTAGGTAGCCTTGTACTTAATCGCAGCTTAGTCCGTCCTAAATGGTGATTTCCTTTGCTTAATGGGTTGTCTAATGAGGAATGTATGAGTGTTTTAACACACAGATAATTAGGTAACTTTTCAACTAATATTCTGCATGTATAGAAAAGAATGCCTTAAGCTTGCCAGATATGATATTTAGTTTTATTGAATCTTTGTAGATAGTTCACAGGATCCTGTTCAAACTCTATTAGTAATAGTTTCCGATAAGTTAATTCCACTGATTTGGTTTAAATAAGCGAGTTTCAAACTCGAATCTGAAGAACATTTATCATAAGATTTTAACAGTCCTATTAATCTTGTATATTAATTTCCTCTGACAATTTAACAACATGTTCATCCATGAGATAAGGCGCAAAATAATTCACGCCTCATAAAATCAGATAATCAAGTAAGGATCCGAAGCTGGTCAAGCATGTAATTAGCACATAAACCTCTTTCTTTCGTTTTATTAGAGACAAATGTAATAGAAATGTAGACGCTCCAGGATATCCTTTTTCTAAAATAATGAGATGAGCCTCGCCAAATAAAAATGCCCATTGCGGGGCCCTCAATAATTGGTCATAATAAATACTTAGAATTTGGGATGGACTGTTTAGTGAATTCCACTGCCTTCCCCAAAGATAATAACGCGTTAGACTTTTTAGGCGCGACTTAATTAAATTACATTCTTAAATTCGGGTGCGCATTTATGTGACCCAAATTCAAATCTCAACGGAGTCGAAATGTGTTAACAACTACGGGTGCATTGATTGTGACGTGGTTCGAGATGCATTTTCACGACGTTGCAATTCTATAAAAATAAATGATAATAATAAAAGCGGTTTAAACTTAATAAAAGCACATAAGTCACAACATGTATTTAAATCAGATATTTAGCCATTATAACAATTTAAGCGACCGTGCTAGAACCACGGGATTCGAGGGTGCCTAACACCTTCCCTCGGGTCAACAGAATTCCTTACTTAGAATTTCTGGTTCGCAGACTTCATGTGGAAAAGTCGAAAATTTCCTCGATTTGGGATTCAAGATAAACCGGTGACTTGGGACACCAAAAACCAAACCTTTCCCAAGTGGCGACTCTGAATTAAATAAATAATCTCATTTCGAATATTGTCACTTAAATTGGAAAAACTCCCTCGCGCATCTTACCCTTCGGGGCCGGGCGCGCAAAAAGGAGGTGTGACAATTAACTCTAGATCCAAATATATTAAGTACAAAAATCGAAGAAGAACAAGAACGTGTAATATTTCTTAAGATAATTATCGTACATCAAATGTGGATGATAGGCTTACATATATGACAGGTTTGCATCATAATCGTGGAAGCAAAGAAGGAGAAGAGAGGGAACTGTTGATGGCCAAGAGATTTCCCTTGTTGATTCCATAGTCATGACTGCCCAAACGCCTCCCCCCCCCCCCCTTCGCTTCTATCTGGGCTTAGTTCCCCATATATATATTAACAATTTTTCCTTTAATCCAATGGTCTTTGACCGTCGTACTTTCTTATGACTGTATCTTTCGCCACCTGCCCAAACATTACGGTTATTCTGCGATGTAAGCTTTTCAACAGTTTGACCCCGGCAATGGCCGAGGTATTCTTTTGCTATCACGCCCCGTGGGCTTGATTACGACTAGGTTGACCCCTTATCATTCCTTTTAAGAATAATCATCCTATGGTCAGATTTTGACCCATACAGTATGTACGATCTCTCGCTAGTACGTAGGATTAAGAAACGAGTACATTAATTATAACAAATGCTGGAGAAGCTAAAAAGATTCCACCCTAAATAAACATAAGGAAAAAAAAAAGTCAAAAATCAAAGCAAAAATAAATACACAACTCGTGGTGGCCAAAAGAGGTCGCCACTAATGTCGCATAGAAAATATTGGCTAAATCATTAGAAAATAGAGAGACGTTATTCAGGAGAAAGTTTCTCTAGAGTATTACTTTTCTCATTAGAAAATATCGGCTAATCCAACTTATTTTATTTTTTTACATATATAATTCTTTTGAAACTTTCCGCCAAGGTTTCGACCAATGTGAATTTGCTTCCGCTCCTGTTGCATTATTATTATTAATGTTTTATTATTAGCTTTTGTGGCGACCATAATCATCACAAAAGTAAACAAATACGCCAAAAAATAAATTTTAGTTATATATATCACTACTTTTGGTGGCAACTATTAGAGACCGCCACATATGAGATTAAAATGAACCAATGACCAGAATATGTAGGCATTAACTTTTCTTTTCTTCTCTATTCTCTTTGTAATTTTCTTTCCTTTAATAACATCACTTGTGGGATTATACTGGGTCGTTGTTGTGTTGTAATAACATCACTTTTGTTTGAAGAAACGTTCTCAGACAATTCCAAGTCTCACCTAGTCATAGTAGTCCTTCATATGTTTAAGGGAAAATAAAGATCTTTAGAACCAAAACTAATACTAGTTGTTGTACAAATCTTCAGCAGAAGTTGATGTAATACTAGTCGACTTGTTAATTCAAATGACCACAACACAAAAAAGGCAATGGAAAGGATACATAAAGTACATTTCTCCAAATATCAAAATGCCCCGTTCTTTACGCCCCGTTCGCGTCAAATGTAATGAACTGGTAGTTGAAAAAAAAAGGTCAAACCAGTCTATGGCACATTCAAACTCAGTAAATTAGATATATATAAAGCAATGAGAATGAGATTGTTCTCATGCTTGTTTTCTTAGATCACACTCTAAAAAGATATCGTGTAATTTTCGTGGTCAAATAAGAATTAAAGAAACAAATAATGAGAATCTAACTGCTACAACACCTGTTAGAGCTGCTGAGACTTTCTTAGGTACTCCAACAATGAAGTAGCCTTCCTCTTGGCTCTCTCGGTGCCACTCTTAGCAAGCTCCGAAAGAGGTATAACCGCACCAAGCCTACAAAGGCAAGCAAGATTCTCAGAATCTCTCTTGCACAACGAGAGTAAGATGGCAGCCGCATTCTCTTTATTACGAGGTAAACCTGTCCTTAGAAGATCTATCAATACTGGGATTGTGCTAGCTCTTGTTATGGCCGCCTTAGCTTCCTGGTGGTTGGCTAGGACTGAAAGAATGGTCAAAGCCTCATCAACCATTGAATCCGTCAGTATTTTTAGCAGGGCTGGTATAATCCCTGCCCGAACAGCCCGACCCTTGTTTCCTTGATATATGCATAAATTAAACAAAGCTGATGCAGCATCTTTCTTCCCTCTTATATTTCCGGTCAGAAGCAAATCAATGAGTGCTGGTATGGCCCCGGATCCACCTATTAATATTTTATTCTCATCGCCGAGTGACAAACTAAAAATGGTTGCTGCTGCATTTTCTCTTGCTTCCATGCTCCCCGCTCTGAGAACTTGAACGATAGAAGGAATAGCACCGGCAAGCATTATAATACCTTTGTTCTCATCAAATATAGAAAGGTTAAGAATAGCAGTGACAGCATTTTCTTGTATCTGCCTGTCTTCAGACGTCAATAATTTAACTAAGACTGGAATTGCTCCTGCTTCAGCAATCAAAATTCGGTTCTCCGTGCTTCTTTTAGAAAGTGAACGGATCTCGGCTACTGCAGCCCTGCAATCTTCGATGGACCTGCTTGAAAGCTTGCGTACAATTACCTCAATAGCCGCTACTTCCCGACTAACATAGCGAAATGATCCATCACCTTTCTTTATTTTCCCATTTGCAAATGTGGTTGACTGCTCTATATTGTTCTTTGCACACCAATCACTAATAAGATTTCGCAGTGCGTAATTTGGGGTGAGCGTGAGATTTTGGAGTTGTTGCTGAGTTTTTGGGCATGTTGTGTGCCCACCATCTATCCATTGTTGTATGTAGGATCTCTCATAAGTCTGTCGGGTTGAGAAACGAGTACATTAGAACAAATGTTGGAGAAGCTAAAAGAGTATTTCACCGAAAATTAACATAAGGAAAAGAAAAACTAAATGTTAAAATGAACTGAAACCAAAAAGAATTGCCTCTGATGTTATGGATACCATTTACCTGTCCTGTGGCAGCGACAATAACAGGATCCCTCATGAGCTCAAGGGATATTGGGCAAAGAAACTCGACAGGAATTACAGGACAGTCGAGCTTTTCACTCTCCGTGTGACTCTTAAACGGAGAGTCATCTTCTCTAGTCGAACCAGAAATCTCCGGAACACCAACCTCGGACATTTTGGATGAATTTCCTATTCTCTCTGACTCCTGAACTATTTGACTGCAAGCACTTCCATTTGGAACACTACCCTGAGGAACACGTCTAACTTTTGGCCTAACGTCATGATCAATATTGCCAATATTCTCTATATGTAAACTTGCTATTCCACTATTTCCTGAATGGAGTGGATCAATCTCCTTGTCCAGCGGTTGAGACAATGATCGAGATAATAAATTTGAATTTACAGGGCCACTATATCTTTCTGTGGCTCGTCTCAACTGTATTCTGACCAATTCAACCTATCAAAAATAAGAAATATCAGAGGGGAACCCCAAGGAGACGAGCACAAACATGAAAAGATAAAAGCCAAAGCTGACAAACCTGCTCTCGCACTTCTTCTGATATGTCAAAATGATCATATGGCAAGCTATCAAGGGCTTTCTCCAATTTCCATGTAACACATTGAAACTGAAAAAGTATTTTCTTCGCCGCTGAACCCTTGAGTCAAGAAATAGCACAGATTAAGAGAGGTACATGACACCAATTTGAATGAGCACCGTGACTATAGAGCTTTCACTATCACTCTGCTCATTGAAAAAATAAAGATCTCAATGAGGAAAAAAGTTTCTTTGTTCACAAATGTCATTGTGATTAACACTGGTAATCTGTTCTATTTCTGCATTATGGAGGAACAAACTGGAAATATAACCAATATCGGCATAGCCAATAGTGTGCACAGTAATGAATGAAGTTGGAATGGATCATGGTAGGCCAAGATTCAAATCCCAGCGAATGTAAAACAGCTAGGTGATTGGTGATTACTTCCTTCCTCCCAGTCTAAACCTCATAATTACCCAGTACCTTTATTGGTGGGCGGTGGCAGGTATCCGGTGAATTAGTCAAGGTGCGTGTATGGACTGGACACCACCATTATGGGCTATTGATGGACTAGAACAAATTTCAAGCATACTCATTTGTTAGCTATCGGTGAAAATGTACATGATTGGCCCGAAGTCTTGACTACCTGAACCAAATTGAATAGCTTCCTCATTTTCTACGAATAGATCATCTAATGTTAAAAGCTCTCATTTATACTGCTGAAGGATTACTCCTGGATTTTATTTAAGAATATCTCTAGTCAGTTCCTCCATCCAAATTATCATTTTTTGGCATTTGTATCCTAGAAATATTTTTTAAGAAAAATTTTGATTCTTAGCATCAACTTATGCATTTTCACACCAAAGAGAAATACTGAAAAAAACAGATCCGATAACAACAAGCACAACTTTTCATAGAAAAGTTAAACCTATTACTCAGCAGTCAGCACTAACCAGCCAAATGAGAACAAACAAACGCAAGAACTATACACATATGACATAATGGAAATAAAGATTGAAACTTTACTACACCATATGCAAAAGGAGCCAACCCCAGTTCTTTATAGGAAGCAACCTCTCCCCTCCCCTATGGGTTCACCCCTGAGTCTAACGCCTTAACGGCATTTTAAGCGCCTCTCACAACGGACTCGACACCAATGGGGCCGGATTGGTCATCTTCTAGCTTACTCTGCTAGAACTATGAACGCTGTGTCGGAAGCCGTGATCACATAGCCACTTCCGCCCACAGTGTTGCTACGACGGCAGGTCACCGGGAGTGAAGTAAACTCGGCTCCTGATGTAGCACTCATTCGGACCATTCGACGTTTGATTACACACATGACATAATGGGAATTAACATATACATAGAAAAGATTGAAACTTTACTCCACAAAATGCAAAATGAAGTTCCAATATACACAAATGTAACATAATGGAATCAACCTATAAATATAAAGACTTAAACTTTACTACACCAAATGCAAAGTGAAGTTCCAATATACACAAATATGACATAATGGAATCAACCTATAGACATAAAGACTTACACTTTACAACACCAAATGCAAAATGAAGTTCCAATATACACATATGACATAATGGAAATTAACATATAGGTATAAAGACTGAAACTTTACTACAAAAATGCAAAATGAAACTTCAATATATACATATGACATAATGGAAATTAACATACAGTTAAAAGGATTGAAACTTTACCAAACTAGACACTTACAGAAGGGATCTTGGTGTCAAATTCATTAGCAGCTAAAAGTAGGTTCTTTGCAGCCAAAAGAGCTAATGAGAGATCAGAAAAACAAGAATTAAAAGAACCCAAATGGGTATTTAAGTCTTTAATCTCCTCAAGTAAATGAGCCAAAAGTGCAACTCTTCTAGCTAAATCTGTACAATCTTTCTTGAATTTTCCACAAAATCCAGCAATTGAGATCTGTGACACTTCATGGATTAGCCGGAGTAGAGTGTCAACAGAGTGGTCTCCGGTACCGGCGGTGGCTTCTCCGCCAGCCATGGCGGTTGTTGGTTTGGGGGGTGGTTTGGGTGGGGTTTGGGGGTGGGGTTTGGGGGTGGGGGGTCACTGCAACCACAGTGCAGTTTGTAGCAAAATGGGGACTTATGAGGCTTGAGTTAAAAGAGTTGGGGGCTATTTTTAAATTATTTAAATATTGAAGAGGAGGAAAGAAATTATTTGGAGGGAGGAAAGTTGGAAACTATGGGGGTAATTTAATTTTGGTGTAGAATTGTTACTATATTTATTTGAGGATATTCCTATAGAAACATTGATTTTGTCAAATGGCATTTGAATATTTAGGAATTACCAGAGAGAACACCAGCTTCTATCTGCTGTCACTTTATACTAATTCTTGATCCTTTTGTTTAATAAATAGCACTTTGATAAGGTTATAAATAACGACACCGGCAAGCCATGTGCGACAGGTTCAACCCAAAAGACATTGAGGGAAATTCGATCTCAGTTCATTTGTATGGATGATCACCCTCCAAACCAACTGGACAACTCCGAAGGGTAGGTTATACTGTTATAGTATGCAATATTGACAAAAATTTATCTGCATCGAATTTTTATATTAAACTAATTAGTGCTAAATATGTATCTTTTTAAATTTCTTTTTTATTTAACCATGATAAAGTGATTTATATTCTTGTTAAAAAAAATTATTTCTAAAGTTAAATGGTGCACTTGGTTGAATAATGGGTTATTTACCTAGAGGAATATGGATCAATTTCCACTTAATTTTTTTTTTTTTACTTTTTTAGTGGTGCATCCATGTTCAAAAAATCCTACATCCGACTCTGGGTGCAAATAAGTATTTTGTGATTAATTATTATATTTAATTTCATGGAAGTACTAGTATCAATTGGAATTTTTTATAGTTAAAATTATTTCTTAAAAAGTTTGAAAATTTCAGAATGAAAGAATTTGACTCTTTCTATATTCTAAAAATATTATTATTTTCCTGGATGGAGGAAGTCAAAAAATCTTTTAGGATGTACAATACATAACCACAACAACGTAATTAAAAGTAATTTATTGTTTTGGATAATTGCAAAGACCGTCATTCAATAATAAATATTCACCGATTTCGTAAAATAGAAGGTTTGGCAAAAGGATTGACCAAAAAAAAAAATCTCCAAATTGTTTCCCACCTCATAGAGAATAAATAATTTTTATTTATTTAACCATTCCATATCGCAGTTTACGAGTTAAACTAATTTGAGTTCGTGACGGGTAGATCCACTAAAAAATAAAACAATTCTTTACAAAAAAAAGGTTTTCATTTTCAAAGGGTTTGACCCGAGATTTCTAGTTAAGGTAGAACAACTCCAATTATCGCACCACACCGTGATATAAATAATATTTTTCCGAGTAAAAATAAATGAATAACAATATCTAAATTCTACTCAACGCGTTCTTGAGTTGTAAAGCAAACTGACGAGATTCACGGAATCGGGTAAGGAAAAATGGAAAAAAAAAATATAATTGCAAGAGAGAAGGAAAAAAAAAAGGAAAAAGAATACAGTTGTGAGAAGAATATTTCATCTTTTTTTATAGTTAGCACATGAGAAGCTGTAAAGATATTTATTAAAATTTATCTTTGATATGTCTTTTCCAATTATTGGTTCAACTTTTTAATATTTTCGGATTAAAAAGTGAATTATGGGTCCTCTTAGTCCAAAGGGTCTCAGTCCCACTTTAGAGAGAAATTAATTAATTAAACTAAAAATGAAAGGACATAGACTAGGGTTTTATGTCTTGGGATTAATGTTTTGGAATTTTTGAAAAGAAATAAGTATGATGTAAAACGAAAATAAAGAATAAATTGTGACATAGTTTAATTCCATTTTTGTATCAATATGTTGATCAAGTTTTGAGAATTATTATTTGTTGTGTATTAAAAGATTTATTATTGAGCTGATATTCAGAATTTATGATTTAAAGTCACAAATCGGAAAGCGTAATATATACTCCATCCGTTCCAGTTTATGTGAACTTATTTCTTTTTTGGTCCGTTCCAAAAAGAATGAATCCTTTCTAAATTTGGAAACAATTTAGTATAAACTTACAACTCTACCCTTAATGAGAAGCTTTTATAACTACACAAATACTCTGGGCCTCTTTTTAACTTATTTAGGACCACAAATTCCAAAAATCATCATTTTTTCTTAAACTCCGTGCTCAGTCAAATAAATTCACATAAATTGGAACGGAGGAAGTATTATGAACCAAACAAAGTCTAGGACAATTCTAGCCGCAGAACCATATGTATTCTTGGGGTGTCAACCGATACGTCTTTGTCGGGCTATTATATTGTGTAGCTAGATAATATATCAAATATATATATATATTTATATATTTGATACTCCTGGACTTTTTCTTGAATTTACTTCTTTGTATTTAACCCTTCATAGTGTAAATTATCCTATAAAAAAGAAGCATAAGTATTGCACGTCTTTAGAGTTAAAAGGACCCAAAATGTCGACTAGATATGATGGAAAGGCAAACTAAAATTAAAGGAAACGATGAAGAAGATGACATATCTTATCTTGAAAACGAATTATGTAATTCTTTTTTTTAATGTTTTCTTACTAAGTACCACACTGTCTATCTGAATTTGGCATATAACTAGTTGATCTCATATCCAAATAATAGGAAATAGTCGCAATAAGTTGACAACCAATGTAAAAATAGTCACAAAGAAACACACATTACATTAAAATTCAAGTAAATCATTAAATGGGCAAGGAATTTCATCACATAAAGAAGTTAGTCTCACCAAATCAGGTATAACGTTTAGATACAAAAAGATTTCTGCATCTTATGGGATGAATGGGAATAAAGAAGTTAGCTAATCCAAAAGAGGCCCACTTTGATAAATGGTCACCACTTAGAATTACTGAGGACATGACCCTTGACAGAGAATTATGCAGGTCGAGCATTAAGGTTGTAGGTTAGGTGAAAAATTGTGAATATTTCTACAGCACAATAGAGTGAGACTAGCCAGTTAGGAGTTAGACTAAGAATGTCATTGCTCGTCTATTGATGCAGGGCTTCACCTGCTAGTTTTTACTATACCAGCCATCTATTTCGTATTTCGTATTCTGTATTTCATATCTCCTATATTGCTGTTATTTTATTATGCATTTTTATGGTACTAATATATCGTTTCCTGTTGCTTTTTTGAGCCGAGGGTCTCCTGGAAACAGCCTCTCTACCCTTCGGGGTAGGGGTAAGGTTTGCGTACATATTACCCTCCCCATACCCCACTTGTAAGATTATACTGGGTTGTTATTGTTGTTGTTGTTGTATAATTAAATTCGTGTTACAGAAAAGTGAATAAATTAATTAAATATTGGGATATTAGTGTGTTACGAGTATTTAGGTGCACATAATTTATTTATTTTCCTATAGCTAAGTAGGGATTGAGAGTACATAAGCCACCACAAAACTTAGAGCCCGTTTAGACATAAGTAAATTTTTCCTTTTTTCTAAAAAAATTTTCACTTTTTTTCGAAATCAACATTTGTTCATAAAATTTTCAATTTTCACTTGAAGATGTATTTTGGAATTTTTCGAAAATTTGAAAAACTCCAACAAGCCGTTTTTCAAAATTTTCACTCAGATCACTCAAAAAAACTTCAAAAGCAACCCAAAATTATATTCATGTTCAAACACAACTCTAATTTTCAAATACCATTTTCACCTTTTTTTTTGAAATTTTACATTTCTTATGTCTAAACGCCCACTTAAGGTTATATAGGTTAACTTTCATCAATAATCAGTGCGGAGCCAGAAATTTTGTAAAGAGATCAGTGTTTAAAATTTAATATATATTTACAATTTTGGCTTATATACATAATATAATTTCGATCAAGGGTGTTTAACCGGACACCCTTCTCTATGTGGCTACACCACTGTCAATATATATTTACATTTTTGGCTACTTTTTCTCATTCCCTCCCTAATGTAATAAAATAAATTTAAAAAACAAATATAGTACTATGTGTTAAGTGTCTCCATAGAAGTGCTCTCAGCAGGAAAATATATCATCTGGCCTCATATATTGAGAACTAATAATCCAATGCCCTCTTTTTAATTGGGCATCATTTTGTTTTATTTGTTGTCATGGGAAGAATTTATAATTTCAAGATTTTGCTTTTATTACGATGAAAGAAATTATTAATTTTTTCGCCAAAGTGCCTTCTACATTAAAAAGTGTTATTTTAATATCTTATACACATTGACAGTGTAATTTTTCTAAACGCTCAGATCAATTTAACATGTTACAACATATAAAATCTCATTTAACATGTTACAACATATAATTTTTCTTACTTTGATTTTTAATTAAAAAGCTAAATTATTTAATTTTAATATAAATATCGAGTACAAATAAATTATTTAGGAGCAACAACATGCTCATACAGCCCACGAGGGGATGACAATTTGGCAAAATCACAAGTTTGAAGTGTAATACTTCTGTACATACTACCTAGGACTAGCCTATCTTTTTAGGGGTCGGTTGATTGTTTGTATGTTGTATTAATCCTAAGATTACCAATTTTACTGATTATCACGTGATAATTTATCCTGAAATTACTATTTTACCCTTTGACAAGTATAAGTTATTCATGTACTATATTTAATCTTGGAATAACGTATCCCAAAATTAAATAACCAAACAAGAGATAAAGCAGTACTATATTTTCATTCCAGAATTATTTTTGTTTATCCATCGTACCAAAATGACCCTTACACCATGTATAACCCAAGAATTAAGTTGCTCTAGTTGAGATATCCATCCTTCAGTCTATTGTACTCAGGGTTAGGTGCAGTACAACATATATTTACCCTAAGTTTGCACCTAATATTACGAAATAGTAATTAATGCAGACAGACATAGTATTATTTTGGATATGCATTTCATGTACTAAAAACTTATTAAAAAATTCCTCTCAACAGGAAATAAAATTAACCTTTGGCCTCACATGTTAGGAAAACTTATCCAATCCCCTCTTAAATTTTATATCTAGAAAAGAGCAATAAGTGGGACATTTTATTTTCAATTCAAGTAACAAAACTGCAAGATAAGGAAACCATTAATTAGAAGTGAATCTCATCATAACTAAAACATAGACTTATAACAGCTTTTTTTTTTTAATTTTCTTATAACGGCGATGTCCGAGCCAACTATGACGCATATTATTAGTCAAGAACGTCATCGATATCTATGGATGTATTGAAGGAAGTGAATTAAGATCAGGCAATGAACCAATTGGTTGTTGATCATTTGCACAAGAACTTCCAGCATCAAAGAGTAGTGATCATTCAGTTTTGCTATTTTCTGGCCAAAACTCAAGTCTTTTCCTATGAAGATAATGAGATATAAGATGATTATTTGGATCAATTCCCATTTTTATAAGTTTTCTTCTCAAATGGAATTCCAATAATTCTTCACTTCATTATCAGTTCTCCCCGGTAATCTTCCAGCTATTAGTGACCACCTAAAAATTAAATAGCAAAAATAAAAATTTGTAACAACATCGGTCAGCACTAGCTACTTGTAACTTTCTTGAATTGGATATTTCACCCAACTAACTAATAAAACAAAATTTATTAATTACTCCCTGCGACTTAAATTATTTGTCGTGTTTCTCTTTTACATACCCTTTAAGAAAACCTTAATTAGGAGGGTTTTTCGGCTATTTTACCATTATTTATGTCTTAAGATAATCTCTCTTTACTGAATATTTACTCTATTTATGTACAATTTTTATCTTCAAGAACAATTACTACTAATGGTAAGATGAAAAAAAAATAATTAATTATGTCTCGAACTTCTAAAATAAAAAATAATTTGAGACATCTACTTTTAGAAATTACGACTAATAATCTGAGACGGAGGGAGTAATCAAACTATATTTTTGGCCACTTGGAGGAAAAAAAAATATTGAACAACCATCATTCAATGACACTGAGTACTCCAATCCCTGTATTTCAATGTACGTAACAGTCTTTCAATTTTAATTTGTTCTTAAAAAAGAATTATATTTAAAAGCAATTTAACTTTAAACTTTCATTTTATCCTTTTATTATGACTTTATAGCCACAAAATGTCATGATACGACCTGTTTAAAACCAGAATTATTAAAGTTGTTCTTTCTTTGTTAAACCTCATGCATGATTAAACATATTTACATAAAATGAAATGAAGGAATATAATTATTAGGAATCCTTTAAAAAATTCCTGTCTTAATAAGAAAAGTAGTTCACATTTGACATTTGTTCAAAGCGAACAAGTCCATTTGACCATATGTAATGATTTTTCTCTTTTAATTAACTCAAAATGTTCCATAAGAAAAAAATAGTGGAAAACCTGTTGCCAAGAAGGGCATGAAGCTTGATAATGAGATCATCTTCATCCTCACAAAAGTTTCCTCTTTTAAGGTTTGGGCTAAGATAATTCATCCATCTTAGTCTGCAACTTTTACCACATCTAATCAGGCCTAATCATACACAAACACACACAAATTAAAAAGCCAAAAAAGAAAAAATACCTTTTAGAGCAAAAAAACAGCCCAGTGCATTAAGCTCCTGCTACGCCGACAGGGGTCGGGGGAAGGACTGGACCACAAGAGTCTATTGTGCGCAGCCTTACCTTGCATTTCTGCAAGAGGCAGTTTCTATGGCTCGAACCATGGGCGAAGCTACACTATGATAAGGGTGGTCAATTGACCATCCTTCGTCGAAAAATTACACTGCGTATATAGGTAAAATATTAGGTTTTAGAGGTATATAACATATATTGAACACCCTTTGACGAGATTTTTTTTACTTCTTTCAAGTTTGAACACCATAGGAAAAATTCCTGGCTTCGCCACTGTCGAACCCGTGACCTCATAGTACACCAACTTTTCCCTTTAGAGTATTGAGGATATATACACTTTAATAATTCTTTTCATATGTAAGCGTAGTTCGAACAGAAAGCAACGGGTTCAGTTGAATCTATAAAATGACTCTGTACTTACCAGCAGCTTTAGGTAAGTTACGCCAGCAACCTTCTCCATGTTGAGTAATATAATCAATGAGTTTGTGGTCTTCTTGTTTAGACCAAGTTCCTCTATGCATTTCCTTTTTGTTATCGCAGCAAGTTTTTCTCATGATTTTAGGTATTTGATATTCTAGTAGTTTAATTTAATGTCTATCTTTTTTATGGAGAAAATACTAGAGAAAGGACGTTGTACTTTGGGAAGTGGATATTGTAGCAATGAACCTTATGTAACAATGCTTTTATAATAAGTATTGAATGAAGATAGAAAGTTTTGACTTTGGAAGTTTGGACTGGTGGTTTGGTCTTTGCATGCATGCAACGCGTGATGATTCCCAACTTTCCCTCTTCCTATTTTAATTAATTTGTGAATAATAGTTTCTACGGTGAATGGGAGTTTTGGAACAACGATAAAATTATCAGATCACGGATTCGAGCTTTGGAATCAATCACTAATGATTGCATCATCAGAATACACTGCCTACATCACATCCTCTAAGGATTCAAAGCCCTTCCCGACTCGGACCATGCGTGAACATGGAATACTTCGTACACCGAACTGCATATGACTTGGTTGAAAATTTTTGTCATGTTTTAACCTGTTCAAATTTAATCTATATCCCCCGTTTGACACACCTAATTCTCATACATACAGCTTGGTTGAAATTTTTCAATTTTTCCATTTATTTTCTTTTTGGTAAAAAGACGTAGCACAAAATACCATTTTGTATAATTTGAATTATGATTTTCCGCTACAATTTAAATACCTTATCAATTTCATACTCAAATCATAACAACATAAGATCCTGCTTAGTAAAGCTCGAATATGAGCTTGCTAACCAATTAAAAACTCAATCTACAACTAACTTCGATTAAATTACTATTTCATTGGCATTATAACTTAATTAAGTGTTGTAATTAGGTTAATTTTTGGTACTGATTGTCAGTATGATATTTTAGGATAAAAGTACCTCAAGTTTATTTTGATCAATCATTCTGGAATGAGAGAGGACAAAAGAAGATATACATGATTTGCCATAGTCGTTTGTTTGTTTTAATGTTGAACAAAATAAGTTAAAAGCCTTTTCACATGAAGTAGCCCCTTACTCCTCAGAATGAAAGGTCCATATTTTTCCTATTTTCTAATTATATATATCTACATGTACTCCCTCCGTTTAAAATATATGTCTCGAGTAAGGGGCAGATCTAAGATTTTTAAAATATGAATATATCATTAATAAAAAGGAAAAAAATTAAATGGGAATCGATCATTGATCTATTGGATAAATAATTCAGCACTCAATCAAGTGCACCATTCAGTTTTTTGGAGCATGAGTATCAGCAAGTTATATTAGATCAATTATAGGAAATAAGGGTGTACAAAGGAAACCGACAAACCGCACCAACCCGACAATCCGAGTCAAACCGAGAAAAAATCCTACTATAGTTTGGTTTGATTTGGTTTGGTTTTGGGAAAAAAACCCGACCATAATTGGTTTGGTTTGGTTTTAACTAAAGAAAGTCAAACCGAAACCAAACCAACCCGACATTATATATAGAGAAATTTTAGATATATTTAATATATAAATATACTTATTATGATGTTGTTTGTAAATATTTCTTAAAAAAATTCATAATTTTATCTTTTAAGGTATTATTTCAAGGTTGGACTTAGAACTTTTGAATGTTCCAATAAGTTTTATAGTCATTAATATTAGTAAACTAAATAATGCTAACAAAAGCCCAAACCAAAATTAAATCAATACTAATGCTAACAAAAGACATTCAATTCAATATTACGAACGTAAAATGTATTGAATATCTATTTTTTTTTGTTTTGCAATAATTTAAATAAAAATGCATAACCAATTTTTATTTTTCTTTAGCATTTAGTCATGTAATTAATACTCCCTTATTAGTCTACTTATTTTAGCATGACTTAGTATTTTTAGATTATGTTTATTTTTATTATGACTTTTTAATTAGCAATATTGATATTACATGTCTTTATTGTTGAATATTTTAGGATAAGCCATGACACATCTCATATTTTATATTATTTTCTTGGAAAATACTTTATATAGTAGTATCTTACTAGGATTAAAGAAATATTTTGAGCACAAGTTATATGTTTTGTTCTACGAAGATTTTACCAGAAAAAAAACCCGAAAAATCCCGAAAAACCGAGAAAAATCGAGATTGAAAAACCCGAGTTTTATTAGTTTGGTTTGATATTTAGATTTAATAACCCAACACAATTGGTTTGGTTTGGTAATTGTAAAATCCGAACCAACCCGACCTATGTACATCCCTAATAGGAAATATATACATAAAATACTTAATTTGGTGGAATGATCATGGGTTCACGTGTACGGTTAATAAAGCGATAAATCCACCTCTAGTCTTGAGCTATGAAAATAGCCACTAATACTTGCATTAAAATAAACAGTCTACATCACATTTCTTAGAATGCGGCCCTTCCCCTATTTGCGTGAATACAAGATGACCCTTATGAAAAGAATTTTTGAATTTTATAATTGAAACTATTAGAATTGAAACTTATTAATTAAATATAAAAAGGTGATACCTATTGCCAAGATTAGTACAGAAATTTGATGAGAAAAGCAGATGGCCAATCGCTTACGCAGATTAGACAGACGAAACTTCTGATTTTTCCAAAGGAAAATGACAACAAATGAATAAACTTTTGACCAAAAAAACAAATGAATAAACTAAACTAAACAAATGTTTTGTGTCTATTCGATTGGTCTGAGAGTTATGTATGTAAGTCATCTGGACGATGTTGTCACGTGACAGATTCTTGACATCCCAATAAGATTTTGCCATGTGGAAAAATACTTTATATGGTCCCAAATAACCTCGTTTATCTTGAAAATGTTTTCTTATTTAGCGAAATTAAGTGATTCTTTCATTACAAAATAGCGTAGTGAGTTCATATATTTACGTAAAATTGAGTAATTTTTCATTAGTTGTTACAAAAGTCAGTGTAGTGACTTTGGTATAATAAAATAAAAGTTGAGCTACGTACGATCTATGATATTACCCTAGTTGTTGCTACTCTAATCTGTTCTTGTAAGGTTACAAATGACTCGTTATCTAATGTGGATACTTCAAATTATTGGTTCTCTATAGTATCTTAATTTAACCAGACCTTAATGTTAACCAGACCTAACATCATACATATATAGAAAAATGCGATCCCAAGTCTTGTTTATTCTATTCTCGAAAGCTTGTGATAGAAGACCCTTTTTTCGGATTGTTTTCCAAGTTTAGCCGGTGTTGCCTGTAGGTCATGATGTGCCTTGAGATGGCCGTCTCGTGTCCTCCTTCCAGTGGGAAACCCGCTCCTCGGTTGTCGCTCTGCTGCATCTGGCCCGTTCTCTATGCACCTTTGGAAAGCAGGCGCCTTTAATTTTTTCTCCGCTTACTATCTGCTATTCGGCTAGATGCTCTTATTTCTTATTCGTAGAGTGAAGATTAAGATGTTATTAGATAAGGAAAGTGGAAAATAAAAAGTACGTTTTTGGATCACGAAGAAAGACATTCAAATTAGGGGCGAATTCAAATTTCAAGAAGATAGATAGAAAGAAAGACATTCAAATTAAGGGCGAATTCAATAGACAGATATTCTATTACGAATAATAATATTAAATGAACATAATAGAATTGAAAGAAGTGACAAGTGTAGACACCTTTAATGTTTTTTTTGATTTCTCACCAGGTATCCGGTATCCATATTGGGGCCTGACTAATCCGGATTCGCGCCGGGAAGTCACACATTGGGGGTAAAGCGCTCCCTTACAAAGGCGATTCCACACCTAGGGGCTCGAACTCAAAACCTCTGGTTAAGAATGAAGGAGTACTTACCACAACCCTTGTTGGTGACACCTTGAATGTTAAGACAAGGAAACAAAAACCATTCCATTCTTATGAGAGTGACCATATAAGGTCCATGACCAAGGGAGTTACAAATGAAAAGATAGTAACCCAAGTTTCTGTGGGTGTTATATTGGGGGGGGGGGGATGAAAGATTTACTCTCCCCTTTTTCATTCTTACTTTCCTCCACCCATCTTTCATCATTTGTGAACAGTTTCAAACGTGAGACACATACCCACCAAATATTCCAACCCAATTCTGTTGAATATTATTTTAAAAAAAAAGTAATGTCTTTAACTAATTGCATAAGTAAGGGTGTACATGGAACGGGTTGGTTCGGTTTTTACTAAACCTTGCACAACACAACCTGAAATGAAACTTATTATACTTGTGAAACTTACAGGTGCAGAAATTACAATACAAAAAAGAATATTGCAATTATTTTAAATTAAAAAAAAAAACTTTACTACCCTATTCTCCTGAAAAGGGAAAAAACAGCAGCAAGACTAAGAAAACTTTGTTTCTGAAGTTATACCTACCTTCTGTTTGTCCATAGCAATGGTCCCAGTATGCATTTGTTGCAAACTACCAGCTTCACGTGAAGTTGAACCAAAGGCAATAATCAATCAATTGAGCATCAGAAAACATCTTCCATTACACCAGATAGTGTTGTAGCTATCCATCCAGCAATGCAGATGACTCAATTACTAACTCGAACAAAAGAAACGTTTCGTCGCAGCTAAACGATGAACTTCATGGACCTTTGTCTCGAATGACCATGTTCTTTCTATGCTGTTTCAGCGCTGCGTATATGCCTATTATCCTGTCCATTCGTATTCCAGAAACCAGAATACGAAGTTCTTCTCTTAGACTTGTAACCTTTACCTCTCTTTTTCAATCCCTTACGGCCTTTAAGCATGACAGACATGACGCCCAAGAAGGCGAAAATTGAAACCGCCCACAATGCCATGATCCAAAATCTCATGGAACTGAACGTCCCGTTTGACGTGTCAGGTTGGGAAGATTGCTGAGAATTATTTTTGGGCACGTCATCGTGCCTCAAACCCTGAATGTCGTCAACTTTTCCAAACTTTCTTGAAGTAGTAGTTTCAACAGCCATTCTAGCTTCAGCACTGGTTCTAGTTTCGGAGTCGGTTCTAGTTTCACCGTTGGTTCTAGTTTCAGCATTGGTTCTAGTTTCATCATCATTGGTTCTAGTTTCAGCATTGGTTCTACTTTCATCATCATTGGTTCTAGTTTCAGCATTGGTTCTAGTTTCATTGGTTGTGTCCTGATTGGCAGTGGAAATAGAGTTAGGATCGGGGCATTTTCTTCTCTCGTGGTGTATATGAAGAGCTTCATTCAATGTCGTTGCACATTCTATGCTAAGCAAGTCGCGCTGTAAGGAATTATTATCACTTTGATCAAGTGATGATGGATCAGGAGGATCGGGAAACTTAGCCCAGCATTGGTTAACCAAGTCAACGTGTCTCCAGTTTGCTTTGTCGAAACTCCAGTTACCAACCCTATATTCCAAGCCATAGTGGAAAACTCTGTAGTTCACACCAGGAGCAGGAACATATCCCGGGTATATCAAAATCTCGTCGCTTATGACGTGCCGCAAATTCAACTACGCAACATCAAAATTCAGATTAGACACATTACTGACTACCGTTAGCAATGGATGCCAAGGAGTAGGACATACCTCTGCAGCACCGAAAGAGTAACCATACATCTCACTAATCCACCCAGCTTCATAGACATCTCCTGTTATGTTCTTGGACCAATGAGATCTATCGAGTCGGACCTCCACTGTTTTGTGCAGCCACTGCAGCGCAAATTTACGTAAATCATCTACATGCATTATGATCACACCCCCAACCTTGTCACAAGCTTCAGGATGGCGAGTGTGGAGCTTTGCAAGTACGTTGTCACAGCCAATAAGGTAGCTGATTCAACAGGAACAAAATTTAATTGTGTAAGAATCTGTGCCAGGTGAATAAGGCAAGAACTGATACACCAGAACAATTAAACCATGCAATCCTCCAACTCAATGAAAATGAAAATCGCAAACTTATAACCCTTACTCATAGGGAGTTGAAACTGGATGGCCGCGAGCTGCATTGAATTCCCATGGTGTTATTGGTCCTCTCATGATCATGTCGGCATCTAGAATCACAATGTATTCAGCATCTGTCTTCACATGATTCATCCAGTGAAGAACTGCGGCTGGTTTGTTGATTGCCGGATACCTGAAATAAGCAAAAACTAAGAATGGTGACACAACTACATTATTACTGAAAACAAAAGGTTTTTTGCGCTTTAAACTTTGCAAGCAAAGTTGACGATGCTGCACACATAGGTAAGCTATAGATTACCAGTCTCCAGTTAATGGATGTCGGCTCATGGATGGGACATAGTGGGTGGGAGCTAGATCATGGCCTTTGTATTGCTTTAAGTCTTCCTCTGTACAGCTTAGAAGCCTCGTAATATTCCCTGGCTGACCGCTCTTGTAAAAACTGTGGACAAGCCCCACTGTTTGCCAATCAAAGTAAGGTGAACATTCTGTAGAGAAAATGGTGTGGATTTTTGGATGTGGCTTTTCAGGCGCATTATCAACTTCTTTATGAACTTCAACCTCCATCATCTGCCGACTTTGGGAAGTCAAAGGTTTTGCCCGACTTAGTTCAGCGAATGTTTTGCTCTTTAAGAAGCTTAGATACTTTGACCACTTTGGCTTAGGGCATCCAAAGGCAGCATGCTGTAACAAAAGGCCCTCATTCAAGGTATTAATGCACTCTATATTCAGAAACAGCGCCCTCCTTTTGTTACGATCCGGTTCCATCTGTGTTATCTGCAAGAAGCAAAAATTCTAATGAGCATTGCAAGAAAATAGAATGCAAGTTATGTCGGAGAATGAATGATGCAAATTTCTGGTGACTAAGGGGTCGTTTCGTTGGGAAACAAGTTATCCTAGTATTAATTATTCCGGGATTAGTTATCCCGGGAATGTTATCCCGCTCTCCCATAGGAATAAAAATAACACTATAATCCCTGTAGAACTAATTCTGGGATTAGTTATACCACACTTTTATCCCAACCAAACATGGGATAAACTCATCTCAAATTTAATTCCGAGATTAATTATCCCTTATCCCTCGTACCAAACGATCCCTAAGAGTGGAAGGGAGCACTATCCAGTAAACTCATTAACTTCTTATTATACAACTATAAAACTTATATCAGTATATTTGTATTTTAGAGGCCCCAAAAAGGAAGCTTTAAGCTGGTCAAGTGTTTAAATTTAAACTCCAAATTTCGTAACTCTTACTATTATGTCTATGAGCAAGTACCCATAGTTCACCACATTGAGCTGGAATAGAATTACTTGATTGCTCATTGACTTTCCATATGGCCAATAATACATGATCTTTTAAGCCAGAGATTTTAAACCACTAAGCATCTCGGTTTATGAAGATTTAACAGATAGCTAGATAATATTAGCTTGCACAGCCTAATTTACTTCATCAATCTTGTTAAACATGTTTGAATACGCATAAATGAATGGTGGTAGAAGCATCAACCCCAGAAGGCAATAAGATTAAACATACTCTTTTGCTCGTATTGTATATATGAATTCGTTGCTTTACAAGTTTTAGTATCAATTGACATTGACTTTTTCCATCAGCGCACATTCAGCTGAGTTAGTATTCAGAAAATGGAAACCAAGCTGGTAAGCAACAAAAAGAAATCTATACGATGCATAGACTGATATGATCTATTTTAGTTGTGCAGACTAAATTTTACCTCTCGGGGATAAGGAGGTTCAGGGAAGAGCCGACTGCAATTATAGACAATGTCATCATCGTGATGTTGTAGTTTACTGAATGACCAGTTTCCAACATTAAAAGGCAAGCCATAGTGCATAAGAATAGGTTCAACACCCTCTCGTGGAATATAGCCAGGATATATCATCAAGTTATCATTAATCTTATGCCGGAGTCCTACCTGAGAAATCAAATATCAAGGATATATATTATCATCTTAATAAAAGCTTAGAAAAGCAGCAACAGATATCTGTAAAATAAAAGATACGTAAACAAATGAAACAACTTGCCTCCGCAGCACCAAATGAATATCCATACATCTCACTGATCCACCCTGTTCCGTAGATATCGCCGGTATAATTGGTTGGCCAGTGAGCTCTGTCTTCCCGTACTTCTTCAGTCTTCGAAAGCCATAGCGGTGCCAAAGCTCGAAGATCATCTATATGCATGGCTAATAGCCCACCAACCTTGTCACAGAGTTCGGGATGCTTTGTATGCAGCTTCGCAAGAACATTATCGCATCCAATTAAATACCTAATTAGAAAATAAACTCTTCGGAATCAACAACCCCTCAACAATCGAGCTAATATTAAACCATGTCAAAATAAACATTTTGGTGTCAAGGAAACACCAAAATGGTCCTCAAGAAAACGTGGGTTTTTAATTCATCGATATTTATGGCTTTCCTTGAACCGGGAATCTGCTTTCCACATGCCAAGTGCAATAAAAGTTGATGCACTAATATTAAACTATAAAGGAAGTGCACGGGATTATTCCTTCTCTTAATCCCTTTCTACTTCATTTTGGTTATCTAAGAAGTTTACTGGACATATATGTTCACATAAACATTAACTAACATATGTAAATAGGACATGATTGCTAATTATTTTGTTTCCATCAAGAAATTCTTTTGTTTCCATATCAAGATCTTACTAAAATGCTGAAACTAAAAATGAGACAAAATGGAAAGTTGAGTTTACCCATAATACGCAGAAACAGGCCTCCCTTTCTCTGCCCCAATCTCCCATGGTACAATTGGACCTCGAATAATCATGTCTGCGTCCAGTATGACAACCCAATCAACATTTTGTGCCTCTTTGCTGTATTTAAGCCAGTGAACAACTCCAGCTGGTTTGTTTATTGCGGGATACCTGCCGAAACAAACAGAACAGCATGATTTTCTCTAAACTGTATTTTATGCTTCTAATGTTGCCTTTAACCAACAGAAGTACCTCCAAATCAGATCAGAAAGATTACGACATAAATAAAAAGAAAGAAAGAAAGAGTAACTGACAAAGAACCGGAAGGGAATCTAATCTTTCTATTATCAGAGATATCTCAATCACCTTTGAACTTTTTATATCTGTTAAATTCTTGATATTTCAAAACCACCAGGGACAACAACCAACACTAACTTCTATACACAAATGAATATCCAAAAGTAGAAGAAAAATAAAGAAAGATCAATCAAATACTCCCATTTTACAAAGCTGACACCTTTGTCGAGAATAACATATTTTTATCTCTTCACGTTCTTAAATGTTCAAAGCCATCAAGGAGGAAATCGCACAAACATAGACCAAGCTGATAACTTTGTTGGGAAAACAACATAAGTTCTTTTCTTTGTATTCTTAACTGTTCAAAGCCACAAGAACACAAGAATTAAAAATCCAATTTCGCATTGAAGCCGACATAGAAAATCAAAAGCAAAAACCAAAAAGAAGTGGTAATCACACAACACTAGACAAAGCTGATCCCTCAGTGGAAAACAACATAAATTGATCTGCTCCGATTCCAAATTATTCAAAGCCATAATATCCACAAGAATCAGAAATCTGATTCACCATTGAATCCATATATAAAATTGAAGGCAAAAGGTGGCAATCACACAACATTAGACAAAGTTGACCCTTGTTACAAAATATCATCTTTTCACTTTCTTAATTATTCAAAGCCATCAAAGTCGCAAGAACAAGAACCCAATTCAGTATTTAATCACCAACAACACATGCATCCACAAAAACATGTTTGCATTTCTTCATATTCTATTGTTCAAAGCTATCAAAGTCACAAGAACCAAGAACCCAGTTCAGCATTGAATCAACACATACAATCAAAGGAAAATACCTAATAAAGGTGGTAATCAGTAGTCACACAATACCTTCATGGGGAAAACAACATAAGTTCATCTCTTCATACTATTAACTGTTCAAAGCCATCAAATTTACAAGAATCAAAAACCCAATTCAGCATTTAATCATCAACAACACATGCATCAACAAGAATCAGAAACCCAATTCAGCATTGAATCCATACATAAAATTGAAGGCAAAAACCGAATAAAGGTGGCAATCACACGAAACAAGACAAAGCTGACCCTCGTTAGAAAAACAGCAAGATATCATTTTTCATCTTCCTAACTGTTCAAAGCCATCAAATTCACAAGAATCAAAAAACCCAATTCAGCATTTTTATCACAAACAACATATGCATCCACAAAAACAGAAAAGACCACAAAAAATTGAAGGCGTAAACCAAATTACGTGACAATCATACAACACTAAACAAAGCTTGCCCTCGTTAGAAAATCAGAAAAATAGCATCTTTTCATCTTCTTAACGGCTCAAAGAAATCAAATTCACAAGAATCAAGAACCCCAATTCAGCATTTATCACCAAACATCACATGCATCCACAAAAACTGAAAGAACCACATAAAAAAATTAAAGTTGGGAGCTTTACCAATCACCAGTTTAGGACCCAATTCAGCATTGTATCCATGCATAAAATAGGCAAAACCAAATAAGGGTGGCAATCACACAACACTAGACAAAGCTGATAACTTTGTTGGAAAAATCAACATAATTTCATTTCTTCATATTATTAATTGTTCAAAGCTATCAAATTCACAAAAATCAAGAACCCCAATTCAGCATTAAATCACCAAACACCACACGCATCCACAGAAACTGAAAAACCCACAAAAATTTGAAGGCATAAAGCCATAAACCAAAGCTGACCCTTCATTGAAAGATCAACAAAATATCATCTTTTCATCTTTTAACTGTTCAAAGCAATCAAATTCACAAGAATCAAGAACCCCAATTCAGCATTTGATCACCAAACACCATATGCATCCACAAAAACTGAAAAAGCTACACACAAAATTTAAAGTTGGGAGCTTTACCAATCACCAGTTTTGGGATGTCTGCTCATAGAAGGAACCTCAAAAGTGGGAGCCAACTCCATTCCTCTATAATTCTTCCTCTCTTCATCAGTACAACTCAATAATCTTGTAATTGGTCCAGGCTGCTGAGCCTTTTTGTAACTGTGCATAAGTCCTACAGTTTGCCAATCAAAGTAATTTTGACATTCTACAGAAAATAAAGTGTGGATCCTATATGGTGCCTTTAAAGTTTCAATCTTTTTTGGTTCTTGGCCACTGATTAGGCTCAGTGACAGCACCAAAAGCACCAAGATTGCTTTTTTCTCCATCATACACTCAAGAATTCAAATGGGGTTTGCTGTTTTGATCTCAAATTCATGATTTTGGGTGAAAAGTCAAAGGTTTTGTATGTTTTTTTAATTGTTTATTTTTGAATCTTTTTAATAAAAATTTTGTCTTGTTGTTGTATGATCTAAGGATCGTGAAAGATTAAGGAGTGTAACTGTGTAAGTTAATTAATGTATTCAAAGTCTGATCTGAAAATATGGAAGTGGAAAATAGTGTAAAAAAGAAAAATAAAATTACCCTGTCTTTCATGTGTTGTTTGTTTCCCGAAGTGCGCGTCTTCAAAGAATAATCAGAGAGAGAGAGAAAGTGGCTTTTAGCCCACGTTCCTATAGGAAGTCTACCCTAACGTTTTTAAAAAAAATTAAAAGTGTATATCCGCTCACAAAATTAATAACAATATATATATATGTGTTGTTTTAAAATAAAATTCTATGTTCTGAGGCCTTGAAAACATCATTTAGAGTCATCTCGATTTGCGTGCACGGTCCGGGCATGTAGCCGGAAAGCTTAAATATGATAATCTATGAAAAACGAGAAGTTTTGATTATAGAATGAGCTAATTTGACTTCGGTCAACGTTTTAGGTAAACGGACCGGACCCGTAATTTGACGGTCCCGGAGGGTCCGTAGGAAAATATGGGACTTGGGCATATGCTCGGAATCGAATTCCGAGGTCCCGAGCCCAAGAAATGAATTTTCAAAGGAAATTATTTTCTGAAATTGTTTAAAAAAAATTGAAATGAAATTTGATTAGAACATGATGGTATCGGGCCCGTATTTTGGTTCCGGCGCCCGGTACAGGTCGTATATATGATTTAAGATATTTCTGTGGAATTTGGTGAAAAACGTATGTCATATGACGTGATTTGGACTTAAATTGCAAAGTTGATGTTTAAAGAAGTTTTGAGAAGATTTCATTGATCTTGAGATTTGATTTGATGTTCATGATGTTATTTTGATGCTTTGATTACACGAATAAGTCCGTACGATATTCTTGAGGTTTTGTGTGCACTTGGTTTGGAGTTCTGAGAGCTCGGGTGAGTTTCGGGTAGGCTTCGGGATATTTTAGGCTTAAAACCAGAAAAAAATTGCAGGTCTCTGAACCCCCACCAGTGCGGTCCGCGGTCGACCTTGTGCGGTGCGCGGTGAAGGCTATGCGGCCGCGGTCGGCTTTGTGTGGTCCGCACAGGGCGCTACAGTGCGGTCCGCGGTCGATTTCGTGCGGAGCGCGGTGGAGACCTGTGCGGCCGCGGTCGGCTTTGTGCGGTCCGCACAGGGCGCTGGACCGCAGCACTTCAGGAAGGCCTGTGCAGCCGCAGTCCATTTTGTGCGGTCCGCACAGGGGGTCTGAGAGGGGTATAAATAGACGGGATTTTCAGTCATTTTTCATTTTCAAAACCCCAAAAACATAAAAGGTGATTTTTCAAACAACATTTCTTCTCCAAATCAATTGTAAGTAATTTTTAACTAGTTTTCTTCAATCATAAACATCTTTTAACATGATTTCAACTTCAAATCAATGATTTTATCGGGGGAAATTGGGTGTTTTGGGTAGAACCTATATTTTTCAAAAATTGGGGATTTAGACCTCGATTTGAGGTCCGATTTCAAAACAAATCATATATATGGGTTCGTGGGGGAATGGGTAATCGGGCTTTAGTTCGAACCTCGAGTTTTGACCATGTGGGCCCGGGGCGATTTTTGACTTTTTGGGTAAAACTTTGGAAAACTCATTTTCATGCATTGGGGTTGATTCATTTAGCGTTTATTGATGTAATTAAGTAATTTGTGACTAGATACGAGCGAATTGGCGGTAGAATCAAGGGGTAAAGCTATAATTGAAGCTTGAGTTGTGTTCGAGGCATCGGGGTAAGTGTTTGGCCTAACCTTAGCTTGAGGGATTAGGAGATGTGTCCTATTTGCTATTTGTTTCTTGTTGAGTACGACGTATAGGCATGGTGACGAGTATCTATGCGTTGGTGTCAAGCATGACCGTGAATCTTATCTTGTGATTTTATGATCTCGTTGTATTATTCATGCCTTGGTGAAGACTTCTATTTGTTGTGTAAAGTTGTGAAAAAGTTGTGACTTATGAACATTGAGAAGTGTTGGCTCCAGTTGTATAATGAATTGTGAAAGTATAAGTGATAGTCGAAACTCTAGAGCATTGGCTCGAGTTGCGAAGTGAATTGTGAGGTAAAAGTGAGAAAGAGAAGAGATCATTGTGTTGCCCCCTTGCCGAGCTATTGTTGAATTATGGTTCCCTTGCATTGTGTTCTTAATTGATATTACAGATGCTTAGGTTGAGGATTCTTTGTGTCGGGTAGGGATTATGGGTATAGCTAAGGTAGTTAGGTGTCAGAATGAGGTTAGTTAGAGCTGAGGTTGTTAGGTGTGGTGATGAGTTTGGTTATAGTTGAGTTAGTTAGGTGTGGTGACGAGTTTGGTTATAGCTGAGGTGGTTAGATGTTGTAACGAGTTTGGTTACAACTAAGGTAGTTAGGTGTGGTATCAAGTTTGGTTATAGCTGTTTCTCCCTTGGCCGGACGTGCTTGCTTATGCTATCGAATCCCTTTCTTTCGGGATAGTGTAGACCTTATTGATCTCTTGTCGGGACTCTCGTTATAATTGTAAATATTATATGTGGATCGGGTTGTACGCCGCAACAATATTATATGTGGACCGGGTTGCACGCCGCAACAATATTATATGTGGATCGGGTTGCACGCCGCAACAATATTATATGTGGATCAGGTTACATGCTGCAACAATATTATATGTGGATCGGGTTGCACGCCGCAACAATATTATATGTGGATCGGATTACACGCCGCAACAATATTATATGTGGATCGGGTTGCACGCCGCAACAATATTAAATGTGGATCGGGTTGCATGCCGCAACAAAAATATAATGAAATGGGAGCGGGTGGTACGCCTACCCCAAGACAAGTGAAATGGGAGCAGGCGGTACGCCTGCCACGAGATATGAAAAGAAAGTAAATATGCCTTTGTTCCCTTTTTCGTGTTAGTGGGTGGTTATGATTCCTTATAATTCTCTTGATATTCTGTTTTACCTGCTATTCCCCGAAGCATGTTTCCCCCTCCCAACTTTACTTGTTTATTTCTGTATTTCTTTCCTGCTATATATAATTGAACTGCACAGGTTTATTTGGTAGTCTGGTCCTAGCGTTGTCACTACCTCGTCGGGGTTAGGCTAGGCACTTACCAGCACATGGGGTCGGTTGTGTTGATACTACACTCTGCACTCTTTTGTGCAAACCTTAGTGTTGTAGACTTCGGACCGCAGTGGGATTGTTGATTCTTGCTCATCAGGCGACCCGAGGTAGTCCTGCAAGCGTCCGCAGGCCTTGGCGTCTCCTTTTATCTACTATTCCTGTTTCTTTCATGTATTTCCAGAGATAGTGTTGTATTTATTTCTTTCAGACCTTTAATTGTAGTATTCTTAGACCGTTTGTGAAACTGTGACACCAGTTCTGATTAGTCGAGACTCAAACAGTTGTATTGGGTTCATGTTCAGCTAGCTTATTACTTTTTCTTCCGCTTATGTTAAATTTCGCTGTTTAAATGTTATTACTTCGCAATTATTAACGAATATAAAATGGGTAAAAAAGGGTAAATTGTTCACATAAATGGCTTGTCTAGCTCATATTAGTGGCCTCCATCACGACTCCCGAGGGTGAAAAATCTGGGTCATGACAATATATATATATATATATATATTGGACAAGTAAAAGAAGATTATCTTTCTTTTGATTTAGGATAATAGAAAAGTAAAAATGAAAATGTATATTTAGTATAATGGACAACTAAAAGTGAATGGAGGGAGTACAAGATAATTCTATCCATCTCAATAATAGCTTGCTAAAGAAATTCTTTTTTCTGAACGTGTATATTAAATGTGTCATAACAGTTGTGTTGTTACGAAAAAAATCAATAAAAAAAATTACAACAACAGACCCAGTATAATTCCACAAGTGCAGTTTGGGAAGGTAGTGTGTACGCAGACCTTACATCTACCTTTAATAAGGCAGAGATTATGGAAGACCCTCCCCTCAGAAAGATAAAAGGAAGGAGCAACAACTAGCCAACCTGTCACGACCCAAAATTCACTAGTCGTGATGACACCTAACCCAACCCGCTAGGTAAGCCAACTATACTATCCAATTTTCATAATATTTAATAAGGTAGTTGAAAAAAATAAATTTTCTAGATCTATTACATTTTCCAAGAGTGATAGTACAAATTATGAGCTTCTAAGAATAGAGTTTACAAAGCTAATATGAAGAGAATACATCTTCTGTTTAAAAAGTACATAAACAGAACAGAATTTTGTAATCTAAGGCCACCGTGAACAAGATGCAGCTACAGCAGGAATGCAGGTACGCCTTCAAATCCAGCAACCATCGAACGCAGCAACATCGACATTCGGGATCTGCACGCAATGTGCAGGAAGTGCAGTATGAGTACAACCGACTCCATGTACTCAAAAAGTAACAAACCTAACATCATGTAGAAAGCAGTGACGAGTTGGAACATAGGTCGAGTCCAACACAAATAACCAACAGCAGTTCATACAACATAGAGCATATAACCAAGGAAATAATCTCAGAGATACACATGTTCAGCTTTTGCACAATTTTTCCGAAAATAGTTTCGCTATTCAAGAATATCAGTGAAACTCAAATCCTTTACCAAAATCGTCGTAAAATATGAGATAGTTTGAAAACTGTAATTTTTTTTAAAATGTTTTCCACAATAAATAAGATGTTTTATTTTTTTTTCAGATAACAAGTGTGAAATACCTCTCTATGCCACATAACAATGTGTGTAAAAGTCATGATGATGTGATACCGTACAACATAAGGAAAACTGCATCTCTATGCATGTATGTCATGTGTGCATGCCAATGCCATGTATCTCATAGATGAATCATGTACTCATACTCCTAAAGTACTCAATCTCACTGTCTAACACTTTTCACTCATCATGCTCAATCACTCGGTACTGTATATGGCCCATACGACCCAGGGAAATCCATCCTGGAACATATACAACACTGACTATAAGTCACCCAGTACCGAGGAAAGGCCATTCCGGTTCCATGGAGAAGATCCATCTCCAGGTATATATATAAATGCTCAATCACTCGGTACTCTGTATGGCTCATACGACCCAGGGAAAATCCATCCCGGAATATATACATCACGGATCATCAGTCTCCAGTACTGAGGACAACAGGTCAATCCAGCCTCATGGAAAAGATCCATCTCCATACCAAGGGAAGATCCATTCCTGAATATAATCAACTGCGCTCACTGTGGGTGTGTAGACTCCGGAGAGGCTCCTACGGCCCAAGCGTTATAACAAACCAATTATGGCATAAATCAATATAACTTGTTGCAACATGCAGCCCGATCCCATAACGGTCACTCATAATCAGGCTCTCGGTCTCACTCAGTCATCATTCTCCAGTCTCACCCACGGGCTCACAATGTCATGAAAACTGACCCAGAATAATGATATGATGTATCAAAAAGTAACAACTGAGACTAAAATATGATATGAATGCATGAATGTGACTGAGTACGAAATATCAATAAAATCAATAAGATAACAGCAAGAAATGACCGTTAGGGGTCCCAACAATATCACCATAAAGCCTAAACAAGATATCTAGCATGATATACAACTCAATTACTTTATCACATGGTGAAAACACAATTATCAACAAAGTGAGCCACTAAACAGTGCCCTGCAAACATCAGAGTCACAACTCACAGGGTGCACGTCCACACGCCCGTCACCTAGCATGTGCGTCACCTCAACACCAATCACACAACACATAATTCGGGGTTTCATACCCTTAGCACTAAGTTTAGAAGAGTTATTTATCTTAAATAAGTCAATTCCGACACCGATCAAGCCAAGCGATGCTCCAAGAATGCCATCATGCGTAGCGACCTCCGAACAACCCAAAACTAACCAAAAACAACCCAAATACATTAGATAAAGCCTAAGAAAATAATTACAAATGATAAAGATTGAATTCTACATCAAATCCTAAATCCTGCCAAAAATACACTCGGGCCCGCACCTCAGAACCCGACAAAACTCACAAAATTTGATAACCTATTCAATTACGAGTCCAATCATACTAGTTACACTCAAATCCGACACCAAATCAATGTTCAAAACTCAAAAATTTCATATTATGAAACTTTAGACCAAAACCCCCAATTTTCTCTTTAAAATTCATCAACCAAAAGCTAAAATCAAAGATAGATTCATGGAATATAACCCAAACCGAGTAGAGAACACTTACCCCAATTCATATGGTGAAAATTACTTCAAGAACCGCCTCAATCCGAGCTCCATAGCTCTAAAAGTGCAAAAATGGTTGAAACCCTCGAAATAAAGTACTTTATAATCACTAGACGAATTAATGAATCTCAATCGCGGAAAAAACCTCGCGATCGCGAAGAAGGAATTGCACTGCCCCTGAAAATGCACTACGCGATCGCGTACAAAGTACTGCGAATACGAAGAAGAAGTGAACACAACCCAGCTCAGTCAAATACTCTATACGAACGCGTGAAGGCTTATACGAACGCGATGCTCAAATTGTAGCAGCCTACGCAATCGTGTCTAAAGACTCGCGAACACAATGAACGACTTCTCCCAGCCTTCAAAATAACTCTATGTGATCGTGATCCATACCTCGCGATTGCGATTAAGGAAACCAGATGCTCAGTTTCTGCAGAACCAGCAGTGCATAAAGAAGGAAAAATAGTCTGAAACCCGTCCGCAACTCCCCCGAGCCCCTCGAGACCACATCCAAATATACCAACAAGTTCCATAACTTAACACGGACCTACTCGAGGCCTCAAAACACACATAAAAACATTGAAACGACGAATCACACCTCAATTCGAAATCATTGAACTTTAAAACTTCAACTTCCACAATTGATGTCGAAACCTATCAAATCACGTCCGATTGACCTCAAATTTTGCACACAAGTCACATTTGACATTACGGACCTGCTCCAACTTCCAGAATCGGAATTCAACCCCGATATCAAAAAGTGAACTCCCGGTCAAACTTTTCAAAATTCTAACTTTTGCCATGTCAAGCCAAATTCCACTACGGACATACAAATCAAAATTCGGACGCGCTCCTAAGTCCAAAATCACCCAATGGATCTAACGGAACCATCACAAATTCAATCCGAAGTCAAATTCTAAAAAGTCAAAACTTGGTCAAACTTTTCAAATTTAACGCTTCAAGCTAAGAATCATTCTTCCAAATCAATTCTAAATAGCCTGAAAACCAAAATCGATAATTCATATAAGTCATATACATAATACAGAGCCACTCATGCTCGAAAACTACCGAGTGAAGTGTAAATGCTCAAAACGACCGGTCGGGTCATTACATCCTCCCCCACTAAAACATGTGTTCGTCCTCGAAAGTGCCCAGAATTATTCCAAAATCCATCAAATCGTTGTATAACCTTACCATGCACATACCCGGGAGTGATCCCAAGTCACCCTATCCCATATAGGTTCGATAACACAACATAACTGAAATTTCATACTTCAACCTAGCCCATAAGCTTTAGAACCAAATTTTTCACATCCGAAATTTCCATAAAATCCGAATCTCGCATCTACACAATGTATAAGTCTAAACACGCTGTATCAAGCCATATCCATAACATGATGTAATCACACGATATACCGCCTAACTCAAACACTCATAGCGATAATTTATAATCACAGTAGCTGCTCAAAATAACCCAATACCGGTAATAAACCTCTTATCAAATAGAGCCTCATTCGAACACCTTCGTACACTGCCAATGATGAAAGAAACAAGCAGAACTCATAACCATTCATCAGATCAACAAGTCATGGAGCTCTCTCTCCTTCGACAAGGACTATAGCAAATTTCTAAGCCGACTTTCGATATTATTCTCCAACCATGCTGTAATCAATTCTGATAGTATTCATTCTAGGTGTAATGACCCCATCTCATCCAACACGACCATTCTAGTGACATGACACATCAATACAATCTAAAGCCGCAACTCGTGCAATCCGTGTACCAATAAGCAACATTTCAAATGTACTCAATCATGGAAAAATGACATCAAACAAGAGAACCGTTTCGCAAGCTCAACGGGTACCATCACAATACCATGCTAAGAGCCTAGCACACCGCAAAACCAAGATACATGAATCTAACACAAAGGATCATACCTCTATATAACTCTGTTATAATGCGTGACCCTATCCAAATGCTGGTCCATATTATATACCTCAAGCCACCCTGCTCAAATCCATAACCACTCGAGATTCGACATCAAGTACCCAAAGTGCATTACCATAACCACGGAGAAAAAATAACACAATGCCACCATCTGGAAAGAACATAGTCAACGCGCAATCAATTACGAAATACACAAATACTCATCTTGCTCAAATTTCCGCTATAAAGCCGAAATAGAACCGCACCATGTATGCTTATACCCCACAATTCATAACTCCTTGTAGCATAGAAGAGCAACTCACAAATCATTTCAGAATACGAATAAGCTTCACAACAACCGAATGGCACATTCCTCAACAATAGCAGTACGGAGCCAATCAATCTGACTCGATGCAGAATACACATCCTAATTAGCCAACCAGTGAACCCCAAATCAACTCTGGTCACCCACAATAGATAAACAATACTCCAAAAGCCCACAGTGACTGAAACACAACACACACTACCCTCTGACTAACCTTGGCAACATTTTCACAGTCTACAACCACAAAACAAACTACTCATGAGAACTCCCAGTCTCCAAATCCATAGAACACACGAATCACCATATCTGATCTCAATTTCACCGCCTGAATGTCCAACACTTCTCCAATTACACGATCATCCCACGAGGAATACTTCTATAAAAAAAATTCCTGTACTACAAAGCAAAATTTGAATCAGCAACCGATCAACCAAGAGAGTGCCGCAATGCCATTGAAGTACCCACAAATCAAACACATTTTCCTTTCTAAAATGTTTACTCTCATCAAGTCATACCACATAGTAATGCCATTTACCTAGTCATCTGAAACTGTCTGTACCACCTAAGGACTCATGACCTTCCTTTCAAAACTGAATCGTGACCTTGCACATGCCTAATCTCGATCCCACACAACACACAGCATATACCATGCCATCCTATGATAAATATGAGAACTTCATAATCTACTCCGAGTCACAAGTAACTACATACTCAATTAGCCAAGAACTTTCCATTTAATCCCATCCAGGAGGAAATCACTATACATCATATGCTCCTCGCGCCAATAGGAAATATACATCTCTAACCGTGGTAGAAACTATCATGAACTCCCCGAATCCCATTTGCACAAAACCAAAACGTCAGGACTGAACTCCTCTAACTCAACCCAGCTAAGCAGGTCGTCAAAACCCAAGAGCATTGCCACTAGAAACTATTACCTCATAAGCACCCAAAGAGCTAATCATATCCATTACATGCCGATCCAACCTACTACCAAGCTGTCCTATTTATACGAGTTCCTTCTGAATTACCTTCAAATTGATACTTCTCCTTGCCATAATACCACAATCTTTACTCAGACTCACCACACAAGACCCTAACATAAAACCACATGTCCCTAAGGCTCATAAGCCGCTGAATGCTCTCTTAAGAACCCCAAAAGTACCACAACCGAGAAACCCACTCTGAAGAGACCTTCTGTGAATTTCAAGTTGTTCATCTTACCTTCCTGATACTGAATGTAGAATCCATAATGATATAGAAATACTGCGAGTCTCGACACCATCCAATGTAACTCTCAACTTCTAGCCATATACGAACCTACAATATTCTCAATTGCCACGTATAAATCTTGAATTCATTAGAACCACTCTTGAGAGTCATCCACTTTGCTCAAATTTCAATTAGACTAATCAAACGGACCGAACGACCTATGCCTCATTAGCACTCCAACACCCAAGGAAGTGACCCCATCTTAATGCAACCAAATAAATTTCTGCTCCATGCACATTACATCCTTCACTGATAACAACTCGAATCATTCCGTGATTCTTATATACTCATAAAGCTTAATACAACTCGTACCTAGAAATTCCTTTACTCAAGTCATCATCAATCTCACCTTCTGCAGAACATAACTCATTCACAAGTATACCTCAAACCAAAACCAATATAACATATAACCATGTAATCAACTTATCAATAGCAGACTCCTCCACTTGGCTCAAAGCCATAGATCCAAACATACAATAACTCATGATGCCTATACTCTATTATTGCCAAAATACCATAGTAAGATTCAACTAAATCCTTAATAAGCCCATGCAATACAAACCGTCTAGTATTTTAAATCATCTGCAAATCTCGCATTCACCCTTGTAATAGTCAAGCCCACTCTCATAAGTGATCCAAATTCAAATTGCAACACATATATTTTATTGGTTAAAAAGAACTCCCAACAAAAAACATAGGGATTACACGAATCTCAGGACACCACGCAGGAGATAACACACCTGTTTTGCCTCAAGCTGACCTCTCTTTATACCCTTTCACAGTCATAACATTATGCAATCACTTAATCTTCTTGAGTCTGAACTCATATCACAACATGAAATCTACTTCACTCCTCAAGTAAACAACATGAAAAGATCCTTCAACACACCCATAACTCGAGGCTATACATCAAATCAAGATGGAAATTAGTCACCAAATAGTTCTTTCTACACCTTAAGAAGACCCTTCTCATCACATTCAAACCATATGAACACATATCGCAGTCACATCACACTTAACACGTAGCCATCCAACCACAAATTCCACAATAGGAACACTAACGGACATATAGATCCAAAAGCACGTGCTCACACAATCAACACCTTAGTGCTCAAGCTATAGTCAAAACCCGGCCTCAAGTCCTCCAAACTAGCCCATCATCAACATACTGAAATCACATCTCGCACCTCATCCCTAGAATCATAAGTCGTCGATGCACAGCTGATACCGAGCGTTCATGTGCGCATACGAATGCATGGAAGGAATGCAAGGAGTTACGCTTCAAGCCGAATCAATATCGTACAATAAGGAAAGAAAGATGGGAAGTATATCCTAAGTGTCTTATAGCCTCTCAGAGATAGGTATAGACGTCATCATACCGATCCGTAAGACTCTACTAGACACTTGCTCATGACTTGTAGAACCTATGAACCTAGAGCTCTAATACCAATCTGTCACGACCCAAAATTCACTAGTCGTGATGGAACCTAACCCAACCCCCTAGGTAAGCCAACTATACTATCCAATTCCCATAATATTTAATAAGGCAGTTGAACAAAATAAATTATCTAGATCTATTATATTTCCCAAGGACTAGTAGTAAAAATCATGAGCTTCTAAGAATAGAGCTAATATGAAAAAAATACACATTCTGTTTGAAAAGCACATAAAAAGAATTTTGTAATCTAAGGCTACTGTGAACAAGAGGCAGCTATAGCAGGAACGCAGGTATGCCTTCAAATCCAGCAACTATCAAATACAGCAACATCGGCATTCTGAATCTGCATGCAATGTGTAGGAAGTGCAATATGAGTAAAACCGACCCCATGTACTCAAAAAGTAACAAACCTAACTTCAGGTTGAAAGCAGTGACGAGCTGTAACATAGGTCGAGTCCAACACAAATAGCCAACAACAATTCATACAACGTAGAGCATATAACCAAGGAAATAATCTCCGAGTTACACATGTTCACCTTTTCCATAGTTTTTCTGAAAATAGTTTCGCTTTTCAAGAATATCAGTGAAACTCAAATCCTTTACCGAAATCGTGGTAAAATATGAGATAGTTTAAAAACTGTAATTCTTCTAAAAAACCTTTTCACAATAAATAAGATGTTTCATTTTCTTTCCAAATAATAAGTGTGAAATACCTCTCTATACCACATAACAATGTGTGTAAAAGTCATGAATGATGTGATACCGTACAACATGAGGAAAAATACATCTCTATGCTTGTATGTCATGTGTGCATACCAATGCCATGTATCTCAGAGATGAATCATGTATTCATACTCCCAGAGTACTCAATCTCACTGTCTCACACTTTTCACTCATCATACTCAACCACTCGGTACTGTATATGGCCCATACAACCCAGGAAAATCCATCCTGGAACATATACAACACTGACTATAAATCACCCAGTACCGAGAAAAGGCCATTCTGGCTCCATGGAGAAGATCCATCTCCAATTATATATATATATATATATATATATATGCTCAACCACTCGGTATTGTGTATGGCTCATACGGCCCAGGAAAGATCCATCCCGGAATATATACATCACTGATCATCAGTCTCCAGTACCGAGGACAACAGGCCAATCTAGCCTCATGGAGAAAATCCATCTCCATACCAAGGGAAGATCCATCCCTGAATATAATCAGCCATGCCCATTGTGGGTGTGCAGACTCCGGAGGGGCTCCTACAGCCAAAGCGCTATAACAAGTCAATCATGGCATAAATCAATATAACTTGTTGCGGCGTGCAGCCCGATCCCATAATTGTCACTCATAATCAGGCTCTCGGCCTCACTCAGTCATCACTCTCCAGTCTCACCCACAGGCTCACAATGTAATGAAAATTGATCTGGGATAATAATATGATGTATCCATAAGTAACAATTGAGATTGAGATATGAATGCACGAATGTGACTGAGTATGAAATATCAATGAAATCAAAGAGATGACAGCAAGAAACGACCGCTAAAGGCCCAACAATATCAGCATAAAGCTTAATCATGATATCTAGCATGATGTACAACTCAATTACTTTATCACATGGTGAAAAATACAATTATCAACAAGGTGGGCCACTAAGCAGTGCCTTGGAAACAACAAAGTCACAACTAACAGGGTGCACGCCCACACGCCCGTCACCTAGCATGTGCGTCACCTCAACACCAATCACACAACACATAATTCGGGGTTTCATACCCTCAGCACTAAGTTTAGAAGAGTTACTTATCTTAAATAAGCCAATTCCAACACTAAGCAAGACAAGCGATGCTCCAAGAATGCCATCACACGCGTAACGACCTCCGAACAACCAAAACTAGCCAAAAGTAACCCAAATACATCACATAAAGCCCAAAGAAACAATTACAAATGATAAAGATCGAATTCTACATCAAATTCCAAATCCGGCCAAAAATCATAATCCGAAACCCCCAATTTCCTCTTTAAAATTCATCAACCAAAAGCTTAATCCGAAGATAGATTCATGAAATATAACCCAAAAGTATAGAGAACACTAACCCCAATTCATATGGTAAAATTTGCTTCAAGAACCGCCTCAATCCGAGCTCCATAGCTCCAAAAGTGCAAAAATAGCCGAAACCCTCGAAATAGAGTACTTTATAATCACAGGGCGAATCAATGAATCGCCATCGCGAAGAAGGAATTGCACTGCCCGTGAAAATTCACTACGCGATCGCGTACAAAGGACTGCGAACGCGAAGAAGAAGTGGACACTGCCCAGCTCAGCCAAATACTCTACGCGAACACGTGAAGGCTTACGCGAACGCGGTGCTCAAATTACTGCAGCCTACGCGATCGCGTTTGAAGACTCGCAAACGCGATGAACAATTTCTCCCAGCCTTCATAATAACTCTACGCGATCGCGATCCATACCTCGCGATTGCGATTTAGGAAACCAGATGCTTAATTTCTACAGAACCAGCAGTGCATAAAGAAGGAAAAATAGTCTGAAACTTGTCCGCAACTCCCCCGATCCCCTCAGGACCACATCTAAATATACCAACAAGTTCTATAACTTAACACGGACCTACTCGAGGCCTCAAAACATACATAAAAATATCAAAACGACGAATCACACCTCAATTCGAAATCATTGAACTTTGAAACTTCAACTTCCATAACCGATGTCGAAATCTATCAAATCATGTCCGATTGACCTCAAATTTTGCACACAAGTCACATTTGACATTACGGACTAGCTCCAACTTCTGGAATTGGAATCCAACTCCGATATCAAAAAGTCCACTCCTTGTCAAAATTTCCAAAATTTCAACTTTCGCCATTCAAGCCAACTTCCACTACGGACTTCCAAATCAAAATTCGGACACGCTTCTAAGTCCAAAATCACCCAACGGAGCTAACGGAACCATCAGAAATTCAATCCGAGTTCAAATTCTAAAAAGTCAAAACTTTATCAAACTGTTCAAATTTAAAGCTTCAAGTTGAAAATTATTCTTCCAAATCAACTCCGAATAAATTTAAAACCAAAACCGATGATTCACATAAGTGATAATATATCATACAGAGCTACTCATATCCAAAAACTACCGAGTGAAGTGAAAATGCTCAAAACGACCGACCGGATCGTTACACAACCACTTAGAAAACCGAAGCGAACATACAAGATTAACATTCAGTACTGCAATCAGAAAATTGAAGTGAAAGAGGCAGCAAGTAATAACAAAAATCTAAGATTAAGAAATTACAAGAATAACAATAGGTGATGCACTACACTACTCGTGTGAGCAAGAACAACGTTCAACTACCTACCCCTCTACTTTAATCTTCAACCTTCACACCTCCCTATCCAAGGTCATGTCCTTGGTGAACTGGAGCATCGACATGTCTTGCCTAATCACCTCCCCCAGCACTTCTTCGGCCTACCTCTACCTCTCCTAGGCCCTCCAAGACCAACCTCTCATATCTCCTAACTGGAGCATTTGTGCCTCTCCTTTTCACATGCCCGAACAATCTAAATTTCGTTTCCCGCATCTTGTCCTCCATATAGGTCACACCCTCCTTGTCCCGAATAGCTTCATTCCTAATCCTATCTAACCTGGTATGACAACATATCTATCTCAACATCCTCATTTCTGCCATCTTCATCTTCTGGATATGAGAGTTCTTGACTGGCCAATACTCAGCCTCATATAACATAGTCGGTTTGACCACCGTTCTATGAACTTACCTTTAAGTTTTGGTGGCATATTCTTATCACACAGAACACCAGAAATGAGCCTTCATTTCATCCACCTCACCCCAATACGTATGTGACATCCTCTTTCATCTCCTCATTCCCTTGTATAACTGACCCAAAGTACTTGAAACAATCTCTCCTAGGGATGACTCGTGAATCAAGCCTCACGTATTCATCCACTTCCTGAGTCGCACCACTGAACTTGTACTCCAAGTATTTTATCTTGGTCCTGATCAACTTGAAACCATTAGACTCTAGGGTGTGCCTCCAAACCTCTAACCCCGCATTAATACCGCCTCGCGTCTTGTCGATCAGTACAATGTCATTTGCAAATAGCATTAAGAAAAAAAATTAAAAATTAAAATTAAAACATTTTCAAATTTACATATGGATCAAATAAATTGGGCCACAGACTATGGAAAAAGATATATATAATTTACAAAAATTATACAAAATTTATGCACTTTTTGGTCCAAAGGTAAGAGATTAGTACTTTGAATAACTTTTGTTACTATGTGATTGGGAATTAAACCTATTTGATTACGAAGATAAAAGGTAACTTAACAAAATGAGTATAATGCAAATACGTCCGATATATTTTAAAGTGTTGACTTAAGCTATTTTGAAAATGACAAATAATTATATGTCATATAATAATACTACAGAGATCCTAGATCGACAGCATGCATGATGATTAAGACTGCCAAAAAAAAAGTATTGCTATACATTTGGTTAGTTATATTCTGTGACTGTTTTTGGTTTTATTTTGAAATTTGAAGTTCATCCAAATTTAATTGATTCAACGGTATTATTAATCTTCTTTAAAGCTTTAAGAGTGTAGAAAAGAAAGAATCAATAGCATGCTGTAGAACTACTAAAAATCATGTTTTCTATTCTAAAATAAATGAGTAGAGATTGCTCAGATTGATCTCAAACAGATAAAGAATTAAGAAGTTTGGGAAAATGACATTGTATAGCCCCTCTCAAAATAATAGCTAAAATATATATATTTTTATATATGTATACACTTTTGTATGTTGTCATATACAAAAAATATACAACTTTTATATATTTTTATGGCTACCGAATATAAATAATTTTGGTTGCGGACTAAAAGTGATCTTTGCCGTAATATGTTTTACCTTCTTCATAGCGCAAAATAGCTTCTGGTGATTTTAGCACAATACCTAGATTTACAACACTACTTTCTCTAGAATCCATCACATAACGAAATGAGTTTCCAAAATATCAATAGAAAATAAACACCAAAATGAAATCTAAAAAATGAGCAGATCATGTTATAATACTGCCCTATGTACTCAATTAATGATAATACAAAAACTAAGAATGAAAAATGAAGGCAGAATACAAAACATTTTCCGCTATACTACAACAACTACGCCGCAGTCCCAATTAGTTGGGCTCGAATATATGAATCCTCACTGACCATGTTTCCAATTTAAACTCACCTTTTCCGCTATACAAATCAAATTAATTCGTAACTCTTAGAGTGCGGCCCTTCCCCGGACCCTGCGTGAACGCGAGATGCCTTGTGCAGCTGACTGCCCTTTAATGTGATGAATATCTATAACTTTTGTGGTCAAACAAGTGATTTGGCACTTGATGTAGCATAACCATTTGAAGGAACAAAAGATATTGGTGCAATGTTCTTGATTCTATTCCTTCTAAGAGAATTTGGGTCTATTCCTGCCTTGTGAGCTGCAATTACACCTATGGCTTCCCAGTAGTTTGAGACCTTCACCTGGAAAATAAACTCCATTCTCATACTCCAAATTCTCATGTAGGACAGCATGATATAAAACGAGATTTAGTATAAAGGAGAACATGGAAGGGGTAACTGGTAAAGTTACTGCCATGTGACCAGGAGGTCACAGGTTCGAGCCGTGGAAACAGCCTCTTGCAGAAATGTAGGGTAAGGTTGCGTACAATAGACCCTTATGGTCCGGATCTTCCCCGAACCCCGTGCATAGCGGGAGCTTAGTGCACCGAGCTGCTCTTTTTTAGTATAAAGGAGAACATGCAAGTCCTATTTCTTTTTATAACGGTAGTGTCAGGACCAGCTTGCATGCACCTGCAGATCCTATTTCTATAAGAAAGGAATGGACTTTTACGTTGACTAATCTCTTTTTTTCATGAGGGGGGATAAGTATTCATATTCCCCTTTTAATTAGCATCTCCCCTAGTATCGTTAATCAACAACGTTATTGTAAATTATGCACTGCGCAGGTAAATGATCGTTGATAAGTTTACATGCTGTGCTAAAGCTTTCTACTTATATGACACAAGCATCGACACTTTTTTTTCCAAAGTCACCAGTTTTATCAAATGAAAATGTATTTGGCTACGGGCATTGGCACTTCATGTTTTTGCGGCTTGCCAATATGACAACTAGATGAGAAAATAAACAAGGTATTGGAAGTAAGATTTTACTTACAGCTTCGATACCGAGTGAGTCTGGCGTATCATTTAGAACAGTTTGATTCTCTTCAACAGCAATTATAAGAGGCTGCAAAACATGAGCAAATAGGAAAAATGGCATTATTATCATGAATGCTGAAGGTATCTGACAAGTTGTCTCCTATCTAGCATTAGTAGTATTAGAGGAAGTTTAGGCAACCGATGGTAACACTGTCACGACAAAAGGAAGAAGAGAAAAGTAGTGTAATTTGGGGCACGGAATACTTAATAACCATGAAAAGGAATGAGGTGTTTTCTTTTTCCCTACCGTTAGAAGGGAAAGGGGAGTGGGATGATTCCGATTGAATCAACTAGTCAGCTGTCGCAAGGGAAAGGCCTATCTCCAAGCCTAGCAAACACTAGACTCATCCAGTTGATGTCAAAATATCAAGAGCCAATTACCTTGTGTCTTTTGCCGTTGGCAAAAGCAAGAACACCATCTCCGCCACAAGCGTCGATCGGTACAATTACACTGTCAACATCACCTGCTACAATGCAGTCCTCTGAAAAATTGTTTCCCTTGACCAAATACTGTGGTGCAGTGCTAAGCTCAGCAAGTACACATGGCAAGAATGTAAATCCTATCTGTCCGAAAATTGACAGAAGAAAACAAAAATATTATGAGAATGACAAATGGAAAAGATACTAGAGAATGCAAGTGTACTATCTTAGCAGTTTTATACATCATGATTTTAGGAACCAAGTCATATCTCCCTCTTACTCAATATAAATGCCCAAGACAAACAATTTCTGCAGCATGCTTTTATCATAATATTACTATAATTTAGAAACATCCTAAACTATTAAAGAATGTGAGTAGCAAGTGCAGCTAACTATACAAAGAAAAACCAAACGAATACACGTTAATATTCTGAACAGGTTTGACTTTTCAGAATTCATGAAGTAAACACTGAGAAGAAACTAAAATTTAGAATTTTGTCGCAGCTTCTAGAATTGCAGATTTAGAATGCATCTTCCTTCGCCCAAAATCTGTCCATATTAATAAACCAGTGAAAGATGCACATATAGTAATTTTCAGAAACTACTAAACCCACATATTACCTATGTTACTTGGACTCTTCAAAAATATTGGTGGGTGCGTGTCGGATCCTCCAAATTTAGTGCATTTTTGGAGGATCCAACATGGGTACGGCAACACTTTTGGAGAGTCTGAGCAACATAGCATATTACCTTAATACAGTAACTCAACATGAAATAGCTAAACCAAAAGCTACCATACTTAATAATATCCCATACATCAGAGGATCTATTACAGTGTCTCCAAATAGTATGTAGGAGAAGGTCGGCAACAAATTGGATCCAAGAAGTGTCAAGAAATACAAAGCTTCAGAAAGTGTTTACGAACTATTTAGCTCCTTTTGAAAATGACCATCTCACGCAAGAGAAGACCTAAATGGCTAAGGATTATCATGCTTCCATTTTACAATGATTATCATTTAAAATCCCCTAAGAAGAAACTATAATTCGAAAAAATCTCATGCACTATCCTTGTGTTGGAAGGGGAGCCTTAGTGTAACTAGTAAAGTTACTCTCATGTGACCACGAGGTCACGGGGTTCGAGCCGTGGAAACGGCCTCTTGTAGAAATGCAGGTTACGGCTGCCTACAATAGAACCTTGTGGTCCGGACCTTCCCGGACCTGTGCATAGTGGGAGCTTAGAGCACCGGGCTACACTTTCCTTGTGTAACAAACCAAAAGCTGCAGAGAAAATATGTCCTGGCCATTCTACATTAGTTCCCAGTCATTTAATGGACAACAAACTTCTTCATGATTAAACAGCACACAGCCTTCAATTCATGATTATACATGGTGATAGCTTAAATCTTGTTATAATCAAAGGACAATAACTAACCTCTTCAGCAGCTGATTTTGGACATAGAGACATGCTTAATTGAGGAGGCAATACTGCCGGAGCATGGGCGCAGGGAATCTGAAAATTTTTCACCACTAGATGACTTATAACAGCCTCCACACCTGCTAAAAGATCTACCCCCTGTAGATTTAAAGGGTATAGAATAAAACTGAAATCAGGAACTTAAGTTGAATTTCCTCATTATAAATTGTCAAATTAAAACAGTACAACTTTAGCAGAGTAATCAATGGAAGAAGGTAACTCAAGCTGATATTATACTGAACTCAAATATTACACCTTCTAGTTAGATAATTTCACACACATAAGTTATGGCAAAATTGTAGAGACTCAAACTTTAGGACATAGCACTTTAGGAGTTGCTGAAACATATTTATTCTGTAATGAGCTCATGAATTGAGACCGTCTTGTATCTAGGAATTCAGATAGATACTATTGGTGACTACATTTGCAATGAAGTGAGAAGATATTCATAGAAAAATTAATACCACTCCTTGTCGATAATCATCCAAGTCTTCAGTATCATCGTCTGGAAAGCGAGCCACCACTGCTACTGCATTTACCTTAGACTTATTTTGCAAGGTCTCCACAGCTCTCAATAGTGAATCTGGGCGTTGTATCCTCCCTGTTGATTGGCCACTTGTTGGGTCAACCCATTTCTCCACCTTTACAGTTTACATACACCCCGTGTTAGCTAGCAATACATTAGAAGTTAATGTGAAGTTAATAATAAATAGATGTGACAATGAAACTGTCGTCTAAGCCAAAGAAAATCAGATTATTTCTGATCTACTATGATATATGAAATAGTAACTAAATATAACCCCCACAACATCTACTTGAATTCAACTTAGAAACCAAAAAGCATACCAGTAGAGGTGTATCAGTTACAGTGTATCCCACTATTGGCAATCCAAGAGAAGCTCTTGTTGCATCAACTACTTGTAGATGACGAATAAGAAGCTCTTTCTCTATCCCAGCATCAAAAACTAATCCCACCTGCTTTCACATTACAAGTTCACAATGTGATTGCAAGCTGAATGATGCAGCAACAGCTCGAATACAGCTCTGATTTCACAGGATATACAAGCAAACTTTTTTACAGCTTACCCTATTTTGATGAACTGGTTGCAATCCCCAGAGGCCTTCGGCAAATCGATCCAGTGCATAGCCTTCAACATAGAGTGCATTCGGCATCGGCCAGTACAGCATTGCTGCATTAAGAACCTGTATGACTTACAATTTTACAGAGAGCTAACAATAATGCATGTTAAACCAAAACGTAAGCGTGTTTCCTACTCTAGATTGACAACCTATTTACTTCATCCACGCAATTATTCCAGCATAGTTCCTGTCACTTTTCTTTCTTCTGATCCAATGTGTGAATGTTGATTCCTTATTCTGTCGACAATCTAAAGAAACAAGTAGAATTTACTCTATCTTGGCCCTAAAGCAAATGAAATATTTTTCAATTTTTCATTATTGATGGATCAAGTCCCATCAAATCGTTCAGTTGCTTGACTTGCCTCTCTATATTGAATTTTTTGTTCCACAGAAGTATTTTTTTGGGGACATACTAAGAATTTAAGTTCCAAGATAGAGACTCAGCTAGGTAGTGAAATTTTACAGAATGTAAATGTAACGTTGCAGAGGCTATCAAATTGCTCAAGAAAAGCATAGCTCAATGTATTATGCGTCTAAAATGCTATACTATCCACGATATCCTTTGTAGCTACTTTAGGTTGAAGCACAATTTCTTAGGTATAGTGATACCTGCATCATTTTCTCTATAAATGTGCCATTATATTAAGGACAAGCTACATTCGAAGCCTAAAAAATATTCTTAAAAGAAAAATTACACTCTACATTTCAATGATGAAAACCAGCAGTTAATGAGTTCTTCACTTGAAGTTTCCCCACTTTGAATTCTAAAAATATCTTAACTTCGATTGCCAATTCAATACATATACAATGTGTGAATTTAGATGGATCAGTAAGCTCCTTCATCAACTCCATTAATTCAATCTTTAGTTAATCATACTACAACAAATTGTCACACTATAATTTTTAAAATATCAGGCATAAACATATTATTTGGTTTTGACATCTCGGACCCCTTACTCTTCGGAGTTTCATCTAGACACCAATTGTTGATGAAACACACTATTTTAAAACCCTTCTGACCCTGTGTGTCGCTCAATGGTACTAATGTTAATATCCACATCAGATAAAATAAGCACATCATTTTTATTATTAGGGCAGCCCAGTGCACTAAGCTCCCGCTATGCGCGGGGTCCGGGAAGGTCCGGACCACAAAGGGTCTATTGTATGCAGTTTTAGCCTGCATTTCTGCAAGAGGCTGTTTTCACGGCTCGAACCCGTGACCTCCTGGTCACATGGTAGTAACTATACTAGTTAGGCTATCATTTTTATTATTATAAAGAAAAAATAAGCAAATAAATAAATGCTGATATGCTAGTAACATAAGAAACATAAAATTAATCATACATTAGGATGAGAGATAAGGCAGTCAACAACAGAGGAAAGAGCTCGAGCAACAGGTAAAGCATCTCCAGCATAGCCACCAATGGCTGCTCCTACACCTGTTGGCACTATCATCACACTTGTATACTCCCTCTTAAACTGCTCAAGAACCATAAAAACACACAAAATATACAATGAACTCAATTGGATACCCAGAAAATCTGTTTTCTTGAAATTCAAAAAAATAAAAATCAAGTCTTGGTGAATAAAAATTGCACCTTTTTATTTTGTAAGAAAGAGGTGGAACATGAGATTCTGAAATTGGATTTTGAATAATGAGATTTGGGGAGGAGATATTGATGCCTTACTGAAGGAGAATAAAGATTGAGGCTTAGAGTTGCCATTGGTTCTCTGCTTGGTCTAGTGTGGCATTCTTCTGAGCAGAGAATGAAATTGGAAAGAAGAGGATAATGGCATAATGAAGGTTAATAAAAAGATATTTGTCAATTTCACCCCTTAGATTCTATAAAATGTCACTAATATCCATATTATAATCCTATCATTATAATAAATGAGTTAATATCCTAAATCCCCCTAAACTATCATGTTTTTGTCAGTTTCATGCTTAAATTATCCGGTGTCCCCCCAAACCCCCTAAACTATATTCTCCTTCATATTAAAACACCCTCATTGTATTTCTGATAGTTTGTGTGTTACACGCTCCAAATTATCAAAATCATTTGCCATGTGGCAATACACGTGTGGGGTTAATTAGCTTAATCTAGAAATTGACTTAGTTATTTTAAATAATAATCAAGTATTATTAGAGGGATAAATATTTACCCAGTTAGAAACCAAAAAAAGAGGGGTAGAATAGAATTATTTCCGTCAATTCTTCTCTCCTCTCTTCTGATGATGGATACTACATCTCTCAGTAGCGATTTGCTCCATTAAGCTTTGTTGTAAGCTTGATTTCCCCCAGTAACCCTCGATTGCTTAGTCTTATTTTGTTTTTGCTCAAGATTAGACATTAAAAATTAAGGTTTGCTGAAAAAACTAAGGTTCATTGGACTTCTAATTGAGTGAAGATTACTGGTAAAACTTTGAGTTGCTTTGAAGAATATAGCTATGCACAAGTACTACTTCTTTAAAAACTAACTTCTTTGTTGCAAAATTATTGCATAAATTTGTTGGGTAACTTCAAGTCAATTTTACCCAAAAAATTAGATTTTTCTTGTGAGTTGTTGAAAGAGTGTTTCTTCTTTCAAATAAATTTGGGTAATAAATGAAAGAAGAATAAAATGAGAAGGATAAAAAGAAGATCCAGTAATAACAAGAGAGGGAGAATTTCATATGGAACCAGATGGAGAAATGAAGAAGAAAAGAGAAAAAATGAAGGGAAATGGTGAAAAAAGAGAGGAAGAAAGGTTTAATTAGTCGTTACATGCTGTCAGGTGGAGACCTTTTGATAGATTTTCCAGTCATCACGCGCGCAATAGCAAGTTATTACACATGATCTACCAGAAATATAACGAGGGTGTTTCAATATGAAGGAAAATATAGTTTAAGGAGATTTTGGGGACACCGAATAGTTTAAGCAGGAAATTGACAAAAACGTGATAGTTTAGGGGTATTTTAGAGTATAAACTCTATTATTCCGCAACCAGGAAATACCAAATGCATAAGTAAATGTAACGACCCAACTGGTCATTTTAAGCAATTGCGTTCGGTTTGGCACTTTGAAGTCATCAGTAGTTTCACATAATGTATTATGACTTGTGTGCATCATCGATTCGGGTTTTTGAGAAGTTCAGAAAGGATTTTAGAAGTGACCTTCATTTGAGAAGCTTGAAGTTGAAAGAATTAACCAAGATTTGACCCAAGATTTGACTTTTGAGTATTTGACCTCGGATTGGAGTTTCGATGGTTCTGAAAGGCTCGGGTGGTAATTTTGGACTTAGGTGTGCGCTCAAATTTGGATTTGGAGGTCCATAGAGTAATTTGAAGCATTTTGGCGAAAATTAAAAAGTTGAAGTTTTGGAAGATTGAGAGGTTTGATCGAGAGTTGACTTTGGTGATATTGGGGTCGGAATGCGATTCCGAGAGTTGGAATAGCTCCACTATGTCATTTGGGACTTGCCTGCAAAATTTGGTGTCATTTAGAATTGATTTGATATGGTTCGGACACTTGGTTGCGATTTTAGAAGTTCTTGAAGTTCAAGGTGATTTTCATGTGTTTTTGGCATCCGATTCATAGTTCTAAAAGTTATTTTGGTGTTTCGATCGTGCAAACGAGTTCGTGTTATGTGTTCAAACTTGTGTGGGTGTTTGTTTTGGAGCCTGCGGGGCTCAGGTGAGTTTTGGATTAGCTTCGAATTCTTTTGTTAAACTATTTTGTGTGCTGGTTCTGGTTTTCGAGCATTTCCGATGCTTTTATCGCAAATGCAACAACAGCAATTGCGAGGTAGCCATCACAAGTGCGAACCTGGGCTGTTGGGGAATGGGTTGCATTTGCGAAGAAAGTATCGCTTTTGCGAAGCCTTCAGAGTTCGCATTTGCGAACTCCCTATCGCATTTGCGATGAAGGCAGGATTGTTCCAAGCTTCACTTTTGCAAAGGATTCTTCACTTTTGTGAGTTCGCATTTGCAAACTCAGTGTCGCAAATGCGACATCTGCAGCCTGCTAAAAGCTGGGCATTCCGAATCTTAGCTTCATTTTATCATATTTTGAAACCTAAGTCCGAGAGTGAGCGATTTTGAGACAGGATTTTCATATCAAACCATTGTGTAAGTGCCTCTAATTAATTTTCAGCTATAATTTGTGATTATATCTTAGATTTAACATCAAATTCATGAGAATCTAAAGGAAATTTTGGGAAAAATTATGAAATCTTTCAAAATGTAAAATCATGATTTGGAGGACGAATTGGTATCGGAATTTGATAATTTTTGTATTGTTGAACTCGTATCGGAATGGGTGTTTAGGTTTTGTAAATTTTATCGGGTTCTGAAGTGTGGACCCGGGGAGTTGACTTTTGTTGACTTTTTGCAAATTGTATAAGTATCATAGCTTTATTAATTAAAACTATTTTCTCTTGCATTGTTTAATGTATTTAAGTCGTCTTTGGCTAGATTGGGCTGAGCGATGGTGAATTGGTAAAAGAAAAGCTAAATTGAGTATTGAGTTGGCCGAATTGAGGTAAGTATCTTGTCTAACTTTGTGTAGGGGAAACCACCCCTTAGGAATTGAGTCAATTGTGCTATCTTGATATGTGAAAGCTGTGTACGCAAGATGACGAGTGGGTACACAGTCTATATGTGGTATTGACCGGTTAGATTGCCTAGTATCTTTTCATGCCTTTGATTAAATTGTCATAATATGTAGTATCTTATTATTAGGCTACTCTTACATGCTCTATATGATGTTGTTAGCACTTATTTATCTCTTGCTCATTGTTTGGATCTTATTTTCCTTTGTTGAAGTTATTGTCTTCCTTATTATTTTATTACTTCTTAATTGTGAGTTCCTCTATGACTCTGTGCATATATGCTACATGTCCAAATTATTGTGATTGCATGCGTAGTTATCATGTGCCTTACATGTCCTGTTATTTTGTAAAGGTTGTTATATTCCTTTGATTTTTACATGATTCCCTTGTGGCCGTGTACTCATACGCTTGGTTGAAGAAATTCTTGTAAATTAAGTTATTAAATTGTTATTGTTGATTTAAATTATTGTACGGGGGATCGAATTGCACACCGCAACAGGTGAAATAAGGGAGATGGTGGAATAAGGGAGGATATTTATATTGTGATAGTGTTATTATACGGTGGGATGGGTTTGCACACGACAACAGGTGAAATAAGGGTAAATTGATATGGTGGAATAAGGGTGAATTATGATATTGATATTATATGGTGGAATCGGGTTGCGCGCCACAACATATTATGTTTATTGTCATGATATTGATATTGTACGGTGGGATCGGGTTGCACGCCGCAACAGGGGAAATAAGGGTGAATTGATATGGTGGAATAAGGGTGACCTATGATATTGATATTATATGGTGGAAACGGGTTGCGCGCCACAACATATTTTGTATTTTGGTATCCCCTGATTTATTATATTGGCTTTAGTTCCTTCGTGCGAGACTTTGATAATCTGTATTACTGGTTTTCACTGAATTCTAAGGATCGAGTTATTGTTATTCTGGTGAATTAATTTTCAAAGTAAATCTACTACGTTGAGTCTTTACCTCCTGCCCTGTTGAGTCTTTAGTCATATAAAGTGATTTAAAATGAAAGAACTAATATCATGCTACCTTGTGTGACTTTAAGTTAGAACTCACTGTATATTTCAGTATCTACTATTTCTAATTATCGTTATATTTTATTTCAATTACTTCCCCAGCTTAATCTTCTTAACCTATCTGGGGTTTTATTTTACTTAAAAAGGAATGGTTATTATGTTTTAACTTAATAAATTCTATATTAAATGCAATAGCTATTCGATGTTGAATTTTATTTGAAAATATTATTTTCTTCATTTAAATAATTTCTAAAACAAAACTCATCTTTCTTGTTGATTTCCTATGTGGTCTAGAAATTGTAAATTTATTTTATGATATATAAATGAAATCTCTTGAACATCTTAATTAGCAATTGATATGGATATTATGTATTGAGTAGCACGTGGATTTCTCCGTGCAAAGTGAGATGGAAAGAAGTGGGCATAAGGTGTCGTATGTGTTAAAGGGTTGGAAGTTGTGGTTTATGGTATGAGATTACAAGAGATGGAATTATTGGAATCGTGTATTAGAAACAATTTGTTTGGTTGAGTTGACATCGTTTTTCCTACTTGAGCACATTTACACTTATTTGTATCCCAATTGTATTGTTGTTTAATTACTTGGTTATTTCTCGTTTCCATTCGTGTTTTCCCCTTATCGTCATTACTGTTTGTAATTTGATTTATTCCTGCTATTGGCATTACTTTGATATCCCTATCTTGTTAGCTTTATGTCATATCCTGCTCAGGTTTATATGTTCGGTAGGTGTCTTGACCTGGCCTCGTCATTACTCTACCGAGGTTAGGCTTGATACTTACTAGGTACCACCGTGGTGTACTCATACTACACTTCTGCACATCTTTTTATGTAGAACCAGGTACTTCAGATCGAGTTGGTTTTGAGACTTGTTCTTGGTGTGGCTGTAGACTTCAAGGTACACCTGTTGGGTGTTTGCAGGCTCCGAAGTCACCTTTTATTGTATTTATTTCCATTGTTTCCTTTTGTTCTAGACAGTGATGTATTCATTCTGTATAACTACTCCTAGAAAGGATTATGACTTGTACTACTACTTTGGGATTGTAAATTGTATAGAGATTTCTATTTCTAAATTGTTCGATGTTAGTAAATATTATCGTTATTTCTGTTAATATTAGGCTTACCTAGTTATAGAGACTAAGTGCCATCATGACTCATTCGGCAGGATTTTAGGTCGTGACAAGTTGGTATCAGAGCCCTAGGTCCACAGGTGCTACGAGTCATAAGCAGGTTTAATAGAGTCTTGTGCATTGATACGGAGATGTCTGTACTTATCTTCGAGAGGCTACAGAAACTATTAGAAAATTCCACTTCTTTCACTCCTTGTCGTGCGATATTGATTTAACTCAAATCATATACCTTACATTCCTTTGCATTTCCTCGTGTACGGTATTGCGCTTTCAGTATCAGCTATGCGCCAGTGGTTCATGATGCTGTAGATAGGCTAGGGGGAGCTAGGGATGCTCAAACATTGTCTCAACGTGTCATCCAGACTGAAGATGCGTAGGTATTGAAGTACTATTCAGTTGTTCACATAAAGGTGCAGTAGGTTCTGACATCTGGTTGATGAGTACGAGCTTGGGAAGGTTTAATTGGTTGGCTAGTCATCGAGATCGTTGTGGGGTCATGAGGTGAATGTTGATTGAGGATAGTTGGTGGTATTGGAGACTGTGGTTTGTATGGGATTTCTACTCAGTGAAAGGTACATGTTATCATTCAAGGCGTTGAAGGAGGCGAGTTTGACTGTCACGAGAATGGACGTGCGCTTAGTAGATGACTTGGAGTACCTTGTGATTGGTGTTGTACGAGCTGTGAAGGTTAGTTTTGAGGATCATTAGATATTGTTTCACATGGCTTCGCGCCAAGTGGGAGAATCCACTAGCGGCATGCAGATCGCAAAGTCAGGTGTTATATCAGTTTTGGCCTGAGATGTGTATATATGGTGTGAGCACGTGATTTTTATCCTATATGAATTACTCCCATAAATTCAAAACAAAATAATTTCCCATTATTTGCAATTTTGTGGATTTTTGTGGCATTTGTTTTGTTACTATTTGCATATTGTCTGTGCATGTTAATTTTGATTAATTAATGAAAAATACAAAAAATACGTGGCATTTGCATTTAGGATTTAATTCTACGGGATTAATTAGTAAATAAGTTGTTTTATAAAAATGGAAAAAAAATCACAAAATAGTTTAATTTGCATTTTGTAATATTAATTTTGACTTTTGCGTAGTTTTTCTTTTAGTTTGTTTTTTAAATTAATTGTGATAATTATCATTTAGGTTTAATTAGTGTTTTTTTAGGTTAATTAGGTTCTAGGGATTAATTTAGATTTCAATTTAATGTTGAAAAAAAAAGAAGAGAAAAATTAGAATGAAGAAAATTGAAAGGAGATATAAAAAGAAATGAGAGTTCAGTTTTTTGGGTTGTTTTAATTTAACTCCCAAGCCCAATGCCCTTTTACTCGTTCAAAATCCAGCCCGATTCTCCCAATACCCAGTCCAATTCCGCCTCCCAACCAAACGACGCCACTCTAACTCGGCAAATCTGGGCCTTTCAATTTGTTTCATCCAACGGCCCCAGAACTGTCTCTCTTCCTGATTAAAAATGTTTGAAAAACCTCAGAGACACTCAGTTCACTCCAAATCCCTCGACACTTCGTCTCTTCCACAGCAAAGCCCTGATCCGCCATTGTTACGGTGTTCCAACTCCAAATCACCCCAAACTCTTCCTCCACAACACCCACTCACCCTTGACCCCTAAGCCATCACCATAATCCCTCAAATCCCCACCAAATCGGGTCAATTCCAGATCTAAAAGAAGAAAGATAAAACCTCCCCAAATATTCGAGCTTCAGAGAACGATTAGGGCTGAAATTGCCATTGGTCACTTGTTCTCGATGAGAACACTCGATTGATGCCGATTTCGGGTCAAATTGAAGTTTGCTTGAGGTTTTTCAAGCCCGTCCACTTGTAAATAGGTATTTTAGATCCTTCTTCTGTTTCTCTTAGTCGTTCAGTTCCAGTTCAAGCCCTGTTTGCTCCATCTCTTCTGCTCTCTATCATTTTCTTCCTCGTTCTGAGTCAGCTATGCCTGCATGCTTAAAAACTTGAGAGTTATTATTTCATGTTTGTTTTAAGTTTATTAGTTCTGTCGTCTTTATTTCATTATGTTTCTCTCTTGTTTAAGTAAATTTTGAGTTTGTGTGTGTGTGTGTGGGGGTAATTTCCTTTAACCCATTAGTCTTTTGAGTTTAATTTTGGTTTGGGCCTTGTTGATCCGAGGCCCAAAGGGAAAGGGGAAGAACTGGTTTGGTAAAACCCAGGTTGGCTGGGTATTTGGGTCAGCTTGACCCAGTTGGTTTTAATGGTAAATGTCAAGGGTGTGGAGGTTAGTTTAGGAATTTGGCTTGAGGAATTTTAGTGTAACTGAAAAGGAAGCTTCCTAGAAGGTGGGGAGGGGGACTGTCTTGCAAAAGTGATAATTAACTAAGGTTAGTTAAGCTAAAATGAAAATTGGGGAAGGGCTGAAATGAAAATCTGATTTCTCTATTGTTGCCCTATTGCCTTGCCTATAAAGGCTCATTTCCTTGCCCTTTAAGGCAGAGTTTAGGAGATAAGAACTTCAGAGATTAAGAGATAAAAATAGAGAAAAAACAAAAAGCGGCTGGATTTCCAAAATAAATCACTGTTCCATTGAACATTTTCTTTGATTTTTGAGTTTTGATTTCTGAAATGTTGTCTGATTCTGGGGTTTGAAGTGATCTGAATTTGAGTCTTGGAAAGAGTTTTAGCTTAAAATTTCTGCTGGTTGAACACTGTTTCATTGGTTTCATCTTGGGTTAATTTCACTCTTTCAAGTGATTGAATCTGAGGTCATATGATGTGCTGTTTACTACTACTACTCTCACTCCCTCAGTTATTTTGCTTTCCAGGTATTCCCTGACTCTATGAAAGATGAGATGCAAGTATGAAAGTTGTAATTGCCTGAAGATTCTATAAATGAATACTGTTCCCTTAATCATAAATGTTAGCTATTCCTTAGTATTTCTGAAGTTAGTGTTGTAGTGTAACAATGATTAGCTTACCTGTTCATTTTTTATATAGTAGTAATGTAATGTTTCCTAGGAAATCCATGCTGCATCCTGTCTTAATGGGAAGCATGACGTCTAATAGTCTGTTGAGGTGTAAGTAATTCAGAACATTTGAGACCATTTTGTGTATGTGGACTGTTGGTTATGCTATCCATATCTAACAGTATAAATGTATTCATTCATGTGGTTAAGCTCTGTTGTTTTCAACTCTTAAGTTATCATGTGGGTTTTTAAAGGGTTGAGGTGTGTTCGATTGAAAAGGGTGATTATTTATTCCTGAAACTGAAGTCTTAGGATTGATATTCTAATTGGTGCACGTCTGTTGATGCTTAATAATTAAGTATATGTATTTGCTTGAAAAATGAAGTTTGGCTTGGTTGAACATGCAAAGGTCTGGTTGTAAGTTTGAGTCAAAAGCATATGGATCATTGTGGTAGGAATCACAAATTAAACCAAGTTTGCTTTCATGCTGGCTCAGTTTGTCAATTCACGTTTACATTACCAATATGATTTCTTGTTAAATAGAAGCCATAATTTATTTTTAAATTAACTTGTGGTCATTTGAATTGGGTGGATTAAGCATTGAGTTCGTTTGAGGTAATTGTGAATTAAGTCATATGTGCAATGTCGTTTGGGGCCAAATGGATCGATTGGTCAAGTAAAGGCATAGTAGGCTTCGAATTAGCTTTATAAAACTTGGGAATTGGATTCACTCGGCTTGCTTTAAATAATCCGATGCTTGCAAGTTTAAGGACTCGATCTGGAGTCCTACCTCCCGCTGGTGCCCAGTTTTCTCGAGGATTTGGGCTCATGATTGGGCCCGAGTTGGAAATTAGTTACTTCTCTTTATAGGGCTGGTGGCTCGAGCCCAAGAGAATCCATTCTCCCGATTGATCTGTTAATTTAAAGTTAGTTCAATTTCTTAGGCCAAAGCTTTGATAAGTCTTCCCCTTCAATTAATTGGATTCCCTATATGAATTGGAGGTGAGCCATACTAGGTGACACACACAGTGAATGGCCCTCGTAATTTAATATAGAAGCCTCTTGATTAGAATAAGTCGAGGCGCGCCGTGCCAAACAAAAATGACAATTGCATGGCCCTCGTTCAATTAATTTTATTTTAATCCTTAGAATCTGAGGCGTGCCATTTAGTTGAACTTCCGTGGCCCTCGCAAAGTTGCAAATGCATAGTTGCTTTAGGCACGCCATAAAATTAATTTCCTAAACTCGGGTGCGCATTTATGTGACCCAAATCCAAATCTCAACATTAGATAAAATATGTTGCGGACTGCGGGTGCATTTATGTGACGTGGTTCGAGACATATTTTAAATGACGTTGCAATCTTCCTTTAAAAATGAATAGAAGCAGTTAAAAATTTAAAATTGCACATAGGATTAAACATGTTTAAAATCAGATAATTAGGCCAATAATAACAATTAAGCGACCGTTCTAGAACCACGGAATTCGGAAATGCCTAACACCTTCTCTCGGGTTAACAGAATTCTTTACCCGAATTTCTGATTCGCGGACTATAATACAGATTCAACCTTTTCCTCGACTCGGGATTTGAACCGGTGACTTGGGACACCATAATTATCCCAGGTGGTGACTCTAAATCTTTTAATAATAAATCCCGTTTTGATTGTCCTTTAATTGAAAAAACTCCCTTATATGCTCCTTCCAGGGGTGTAGTGAAAAAGGAGGTGTGACAGCTCTGGCGACTCTGCTGGGGAATCAAACCCAGAATCTTTGGCTCAAGGTTCAGAATTCGAGCTTAGAAGAATTGTTATAGTTGGCTTTATTTATTATCTGATTTTGGTACATGTTTGGGCCTAATGTGCTAAGTATTGCTTTTATCGCTTTGATATTATCCGAACTGTATATAAATTACTACGAAACCCTTCTCTTCTCATCTTAGGGGATGTGCTCGCTGGTCGAGACTCCATATTCTGTTAGTGTCATACCTTGTGTCACGACCCAATTCCCCGAACCCGGTCGTGATTGTGCCTCTCGTGAAGACAATGCCAGCAAGACCAAAACGGAACACCTCTTTTAAATAATTAATTATCATAAACGGTAATAAAACATAATATAATATCCATAAATTGCGGAATTTAACGATAATAACAGCAAGAACCATCCCGATGCAGCCCAAACCGGGGTGTCACAAGTCATGAGCAACTAAGAAATCCGGATACAAGTCTACTGAACACTAATTCCGATACAATAGTTCTAAAAATATGAAAATGATAAGATAAGGGAGGCACAGGGTTTTGAACGCCAACAACTACCTCGTAGTCTCCAAATCACTGCCTGAACTGGGAGAATCAGCACTCAGGAGCGGACTCTGCGATGCTTGAATCTGCACTTATGATGCATGGAGTAATGTAAGTACTCTGACTCAGTGAGTAATAATTATAAATAATGGATGAAAGTATGAAAACACGTAAAGGCACAAAGAAATTCCATATCAAGCAGTAAAATCACTTAAAGCAGTAAATCAGTGAAGAAATCAAATAATATTCCTTTTTAAAACAAGTAAAACAGGTAATTTAATAGGTAAATAACAAGTAGAAATCCGCCCCTCGGGCACAGTATCAATCGCTCAGAACAGTATCAGCCCCTCGGGCTCAGTATCAATCGCTCAGAACAGTATCAGCCCCTCGGGCTCACTCTCAGATCATAATAGGTGCCCGCGCTCACTGTGGGTGTGCAGACTCCGAAGGGGCCCCTTACGGCTTAAGCGCTATATCAAGCCACCTCGTGGCATCATCACTCGGTACTCGGCCCCACATCACTCGGCACTCGGCCTCACATCCCTCAAGCCACCTCGTGACATATAAAGTATCTCAGGCCCTCGGCCTCATATCACTCAGCATATCCTCACATATGGCCCTCGGCCTCACTCAGTCCAAAAATTATCACAAGCCCCTTGGACATTAGTAAAACAGTAGTTCTCAGCCCAAAATATGATGTAAAATATCATTTAAGTTTCAAATCTGAGTAAAAGTGGTTGAATTTGTAAAACAATAGATATCAATAGGACTGAGTTCAAATAATAAGTCAAGCAGTGAGGAAATAGTGATAAAAATCTCCGATGGGTTCAAATAGTTGGCACGAACCCCAAATATGGCAATTAGCCCAAATCATGATGATAACAAATGAATTTCAGTCAAATACACGGTAAAATCATCAATCAGGACGGACCAAGTCACAATCCCCAGTAGTAAAAGACCCCACGCTCATCATCCAGCACGTATCTTGCCTCAATATAGCACTACGATGTGCAATTCGGGGTTTTCAAACCCTCAAGACATCATTTACAATCATTACTCACCTCGAACCGGCTAAATCTCTAGCTCGCGACACCTTTGCCCCTCAAATCGGCCTCCACGAGCGTCAAATCTATCCAAAATCAGAATGAATATGTCACAATATGCTAAGGAAACAAAGCCCAAGCAAAAACAATCAACAAAGGGCACGATTCCCAAAATTACCAAAACCCGAGCCCCAGGACCACATCTGGGAATTGGGTAAAATTTACATTTTCAGAATCCTCATACCCTCACGAGTCTAACCATACCAAAATTATCCAATTCCGATATCATTTGGTCCTTCAAATCATCATTTTATATTTTTGAAAGGTTTCACAATTTTCTTCCCAAATTCCATCCCAAATCATGAATTAAATGATGAATTCAATGATAGATTCATGTACTCTAGCCGAATCTGAGTTAGAATCACTTACCCCGATGAATATCTTGAAAAACCTTCGAAAAATCGCCAAAATCCGAGTTCTCTAGGTCAAAATATTAAATAAAACCCAAAACCTCGTATTTATAGAGTACCCCTCAGATTTCAGCCTCCGCGGGCTGCACCAGATCGACCACGGTCAGCACAAGCCAGTGCGGTCCACGCAAAAACAACCGCGGCCGCACAAGCCTTCCTCTGCAGTGACAGACTTTAGTATTTTGGCCATAACTTTTTCTAAAGATGTCCAAATTGCAATATCTTTACTGTTGGTGAAACCAGAGACAAAGGGCTACAACTTTTGTTTTTAAATTATCTCGAAATTCCTTGTAGATCAAAAGATATGAGCTTCCGAAGTAGGACTAGTGAATCTTTCCCCACCGCGGCCACACACCATTTTGTGCGGTCCGCATGACACCTACCGCGGCCGCACTTCTTTTTGTGCGGTCCTCACAATACATACCGCGGCCTCACTTCTTTTTGTGCGGACTGCGCGGATGGTTTCCGAGGCCTGCAACCCTCCTGGACCTGCTACAACTATGATTTTCGGCCTAAAACATCCCGGAACCTACCCGGGACCCCCGAAACTTCAAACTAATTGTACCAACACATCCTATGACATCGTTTAAACATGTTTAACACTTCGGAACGCTTACAACAACATCAAATTACCATTTTAACATAGGATTCAAGCCTAAGAACTCCAAGAACTCTTAAATTATGCTTTCGGTCAAAAAGTCTATCAATTCTCGTCCGAATGACCTGAAATTTTGCACACACATCCTAAATGACACAACGAAGCTACTGCAACTCTCGAAATTTCATTCCGACCCTTATATCAAAATCTCACCTATCAACCCGAAATTGCTAAAATATCAATTTCGCCAATTCAAGCCTAAATCTCCTCTACAACTCCAAAACCCATTCAGAACGCGCTCCTAAGTCACAAATCACCTAACGGAGCTAACCAAACCATAAAAATTCCAATCCGAGATCAAATACACACAAGTCAAATCTTGGTCAAACCTTTCAAATTTTAAGCTTTCATTGAGATTGTTCTTCCAAATTAAATTCTGATTAACTTGAAACCCAACACCAACGATTTACATAAGTCATATTGCATCACACGAGGCAAGTCATGCCCGAGAACTGGCGAGCGAAATGCAAAAGCTCAAAACGACCAGTCGGGTCGTTACATCTTGAAATAAGAAAGAGGCTCGGACAAGTTACCATGCCGGATTGCCTTTTGGTTCCCGGTACGTAGCCCCTCCTCGATTCGAGTTGTCCGCTCGGGTACACAGTCTAGAACACATACTCAGGTTTTGAACCTAGAATAACTCAGCCTCATGCCGGATCCCTAGTAGGAACGTTTGTTTGCATCATGTGCATTTGACTTTGGAGACTCAATACAGGGGTTGGGTCTGTCTAGGACAGGTGTACCCGAAATGAAAAGACCATCCTGATGCATCCTAATGTGCTACATGTTGCATTTCTTCAAGGGTAAAAGGGTCATTTGGCGGACCAATGATAGTTGAGGGCAAATGAAAAGAAAAAAGAGAAAAAGAAAAAAAGAGGGTGAAGTGTGAAGATAAAGCAAGTAGGACCTGGTTATGTTTTTTGTTACATTTTTATTAAGAAAAAAAAAACATCAAAAATTCAAAAAAAGATTTTGCACTTTTTATCATTTTTAAAAAATCAAAAATCAAAAAAAAAAAAATCCAAAAAGATTTTACATGTTTAATCATTTTTCAAGAAAAAGCAAAAGAAAAAAAATATGTTTTCTCTAAATTAGTTATTTTTTTAATTCTCGCCCGTATCTAATCTGCCCGAACTATACATACCTGATTCTCGTCTTTCGGGGCGTGATACGTAGGCAACCCACATTGGGTCCGGTCTTCCTAGTAAATCTTAGGTTATTGGCTTTGCGGGGTCTTAGCCAAATTTTACACTTCTAGCCACCTTTTGGCCAAATAAACCATTTTGCGAAAATAGCCTTAATCATGTCTTGCGTGTGTCTAGTAGGGAATGTTTTTGTCTCACATAGTGTTGGTTTAAGTTTTCTCATACAGGTGTGGATCTATTTATCGGAGTGTGAGCATGACAGATACCCCAGGATCACTGCATCCGGGAGTTGCCTGAGGAGTTTTTTATGTTTTAGAGTCTTTTTTCATATTTTACTTTCTAGTCCTGTATAGTAGTATTCAGTCATTTAGTTGATTTTTGAGTTTATAATAGTCTAGTTAAGTTTGCCGAGTCTTTTGTTATTGTGTTTGGAAATGTGTTACAAGTCAAAAATCCAAAAAAAAAAAGCAAAAAAAAAAAGAAAGAAATTTTTGCGTTTTTATATTTCCGTTATAAGTTTTCTTTAGAATACTAATTGAAGAAATGAAAAAAAAAATTTGGAGGTGGTTTTTCCTTTAGGCAATTAATATCTAGGACTTAAAATAAAAATTGTCTTTATATTTCCTTTACTATATTAGGACCAAAACTTCAAAAAAAAAAAAAAGAATATTTGTTTTAGTACCTCTTTAAAGATTTTCTCTAAGATATTAATTCCAAAAATCCAAAAAAAGAGATTTTCTTTTGAGGGAAAATTATTTTATTCTACAAGAACTTTAGGACATTGTACATAGAAGAAATAACATACCTTATCTTCTGTTTATCCTTAAACATTTCTCCTTCAGGTAATTAAATTGAAATCAAAAAACAGTTTTTTTGTTTATCTTTTTCATTTTGAAATCTTTCTTCAAGGATATCAATTAAAAATTTGAATATTTTTTCTTTGGTTTATTGTTTAGATTTCCTTCCTAAAAAAAAGAATCAAAAAATATTTTTGTAGAGTTTTTTCCTTAATAAGTTCCCTTAGAGTGTTTATTTCAAAAAGAAAAAAAAAAGAGAACAAAAATATTTGCTCATTAAGCTTGAGTTTAGAATAGGTCATAGATCGTTGAGGCTAGAAAATTAAAAAAAAGGGGGTTTTGCTTCTGCTATTTCTCTTTTTGCATCAGAGCAGTCATTAAGGTAAAAAAAGAAAGAAAAAGGAAAAAAAGAGAACGTTGGCTTGTTTACTTTATTCCCGATCTTCCAGAACTATGCAAAGATCTGATTCATGCGGCGTCATGATATGTAGGGAACCTACATAGGGTTCGACCAAATCATTTTTTTTATTTATTAAAAGAAAAAAAAATAGAGAGGAAAAAGGAAAAAAAGGAGAAATCATGGGATGTGAGAAATGAGAGGAAAGAAAAGAGTGATAATTAGAAGGAAAAAGAGGAAGGAAAATGAGCAAGCAAGTGCTGGAAAAGCAAAGAAAAGAGAGGTTGAAATGAACAAATTGGGATGATGCCAACTGACCTTTGTACCCTCGAAGTCATTTTAGAACCGATAACTGTGGCTAGGTGCATTGCACAGAAAGTGAGATTATCTTATGTTAAAATACCTTAACGCTAACGTGATGGCTTCATTTTTGAAAGGTGGTTGGTTTGTGGTTCTCGAAGTAGTAACTCCTCTCCACAACATAAAGTCAAAAGGCAATGGCAAACAACAATAGAACCGGAGTTGGTTGATACCGGGGCCTGGAAGCAGTTGGTTGAACAGGACACTGGTTTGGCTGACGAGGTAAAGATGTTAAGACAACACATGGCGGACATGTATCAGGCTTGGATGACTGGAAAGGCACCACCCCTGCCACCACATAGCTTCCTAGATGCCGCCCTTACCCAAGCTCCGGACATAATGCCAGATGATCCTCCATACTCTCCAGATCCACCCACATATCTCCAAGCTCATGATGCCCAATATTACCCCTTAGAGGTTTCCCACAAGGTTCCCTACTCATACAAACAGAGCCCGCGGGATGAGCCTCATGTTGAAAATGAAAGGTTCACAGGAAGAGAAGGGAAAGATGGGATACCTAGGAGGCTGAAAGGCATAGAACAATCCTTGAAGAACAAGCAAGGAAGGGGAGACCAGGGTAGCACGATTTACAAAGAACTATCTGTGTCCCCTGGTGTTCGCCTGCCCGCGGGGTTCAAAGTGCCAAAATTTAACTTGTATGATGGGTGTGGAGATCCGGTAGCCCACCTGAGGGTTTATTGCAGTGAAATGCGAATTGTTGGAGAGAAAGATGACTTGATGATGACGTATTTCAGTGAGAGCCTGACTGGGGCAGCTATGGACTGGCATACTCGTCACGATGTTGGTAAGTGGCCTACATTGGGTGATATGGCTTAATATTTTGTTTGATACTTTCAATACAAATCAGGTGTTATCCCAGACCGCTCCTCCCTATCTAAAATGGAAAAGAAGCCGGAAGAAAGCTTTAGGGAGTTTGGGCTAAGATGGAGGGAGCAAGCTGCTCGAGCCAATACCCCGATTGGTGAAGAAGAAATGGTTGAGCTTTTCCTACAAGCCCAGGGGCCCACCTACTTCAGTCATTTTATCCCGGCCTTAGGAAAGCTTTTCAATGATGTGTTAAAAATGGGGGAGCTAGTAGAAGAGGGAATCAAGTCAGGCAAAATCATGAGTTGTTCGAAAGACATTCACAACATCCCAGTAAGCTTGGTTGGAAGAAAGAGAAACAAAAAAGATGATCCGATGGGCCTTCCTCCTCAATACTTCCAGTCCTGACATCGTCCCCGTGGATATCCTTTTGCACCAGATGACCCTCCCCAATGCTATTTCTCTCCACAGAATTCCCAAAGTCGTACATCACTTTCCCAGTACCTAGCTCCACAAAATGCCTATCTACCCCCACGAGCCTACCGAAAACCCCCTGGATCAGGTTTTCGGCCTAATCAAGAATTTAAGAACAAGAGGTTACGGAAGAAGAAAACCTTCACTCCATTAGGAGAGTCATATGCCAGTCTGTTCCAGAAGCTAAGGAAATTGGAAATGTTGAAGCCGACCCAGATAAAAATGTCAAACCCTCTTCCAAAGAAGTTTGATTTTTCTCAAAGGTGTACATATTGCTCAGATTCCCCAGGTCATGACATAAAGAAGTGTTGGAATCTGAAGAATGTGATTCAGAAGCTTATTGATGCAGGCGACATTGTCATGCAAAATCCAGATGCAGCAGACACCAGCCAAAGTCCATCACCTGTGCACAATGAGACGCACGTGGTGGGTATGATTTATTTGGAAAGAGAATGTGAGAATTCTTCTGGAAGCCTCGAAGGTCCATGTGCTACTAAGCTTTCAGTGCTATCAGAGTTTGATCTTAAGAACGAGCCGGTAAAAGGAACCTAAAAGCAATTTGTTAAAAACAATGTGATGAAGACTTGTGAAGGTCCTAGTATTGTTGATGCAGAATTCAGTGGCTAAGATACCGTGCTTGGTAATTGGAAAGATGCTCCATTTCTTGGTCGGCCGGAGAAGAGTTTTGGTGGTTTAGTTTGTTGTCATTTCTGTTGTTCGGGTTATTTCAGAGTTGTAATCCGGATATTGTCTTGTGACTCAAACCCTTCTATCCTTTTATTTTGTCTAGTTCGTTTAGTCGTAGTATCTCATCTAGTGTTATCTAGGTTTGTTTTAGGGTTGTACCCCATTTTATTTTGCTTGTTTTGTGGTTCAAACCCTTTCACCGTTTGTCTAATGCAATTCTTTGTTTTTTGCTATTTCTAGTCATTTTTTTTCAGTTCTCTTCTCCTTTTACAGTTCTTTTCATAATGGTTCTAGTGACATGACATGCACAACATAATTCTCAGCCTGATCTTTAAAAGTCAGCTTAGTCAGGAAGCAATGAAATAATTTTGAAGATGATGGAGACATTTGAGGGAAATAAGTAAAGACATTGTGAGATCATTTCAAGCCCAAATTATGTGAAACTGGGGCAGATAGAACATAAAGAAACCTTATTAAAATGCATCATGCCGCATCGGGTTAAAGCTAAAGGCAAGTTTACCCAAATTGACAGAGGCCGTTCGTGGTAATGAGAGTGAGGGTGTTGTCCAAAGGTGCTTTGTAGTTAACAGATGTAGAAGGCAAATGTGTGGATATGGTTATCTAATCTGGTACAATCAAAAGATGTTACAAATGTTTTCCTTGATTTGTTTAATTGTGTAGTTTGCATTTGGCATGTTTTGGAGATTGGAATGATGAAGGTATTTTGTTTTGCTATCTAAACACTTTATCCTTTGCTACCCCTTTGAGCCTTATTTATTTTCTTTCATACCCCTCTTTCGGAATCAGTAACAAATATCAGAAACACAAGCGTGAAAGATAAGTAAAGGAAAAAGAAAAAAGAAAAAGAAGAAAAGAGAGAAAAAGAAGAAGAAAAGGAAAAAAAAGAAGAAAAAGAAAAAGAAAGAAAAAAAAACAACAAAAAAACAAAATAACAAAAAGAGAAAAAGAAGAAAGAAAAGAAAAGAGGAGAAAGAGGAAGTAAAAGGAAAGAAAAATCACAACAACAAAGTAATTCCTATGACATGAACTACGTTCGACCTGATTCCTTTTAAGGATACGTAGGCAGCCTCACGGTTCTGTCCTATCAAAAATAAAAATCCAAAAGTCCCCAAGCAAGAAATTGGGGCAGAAGTTGTGGTTCTTGTAAGAAATCTGATTCCGAAAGTTGTAATCTTGAACCCAAATGAGTTGTTTTGAGCCTTTTGATACCCTTTCTTTCTAACCCCATCCAAAAGTTCACATTACGGTCCAAAGAAAGACCTTCCGATCAGTCTTCGAGAGATGTCAAGGCGAGCAAGTAGAGGTGAATCATATCAGGGGCAACACTCCGATCCAAACAAGGGAAATGAAAAAAGAGAGAGTCTTATTGATGAAAACCCTCACGGGTACCGCAAGGCGATGAAAGCTGAGCAAAATCAAAATGAGAGAGTCTTATGGGTGAAAACCTTCACGGGCACCTTAAGGTGACTGTAAGTTGAGAGAAAGAACAAAATGAGAGAGGCTTGATGCTGAAAACCCTTCGGGCACTACAAGTCGAATAAGGATTGTGAGTCAGATTGAATAATCAGAGCATTGAAGTCCAGTTTCACGGTTTAAGGGTACAACAAGAGTTGAACATCAAACTTGCTTAACAGAATAGGCCTCAGGTGCATGTCATGGTCATTCGAGTTGGTATCCACATCTGATAGGTTTCTATTTTGTAGTTTTCTTGTTAGGAATCATCTCTTTCCATTGTCCTTTACTCTATCCCTTTTATCTTATTTACTTCCTCTTCATGAGTGTGTTTGGTCGGAACAAGTAAGAAATGACTTCAAAATTTGCCACCAACTTTCCAATTGCACAAAACGAAATCTGGCTAGCACGTCACAGTGTCATAAGTCAGAAAAGAACAACAAGCGCACTGAGTTGGTAACGATCAACATGCTTTGGGGTCCATGAGAAATACAAAGGTTTGATATATTTCAATTCGTGAACAATGCAACAGATAGAGGATGTTGGGTGAACGGGTCAAAGGTATTCTTTGTGATGAGATCAACAAAAAAAGTGGTTAACCAGTGACAAGCAAGGTCTTCCAAGGAGAAATCAAAGTTATCGTGACAAATGAGGGAACAATAGACTTCAAGGCCAAGGCCAGTGATTTAAGTCAGGAAAGAACAGCATGCGCACTAAGTTGATGGCAATTAACGTGCTTTGGAATTTATGAGAAACACAAAGGTGCAGTACATGTCAACACAAAAGCACAATGCAACAGATGGATGGTGTTAGGTGGACGGATCAAAGGTATTTTTGGTGAAACACAAAGGTTGGTAAATATCAGTTCATGAGCAATGCAACAGATAGAGGGAATTGGGTCTGAACGGAGAAGGGGTATTTTCTGTGATAAGGACGACAGAGAAAGTGGTTAGTCCATAAACAAGCAAGTTCCTCGAGTGGAAATCAGTTATCATGGAAAGTGAAGGAGCAATCACCCTCAAAGTCAAGGCCACAAACCAACCACCACATTTTAAACTGACAAGATTTTTCTTTGATTGAAACAGGGGCAGAAAATTTCGTTTGTTTCGGAGAAACCAACCGTAAGGAAAGGCAAGCGCCAGACAGTTTTGACTGTAAATTTTCAGGACCCTCATGGAAAATGGGACCTAGTTTAAAAATCGAAACAATCATAAGTAGCAAAATCTAGCATAAATATACCCCAAGGAATATAAGTTGGTTTCAAAGTTTGCATGTTTAAGATAGGATTCAATTAGGAGTTTTCGGGACCCTCCTGAATAATGGGACCTAGATTTAAGATTGTTGTTAGATAACAAGATATAGCGGAAATAATACCTTTAGAAGATATAACTTAGATTTAAAATTGTCGTTTAATTAGGAGTTGTCAGGACCCTCCTGAATAATGGGACCTAGCTTTAAAATTTCCATTGGATAACAAAATTTAGCGTAAATTCTGGTGTAGGGTAATATAATTTAGCCATAAAATTATCACTCTTAAGATAAAACTTGACTTTTGATTTTCAGGACCCTCATGGATAATGGGGAGTAGTTTAAGACCCTCTTGATAACAAGATTTAGCAGAAGTCACACCTTTAGAAGATATAACTTAGATTTAAATTTGTCGTTTAATTAAGAGTTGTTAGGACCCCCCTGGATAATGGGACCTAGCTTTCAAATTCTTAGTAATATTTGGTAATATGATTCAGTTTAACACTCACATATGTGCCCAACTACCAAACTGGGGCAGAAAATTTTTCTTTGTTTTGTCTATTTTTGTTGAAATCATGTACCCACTTGGAGAACTGGGAGAAGCAGTTCAAGTTTAGCAGTCAGGCGCCCACCTGGACAGCACGGGAATACAATTCAAGTTCATCAGTCAGGCGCCCACCTGGAGAGCACGGGAATACAATTCAAGTTCAGCAGTCAGGCGCCCACATGGAGAGCACGGGAATACAATTCAAGTTCAGCAATCAGGAGCCCACCTAGAGAGCATAGGAATACAATTCAAGTTCAGCAGTCAGGCGCCCACCTGGAGAGCAAGGGAATACAGTTCAAGTTAAGCAATCAGGCGTCCACCTGAAAAAAGAGAAAACATCTTAGATTACAATTCAAGTCGGCAATAAATCAACATGGTAACAAGAGCTGCAAGATCAAGTTTAAAGATATAGATAGGATTCTTGTAATGCATAGATCATAGTCTAGTCTAGTTTTTTTTATTTTGACATGGTGTAATAAGGAGTTCAGTAAGCAGTAGCAGCAGCAGCAATAATAGTGAAATCACAGCTTCATGGTAGTCCTAGCTACCAAACATTCCCGAACTACACTGACCTGATTCCTTTATAGCCAAGGATATGTAGTCAATCTCGGAAGTAGGGTGCGGTCAAATCTTTCAAAAATGCTTCGCACGGAATATTCAAACGGGCAAAAATCGCTCGTATACGCTCACTTTATCTTTGCACGAAAACTCTTTGTGCTTCCGAGCAAAGAGGGGCAACTGTGAGCACGTAATTTTTGCCCTATATGAATTACTCCCAAAAATTCAAAACAAAATAATTTTTCATTATTTGCAATTTTGTGGATTTTTGTGGCATTTTTTTGTTACTATTTGCATATTGTCTGTGCATGTTAATTTTGTTTAAATAATGAAAAATACAAAAAATACGTGGCATTAGCATTTAGGATTTAATTCTACATTTTAGGATTAATTAGTAAATTAGTTGTTTTATAAAAATGGAAAAAATCACAAAATAGTTTAATTTGCACTTTGTAATATTAATTTTGACTTTTGTGTAGTTTTTCTTTTAATTTGTTTTTATATTAATTGTGATAATTATCATTTAGGTTTAATTAGTATTTTTTTAGGTTAATTAGGTTCTAGGAATTAATTTAGATTTTAACTTAATGTTAAAAAAAAAAGAGAGAAAAATTAGAATGAAGAAAATTGAAAGGAGATATAAAAAGAAATGAGAGTTCAGTTTTTTGGGTTGTTTTAATTTAACTCCCAAGCCCAATGCCCTTTTACCCGTTCAAAATCCAGCCCGATTCTCTCAATACCCGGTCCAATTCCGTCTCCCAACCAAACGACGGCGCTTTAACTCGGCAAATCTGGGCCTTTCAATTTGTTTCATCCAACGGCCCTGGAACTGTCTCTCTTCCTGATTAAAAATGTCTGAAAAACCTCAGAGACACTCAGTTCACTCCAAATCCCTCGACACTTCGTCTCTTCCACAACAAAGCCCTAATCCGCCATTATTACGGTGTTCCAGCTCCAAATCACCCCAAAATCTTCCTCCGCAACACCCACTCACCCTTGACCCCTAAGCCATCACCATAATCCCTCAAATCCCCACCAAATCGGGTCAATTCCAGATCTAATAGAAGGAAAAAAGAAAGATAAAACCTCCCCAAATCTTCGAGCTTCAGAGAACGATTAGGACTGAAATTGCCATTGGTCGCTTGTTCTCGACGAGAACACTCGATTGATGTCGATTTCGGGTAAAATCGAAGTCCGCTTGAGGTTTTTCAAGCCCGTCCACTTGCAAATAGGTATTTCAAATCCTTCTTCTGTTTCTCTTAGTCGTTCAGTTCCAGTTCATGCCCTATTTGCTCCATCTCTTTTGCTCTCTATCATTTTCTTCCTCGTTCTACGTCAGCTATGCCTACATGCTTAAAAACTTGAGAGTTATTATTTCATGTTTGTTTTAAGTTTATTAGTTCTGTCGTCTTTATTTCATTATGTTTCTCTCTTGTTTAAGTAAATTCTGAGTTTGTGTGTGTGGGGGGGGGGGGTAATTTCCTTTAACCCATTAGTCTTTTGAGTTTAATTTTGGTTTGGGCCTTGTTGATTCGAGGCCCAAAGGGAAAGGGGAAGAACTGGTTTGGTAAAACCCAAGTTGGCTGGTTATTTGGGTCAGCTTGACCCAGTTGGTTTTAATGATAAATGTCAAGGGTGTGGAGGTTAGTTTAGGAATTTGGCTTGAGGAATCTTTAGTGTAACTGAAAAGGAAGCTTCCTAGAAGCTGGGGAGGGGGACTGTCTTGCAAAAGTGATAATTAACTAAGGTTAGTTAAGCTAAAATGAAAATTGGGGAAGGGCTGAAATGAAAATCTGATTTCTCTATTGTTGCCCTATTGCCTTGCCTATAAAGGCTAATTTCTTTGCCATTCAATGAAGATTTTAAGAGATAAGAACTTCAGATATTAAGGGATAAAAATAGAGAAAAAACAAAAAGCGGCTGGATTTCCAAAATAAATTACTGTCCATTGAACATTTTCTTTGATTTTTGAGTTTTTGATTTCTGAAATGGTGTCTGATTCTGGGGTTTGAAGTGATTTGAATTTGAGTCTTGGAAAGAGTTTTAGCTTAAAATTTCTGCTGGTTGAACATTGTTTCATTGGTTTCATCTTGGGTTAATTTCACTCTTTCAAGTGATTGAATCTGAGGTCATATGTTGTGCTATTTACTGCTACTACTCTCACTCCCTATGTTATTTTGCTTTCCAGGTATACCATGACTCTATGAAAGATGAGATGCAAGTGTGAAAGTTGTAATTGCCTGAAGATTCAATAAATGAATATTGTTCTGTTAATCATAAATGTTAGCTATTCCTTAGTATTTCTGAAGCTAGTGTTGTAGTGTAACAATGATTAGCTTACCTGTTCATTTTTTATATAGTAGTAATGTAATGTTTCCTAGGAAATCCATGCTGCATCCTGTCTTAATGGGAAACATGAGGTCTAATAGTCTGTTGAGGTGTAAGTAATTCAGAACATTTGAGACCATTTTGTGTATGTGGACTGTTGGTTATGCTATCCATATCTAATAATATAAATATATTCATTCATGTGGTTAAACTCTGTTGTTTTCAACTCTTAAGTTATCATGTAGGTTTTTAAAGGGTTGATGTGTGTTCGATTGAAAAGGGTGATTATTTATTCCTAAAACTGAAGTCTTAGGATTGATATTCTAATTGGTGCACGTCTGTTGATGCTTAATAATTAAGTATATGTATTTGCTTGAAAAATGAAGTTTGGCTTGGTTGAACATGCAAAGGTCTGGTTGTAAGTTTGAGTCGAAAGCATATGGATAATTGAGGTAGGAATCACAAATTAAACCAAGTTTGCTTTCATGCTGGCTCAGTTTGTCAATTCACGTTTACATTACCAATATGATTTCATGTTAAACAGAAGCCATAATTTATTTTTAAATTAACTTGTGGTCATTTGAATTGGGTGGATTAAGCATTGAGTTCGTTTGAGGTCATTGTGAATTAAGTCATATGTGCAATGTCGTTTGGGGCCAAATGGATCGATTGGTCAAGTAAAGGCATAGTGGGCTTCGAATTAGCTTTATAAAACTTGGGAATTGGATTCACTAGGCTTGCTTTAAATAATCTGATGCTTGCAAGTTTAAAGACTCGATCTGGAGTCCTACCTCCCGCTGGTGCCCAGTTTTCCCGAGGATTTGGGCTCATGATTGGGCCTAAGTTGGAAATCAGTTGCTTCTCTTTATAGGGCTAGTGGCTCGAGCCCAAGAGAATCCATTCTCCCGATTGATCTGTTATTTAAAGTTAGTTCAATTTCTTAGGCCAAAGCTTTGATAAGTCTTCCCCTTCAATTAATTAGATTCCCTATATGAATTGGAGGTGAGCCATACTAGGTGACACACACCGTGTATTGCCCTCGTAATTTAATACAGAAGCCTCTTGATTAAAATAAGTCGAGGCACGTCGTGCCAAACAAAAATGACAATTGCATGGCCCTCGTTCAATTAATTTTATTTTAATCCTTAGAATCCGAGGCGTACCATTTAGTTAAACTTCCGTGGCCCTTGCAAAGTTGCAAATGCGTAGTTGCTTTAGGCACGTCATAAAATTAATTTCCTAAACTTGGGTGCACATTTATGTGACCCAAATCCAAATCTCAACGTTAGATAAAATGTGTTGCGGACTGCGGGTGCATTTATGTGACATGGTTTGAGACATATTTTAAATGACGTTGCAATCTTCCTTTAAAAATGAATAGAAGCGGTTAAAAAGTTAAAATTGCACATAGGATTAAACATATTTAAAATCAGATAATTAGGCCAATAATTACAATTGAGCGACCGTGCTAGAACTACGAAACTCGAAAATGTCTAACACCTTCTCCCGGGTTAACAGAATTCCTTACCCGAATTTCTGCTTCGCGAACTGTAATACAGAGTCAACCTTTTCCTCCACTCAGGATTTGAACCGGTGACTTGGGACACCATAATTATCCCAGGTGGCGACTCTGAATCTTTTAATAATAAATTCCATTTCGATTATCCTTTAATTGAAAAAACTCCCTTATATGCCCCTTCCAGGGGTGTAGTGAAAAAGGAGGTGTGACATATGGTATTCGAAGGTTCCCTGAAATTTATATGTAATTAAGATCTGAGATCTTTCATGGGATTATGTCGGGGTTTACAGTATTTTTGCATCATTAATGGCTCAACATTTCAGTATCAAGGGGAGCCGGAGAAACAACTTCAGATTCACAGAAGGTCTATTTAGCATGGGCATCTTGGTTGCGTCATTACGGGGTGCTTCAGAGGGAATGCGGTGGTTTATGAGCTTCTAGGCCACGTGGTTCATGATAGGATTATCTGTATTTGGGCTTTGATTGGGATCATTGCATATCGACAGGGAGAAGTATTACCCCAGAGGAAAAAACAAAGAGTATCCGAAGAAATGGGTCAGCTCCGGCGTTGGGTCATCATAGTAATAGAAGTAATTGGTCTTTTTGAATAGGAGTTCCCTAGCAGTTTTTGTAGTACTCTTGGGTTGGACAGTTTGTGTGACCCGGTTGAGTTGGGGAGATGCAGTCCTGATGACTTAGTTGTGCGCGGGCGGATCTCGGAGAGTTCTCGATGGTAATTTATTTTGTTATTATTTTACTTAGTTATGAGTATTATTATTAGTTAAATGTTGGGTTGTGTAATTACACGTGTTTGCCGTGGTAAGTTATTAAGTTTAAGTCTCACAAGTATCCAGTAGCATAGTAAGAGTATTTAAAAAAATGCATGAATATCACACCTATAATTTGAACTCGTGACCTCTGATCCCGACTCGGAACCTGACCCCCGACCACTCGCCCAGACTCCTGACTCAGAACCCCAACTACCCCCGATCCCGACCTCCAACTACCCCAATTCCGACCCCAACCTCATCCCAGACTCCTGACTCAGACTCCTAATTACCCTCGATCACGACCCCGACCTTACTCCTATCCTCATCCCAGACTCCTGACGCGGACCCCCAACTACCCCTGATCCCAACCCCCGTTTTGATACCGCATGCGAACCCCTACCCCGACCTGACCTCGAACCCGAGCACGAATTGACCTCAACCCTGAACCACGTCCTGGATTCTGACCCTGAACATGGACCCTCACCACCTCGCTCCTTCCCTCGCCCTTCCTATCCCATTTCCTTTAGTATTCGCTTAGATTTTATATTTTTTCAAAAATAATTTCGGCTAACTAACCAAACACTAGAAAATAAGTAAGAAAATCACTTATTTTTAGAGAAATATTTTTCAAGAAAATCTTTTTTTCTTCATACAAAACACACCCTAAGAAGACTTTAGAGTCAGCCAAAAATTACCGTGGTACACTTGGTGTCACACCCCTTTTTTACCCCTCCAAAAGATAATGTGTGTTATGGATTGTGGGTTAAAGAGTTTTTCCAATTAAAGTGACAAACTTGAGTAGGGATTATTTTATTTACAGAGTCGCCACTTGGAATTGATTTTTAGGTGTTCCAAGTCACCTTTTATTTGAATCCCTAGTCAAAGGAAGGTTTGACTCTATCTTTTTATCGGTTTGCAAAAATAAAGTTCGGGTAAGGAATTCTGTTGACCGGGGAGAAGGTGTAAGGCATTCCCGCGTCCCATGGTTCTAGCACGGTCGCTTTATTGACCACATTTGGCTTAAATTAATTTTGGATAAACTGTGATTTATTTGGTTTTTAATATTTTATCTATCCGCTTTTATTTATTAAAAAAATGGGATTATCTTTGAAATGAATCACATGTGTGAATCTGTTTTGTTTATTGTATCAAAATCATGTCACACATACATATTCACAATTAATGACATTTTTATTATTTATTAGGATTGTGTGGCCAAAGTTGCGCGAACGTGTACCTTGATTTATTAGTGGGATCATAACTATGTCACACGAACGTATACATAATTACGATAATTTATTTATTTATACCGCCTAAATCATTCTAACGCATTTATGAATTATTTCCTAACTACATTTGAGATTTATTGTGAAGCAAGGAGTTATGGAATAATCGAGAAAAATGGGTTAGCTTTTGTTCTTATTAAATTGGGCCTAACAGAAATTATTGCGGCCCAAAGCCTAGCTTGTCTAATGTAGCTACTCAATAAATTGTTTGGAAACTCTGGCTATTAAAATACTACCCCATATTGTCTAGTTAACATGCAATTTTTATGTTTTAACTATAAGTAAAGAACTAACCATGATAAGATATTCAAGAACTACACCAATAAAACAACTAATAAGATAATCAAGTAACAAAAATCTAAATCACATTGAATAATTTTCACAAATTTCATACTTCAAACGATATATTCACATGTATAGAAATAAAAAATTTAAACGAAAGTAGAAGGGTTAGCCTCAATGGAGAAATTTTCTTTCATGTTAATAGTGAATCTTCAACGTTGTATTACAATGAAAAATGCCTACAAGCTTGAAAGCGGGCAAGACGTTGATTGGAGCTCTATCACACGACCTTGCTAATTCAACCACGAAACTACACCGGCGACTTCGACGGAACTCAAACTTGAAAAATGTTGTTGCATTATGTGAAAAAGTGGACTGTTTTAAGGTGCTTTCAATGGAGTTTTTGGCTGGTTTTTGGACTGATTTTTCAACATATTCGCAACTCATTTTGCCGCTCTCTTAGGCTGGATTTTGCAGTTGTTTTGAGGCTGTTATGGGGCTGTTTTGGGACAGAGAAGAAGGTTGGTTTTGGGGTAGATTTTCAGCTCTTTTTTGGGTTAAAAATGGAGCTGAAGTTGTAGCTCCTTTTATGATGTTAGAAGTTGATTTTTAGGACATCTTTTCTGCCATTTGGTGATGGATTTGAGGGGCTTTTATGGCTCTAATGGAGGTTCTTGCCTCTCCTCCTCCTTTTTTTTCGTCCGTGTGTGTGTGTGCATTTTTAAGTAGAGAGAATGAGGTAAAGGGATATGAGTGGTGTCACGACCCTAACCCCGAACCCGGTCGTGATGACGCCTCTCGTGAAGACAAGGCCAACCAGTCTAACACATTTCGTCCTTTGAAGTAGTTAAATAGCATAAGAACAGTTCAAACATGATTTAATAGCACAATTAGCGGAAATAAAGATAACAAAGCAGAATTTCCAACCCGACACAGCCCAAACTGGGGTGTCACAAGTCATGAGCAACTAAGGATCCTGATACGAGTCTACTAAATACAATATCTGGTATAACTGTTTGAAGAACAAAGAAATAATAAGATAAGGGAGAGACGGGGGCTGCAGACACCAACAACTACCTCGTAGTCTCCGAAACACCGCTTGGACTGGAAGGATCAGCACTCAGGAGCGGGACCTGCTATGCCTGAATCTACACACACAGTGCAGGGAGAAAAGTGAGTACTCCAACTCAGTGAGTAATAAATATAAATAATGACTGAAAGTAAGAAAACACGTAAAACACAAGGCATTCTATACCAAAGCAGTAAAAATCACTTAAAACTAGTAGACAGTGAAGAATCGAGTAAAATCCCTTTTTAACAAGTAAAAACAAGTAATTGATAGGTAAATAAACAAATAGAAGTTTGCCCCTCGGGCACAATATCAACAAAACCGTACCTCGGGCAACATCTCAGAATATTACCAGCGGCAATCACGTGGAACAATACCAGCCCCTCGGGCTCAAATAGAACAATACCAGCCCCTCGGGCTCAAATCTCAGAATAATGCCAGCCCCTCGGGCTCAAATCTCAGAACAATGCCAGCCCCTCGGGCTCAATCTCACATCATAATGGGTACCCGCGCTCACTGGGGGTGTACAAACTCCGGGAGGGACCCCTTATGGCCCAAACGCAATATCAAGTCATCTCGTAGCATCAAATCTAGGTCCTCGGCCTCATAACAGTCAAGCCACCTCGTGGCGTATATATCTCAGGCCCTCGGCCTCATAAACAATATCAACAAGCCACCTCGTGGCGTACATATCTCAGGCCCTCGGCCTCAAATCAGTATCAGTGTTTCCTCACAACTAGGCCCTCGGCCTTACTCAGTCAAAAATACTCACAAGCCCCTCGGGCATTAGTAAAATAGTATTTCTCAGCCCCAAAACATCATTTAAAATATTATTTAAGTCTCAAAATGGAGTAAAAAGGGCTAAGTAGTGAAACAATGGAAAATAACATGATTGAGTTCAATTAGTAAATCAAAATAGTGAGGAAATAGTAATAAAAATCCCTGAAGGTTTCAAACAGTTGGCACGAAGCCCAAATATAGCAATCAGCCCAAATCATGATGATAACAAATAAGTTTCAGTCAAATACGCGGTAAAATCATCAATCGGGATGGACCAAGTCATAATCCCCAATAGTACACGACCCCACGCTCGTCATCAAGCATGTGCCTCACCTCAATACAGTACTACGATGTGCAATCCGGGGTTTCAAACCCTCAGAGCATCATTTGCAATTATTACTCACCTCGAACCAGCTAAATCTCTAACTCGCGACTTCTTTACCCCTCGAATCGGCCTCCACGCGCGTCGAATCTATCCAAAATCAGAACGAATACGTCACAATATGCTAAGGGAACAAAGCCTAAGAGAAAACAATCGAATTACCACAAAATTCTAGAATTTGGTCAAACCCCACCCCGGGGCCCACACTCGGAATTTGACCAAATTCACAAAACTAGAATCGTTATACTCTCACGAGTCTAACCATACGAAAATTATCCAATTCTGATACCATTTGGTCCTTCAAATCATCATTTTACATTTTTGAAGGTTTTCATAATTTTCTCCCCAAATTCCATCGCAAATCACGAATTAAATGATGAATTCAATGATAGATTCATGTACTCTAGCCAAATCTGAGTTAAAATCACTTACCCCGATGAATTTCTTGAAAAACCTTCGAAAAATCGCCAAAATACGAGCTCTCTAGATCAAAAAATCAAATAAAACCCAAAACCTCATATTTATAGTGTACCCCACAGATTTCCACCTTCACGGACCACACAAAATCGACCGCAGTCCGCACAAAGCCAGTGTGGTCCGCACAAAAACGACCGTGGCCGCATAGGCTTTCCTCTACAGTGATAGGCTTTATTATTTTGACCTTAACTTTCTCTAAATATGTCCAAATTGCGATATCTTTATCTTTCTGGAAACTAAACACGAAGGGCTATAACTTTTGTTTTTGAATCATTTCAAAATTCCTTGTAGATCAAAAGATATGAGCTTCCGAAGTAGGACCAGTGAAATGTTCCCCACAGCAGCCGCACAACACCTATCACGACTGCACTTCATTTTGTGCGGTCCGCACAGCTCATACCGCGGCCACACTCTTTTTTGTGCGGACCGCGTGGGTGGGTTCCAAAGCCTGCAACCCTTCTGGACCTGCAGTGAAATGTTCCCCACAGCGGCCGCACAACACCTATCACGGCTGCACTTCATTTTGTGCGGTCCGCACAGCTCATACCGCGGCCACACTCTTTTTTGTGCGGACCGCGTGGGTGGGTTCCAAAGCCTGCAACCCTTCTGGACCTGCTACAGCTATGATTTTCGGACTAAAATATCCCAGAACCTACCCGCAACTCCCGTAACTTAAAACCAATTGTACCAACACATCCCATGACATCGTTCAAACGTATCAAAACTTCGGAATATTCAAAACAACATCAATCACCAATTTAACAAAGGATTCAAGTCTAAGAACTCCAAGAACTCTTAAATTATGCTTTCGATCAAAAAGTCTATCAAATCTCGTCCGAATGACCTAAAATTTTGCACACACATCCCAAATGACACAACAAAGCTACTGTCACTCTCGGAAATCCATTCTGACCCCTATATCAAAATCTCGCCTATCAACCGGAACCGCTAAAATATCAACTTCACCAATTTAAGCCTAAATCTTCTCTACAACTCCAAAACTCATTCCAATCGCGCTCCTAAGTCACAAATCACTTCCCAAAGCTAACCGCACCATCGGAACTCACTTCCGATTCTTCTAACACATAAGTTAACATCCGGTTGACTTTTCCAACTTAAGCCTTCTTAAAAGAGACTAAGTGTCTCAAACTTTACCAAACTCATTCCGGACTCGTTCCGACCAACCCGATACCACAAAAGCACGAATAACGAAGCATAAAGAAGCTGAAATGGGGGAAACAGAGTGGTAACTCCTGAGACGACTGGCCGAGTCGTCATATTCTCCCCAACTTAAAAAACATTCGTCCTCGAATGAGTAAAGAAACATACCTGAAGCCTCGAATAGGTGAGGATATCCGCTCCACATCTCCCGCTCGGTCTCCCAGGTAGCCTCCTCCACGGTCCGATCTCTCCACTGCACTTTCACTGAAGATATATCCTTTGACCTCAACTTCCGAACCTGACAATCCAAAATAGCTACTGGCTCCACATCATAGGTCAGATCATCATCTAATTGAACCGTGCTGAAATCCAAAACATGAGACAGATCCCCGATATACTTCCGGAGCATAGAAACATGAAATACCGGATGCACACTCGACAAGCTGGGTGGCAAAGCAAGCTCTTAAGCTACCTCCCCAATCCTCCGAAGCACTTCAAAAGGCCCAATGAACCGAGGACTCAATTTCCCTTTCTTCCCAAATCTCATAACACCCTTCATAGGTGAAACCTTCAATAGAACCTTCTCGCCAACCATGTAGGATACATCTCGAACCTTCCTATCAGAATAACTTTTTTGCCTCGACTGCGCTATACGAAGCCTCTCCTGAATCACCTTCACCTTCTCCAAAGTATCCTATACCAAATCAGTCCCCAATATCTTGACCTCACCGGGCTTGAACCAACCAACTGGAGATCTGCACCATCTCATATACAAAGCCTCATATGGAGCCATCTGAATACTCGACTGGTAGCTGTTGTTATAAGCAAACTCTGCAAGCTGTAGGAACTCATCCCAGGACCCTCCGAAATCAATAACACAAGCACACAACATGTCCTCCAATATCTGAATAGTACGCTTGGACTGCCCATCCGTCTGAGGATGAAAAGTTGTGCTCAACTCAACTTGAGTACCCAACTCTCTCTGCATGGCTCTCCAAAACTGCGAAGTAAACTGAGTACCTCTATCTGAAATGATGGAAACCGGAACCCCATACAAATGAACAATCTCCCGAATATAAATCCCTGCCAACCGATCTGAAGAATCGGTAGTACATACAGGAATGAAGTGTGCGGACTTGGTCAGCCGATCCACAATTCCCCAAATAGCATCGAACTTCCTCAAAGTCCGTGGAAGTCCAACAACAAAGTCCATAGTGATTCTCTCCCACTTCCACTCAGGTATATCCATATGTTGTAGCAAGCCACCTGGTCTCTGATGCTCATATTTCACCTGCTGACAATTGATACACCGAGCTACAAATCCCACAATATCTTTCTTCATTCTTCTCCACCAATAGTCCTACTTCAAATCCTGATACATCTTCGTGGAACCCGGATGAATGCAATATCGCGAGCTATGGGCCTCTTCCAGAATCAACTCCCAAAGCCCATCCACATTGGGCACACAAATCCAGCCCTGCATCCTCAACACCCCATCATCACCGATGGTCACATCTCTATCATCATCATGCTGAACTCTATCCTTAAGGACAAACAAATGCAGATCATCATACTGGCGCTCTCTGATGCGATCATATAATGAAGACCGAGAAACAACACATGCCAATACCCGACTAGGCTCTGAAATGTCTAATCTCACAAACCGATTGGCCAAGGCCTGAACATCAACTGCAAGAGGTCTCTCTCCAACTGGAATACATGCCAAACTCCCCATACTCACTTCCTTTCGGCTCAAAGCATCGGCCACCACATTGGCCTTTCCTGGATGGTATAATATAGTGATATCATAATCCTTAAGCAACTCCAACCATCTCTGATGCCTCAAATTAAGATCCTTTTGCTTGAACAAATGCTGAAGACTGCGATGATCAGTGAACACCTCACTAGATATGCCATACAGGTAATGCCTCCAAATCTTCAATGCATGAACTATGGCAGCCACCAAATCATGAACGAGGTAGTTTTTCTCATGGGGCTTCAACTGACGAGAAGCATAAGCTATAACTCTACCCTCCTGCATCAACACACAACCAATCCCAACTCTCGAAGCGTCACAATACACGGTATATGAACCTGAAGCTGATGGCAAAACCAACACTGGAGCTGTGGTCAAAGCTGTCTTGAGCTTCTGAAAGCTCTTCTCACACTCATCCGACCATACAAATGTAGCACCCTTCTGAGTCAACTTGGTCAAGGGCGATGCGATAGATGAGAATCCCTAACAAACTGGCGATAATAGCCTGCCAAACCAAGAAAACTGCGAATCTCTGTGGCTGAGGACGGTCTGGGCCAACTCTGAATCGCCTCTATCTTCTTCGGATCAACCTGAATACCCTCGCTGGACACCACATGCTCCAAGAAAGCCACTGAATTGAGCCAAAACTCACACTTGGAAAATTTTGCATAAAGCTTCTCCTCCCTCAATCTCTGCAATACAACTCTCAAATGCTCTGTGTGCTTCTCCTGACTACGCGAATACACCAGAATATCATCAATGAAAACTATGACGAATGAATCGAGATACGGCCGGAATGCGCTGTTCATCAAATGCATGAACGCTGCTGGGCCATTAGTCAGCCCAAAAGACATCACCAAGAACTCATAGTGACCATATCGGGTCCTGAAAGCCGTCTTAAAAATATCTGAGTCCCTGATCTTCAACTGGTGATAACCTGAATAGAGATCATTCTTGGAGAAAACCCTCATTCCCTGAAACTGGTCAAATAAATCATCAATGCGAGGCAAAGGATACTTGTTCTTAATTGATACCTTGTTTAATTGCCTATAATCAATGCACATTCTTATTGTGCCATCCTTCTTCTTCACAAACAGAATCGGCGCACCCCAAGGTGACACACTAGGCCGAATGAACCCCTTATCTAGGAGCTCCTGAAGTTGCTACTTCAATTCCTTCAACTCCGCTGGTGCCATACGATATGGCTGAATAGAAATGGGCTGAGTGCCCAGCACCAGGTCAATACCAAAATCAATATCCATGTCCGGTGGCATGCCCGACAGGTCTGCAGGAAACACATCAGAAAAATCCCTCACAACTGGAACAGAATCAATACTGGGAGTCTCAGTTCCAACATCCCTCACAAACTCTAGGTATGAAAGACAACCCTTCCCAACCATACGCTGGGCTCTTAAGAAAGAGATCACTCTACTAGGAACATAATCAGTCACACCACGCCACTCGATCCGCGGTACACCCGGCATAAATATGACTGTCTTAGCATGACAGTCCAGAATAGCACGACACGAAGATAACCAATCCATGCCCAAAATGACATCAAAATCCACCATGCTCAATAGTAATAGATTTACTCAGGTCTCCAGATCCCCAATAGTCACCACACATGACCAGTACACACGATTTACAACAACAGTATCGCTCACCGGGGTAGATACATGAACAGGTAAAGCAAGAAACTTACAGGGTGTACCCAAATAATGAGCAAAATATGATGACACTTAAGAAAAGGTGGAACCAGGATCAAATACTACAGAGGTATCTCTGTGGCAGACTGAAACAATACCTGTGATAACAACATCTGAAGCAATAGCATCGGGTCTACCTGGGAGTGCATAGAAATGAGCTTGGCCACCGCCTGATCGACCTCCCTCTCTGGGGAGACCCCTGGCAGCCTGACCTCCACCCCTAGCTGGCTAGGCGGGTGGTAAAGTAACTGGAGTAGAAGTCGAGGGCTGACCTCTCTACGTAGACGAACTAGTAACCCGACAAGGACACTGCCTCTATATGTGGCCCATCTTTCCACACTCATAACAACTCCCAGGTGCTAGGGAAGGGGACTGAAGGGAACCCCTTGCACCAGAGTGACTAGAAGATGCACTCGGCATAGAAGAGCCCTGAGCTGATGGGGCACGAGATGAACTCTGAGCTGGGAGGGCGTTGAGTGATGACTGGCCCTACTGAGATCCATGATAACCATGACCTAAAGATGCCCCACGATAACTCGGGTGGGCTGACTGAGCAGGCCTGAAAGAACGACCTCTACTATGCTGAAACTGGCCCATCGAAGGAGCACCACTATAACTGCCCGATCTTCAAGGCCTCTTGGCCTTCCTCTCCTCTCACTCCTGACGGTGTCTCAATCTTATGAGCAATATCAACCACCTCCTTGAACGTAGCACCCATCACTCTCTCTGGTCATACGAATACAGAGATGATAAGTAAGGCCATCAACAAATCTCCTAATCCTCTCACGATCTGTCGGAACCATCTAGACGACATAACGAGCTAACTTAGAAAACCTCGACTCATACTGTGACATAGTTATATCCCCCTATCTCAACCACTCAAACTGCCTACGCAGTTCCTCTCTGTGGGAATGCGACACATACTTCTCTAGGAAGAGAATGGAGAACTCCTACCAAGTGAGGGGTGCTGCTCCCACAGGCCTACGCCTCTCATATGCCTCCCACCAAGTGAAGACAGCCCCAGAAAACTGAAAGGTAGTAAATGCCACACCACTAGACTCGAGAATCCCTGCTGTACGGAGCATCTGCTGGCACTTATCTAAGAAACCCTGGGCATCCTCGCCCTTTGCTCCGCTGAACGTCGGAGGTTGGAGTCTGCCAAACCTCTCAAGACGACGTTGCTCATCATCCGGCATAGCTGGAACAACAAACTCCTGAGCTGGTGCAACCAGCTGGGCTGGAGGTGCCCTCAGCGTCTGAAGTCCCTGCACTACCTGCTCAGGTGTGCGAGCAGCGGGGGTCTGATTGCCTCCCCCGGCCTGTGAAGTAGCTGCTGCTATGGTGGCTGAAACTGCCTGAGCCAGGCCAGTGCAAATTGATAAGATCTGTGCCAAGGCCTCCTGTATACCCGGGATCACGATGGGCACAACTGGTGCCTGAGCTGGTGCTGCTGGAGCCTGATCCTGAGCTGGGGCAATTGGTGGATCAACAGGTGTTGCCCTCGCCGCTCTACCTCTGCCACGACCGCGTCTACAGCCTATGGTGGCCTCAGCTGGTGGCATTGGTGGTAGCCCACCTCGTCCGGTAGCTCGCATCCTTAACATCTGTAAGAGAATGGAATGACAGAAGTTTAGTACTCGAACCAACAAGTTCGCACGACAAGAATTTCAAGAATATGAAGTTTTTCCTAAAGGTTCTGCAGCCTCTCGAGGATAAATACAGACGTCTTTGTACCGATCCGCGAGACTCTACTAAACTTGCTCATGACTCATGAGACCTATGTAACCTAGGCTCTGATACCAACTTATCACGACCCTAACCCCGAACCCGGTCGTGATGGTGCCTCTCGTGAAGACAAGGCCAGCCAGTCTAACACATTTCGTCCTTTTAAGCAGCCAAATAGCATAAGAACAGTTCAAACATGATTTAATAGCACAATTAGCGAAAATAGAGATAACAAAGCAGACTTTCCAACCCGACACAGCCCAAACCGGGGTGTCACAAGTCATGAGCAACTAAGGATCCTGATACGGATCTACTAAATACAATATCTGGTACAACTATTTGAAGAACATAGAAATAATAAGATAAGGGAGACATGAGGGCTGCGGACGCCAACAACTACCTTGTAGTCTCCGAAACACCGCCTGGACTGGAAAGATCAGCACTCAGGAGCGGGACCTGCTATGCCTGAATCTGCACACATGGTGTAGAGAGTAAAGTGAGTACTCCAACTCAGTGAGTAAAGTGAGTACTCCAACTCAGTGAGTAATAAATATAAATAATGACTGAAAGTAAGAAAACACGTAAAACACAAGGCATTTTATACCGAAGCAGTAAAAATCACTTAAAACCAGTAGACAATGAAGAATCGAGTAAAATCCCTTTTTAACAAGTAAAAACAAGTAATTGACAAGTAAGTAAATAAATAGAAGCTCGCCCCTCGGGCACAATATCAACAAAACTGCACCTCGGGCAACATCTCGGAACAGTACCTACTCCTCGGGCAATCACATGGAACAATACCAGCCCCTCGGGCTCAAATAGAACAATGTCAGCCCCTCGGGCTCAATATCACATCACAATGGGTACCCGCGCTCACTGGGTGTGTACAAACTCCGGGAGGGACCCCTTACGTCCCAAACGCAATATCAAGTCATCTCGTGGCATCAAATCTAGGTCCTCGGCCTCATAACAGTCAAGCCACCTCGTGGCGTATATATCTTAGGCCCTCGGACTCATAAACAATATCAACAAGCCACCTCGTGGCGTACATATCTCAGGCCCTCGGCCTCAAATCAGTATCAGTGTTTCCTCACTACTAGGCCCTCGGCCTTACTCAGTCAAAATACTTACAAGCCCCTCGGGCATTAGTAAAACAATATTTCTCAGCCCCAAAACATCATTTAAAATATCATTTAAGTTTCAAAATGGAGTAAAAAGGGCTAAGTTGTAAAACAATGGAAAATAACATGACTGAGTTCAATTAGTAAATCAAAACAGTGAGGAAATAGTAATAAAAATCCCCGAAGGGTTCAAACAGTTGGCACGAAGCCCAAATATAGCAATCAACCCAAATCATGATGATAACAAATAAGTTTCAGTCAAATACGCGGTAAAATCATCAATCGGGACGGACCAAGTCACAATCCCCAATAGTACACGACCCCACGCTCGTCATCAAGCGTGTGCCTCACCTCAATATAGTACTACGATGTGCAATCCGGGGTTTCAAACCCTCAGAGCATCATTTGCAATTATTACTCACCTCGAACCGGATAAATCTCTAACTCGCGACGCCTTTACCCCACGAATCGGCCTCCACGCGCGTCCAATCTATCCAAAATCAGAACGAATACGTCACAATATGCTAAGGGAACAAACCCCAAGAGAAAACAATCGAATTACCAGTAAATTCCAGAATTTGGTCAAACTTGACCCCGGGGCCCACACTCGGAATTTGACCAAATTCACAAAACTAGAATCGTTATACTCTCACGAGTCTAACCATATGAAAATTATGCAATTCCGATACCATTTGGTCCTTCAAATCATCATTTTACATTTTTGAAGGTTTTCACAATTTTCTCCCCAAATTGTGAAAATTATGCAATTCCGATACCATTTGGTCCTTCAAATCATCATTTTACATTTTTGAAGGTTTTCACAATTTTCTCCCCAAATTCCAAATGATGAATTCAATGATATATTCATGTACTCTAGCCTAATCTGAGTTAGAATCACTTACCCCGATGAATTGTTTGAAAAACCTTCGAAAAATCACCAAAATCCGAGCTTTCTAGGTCAAAATATCAAATAAAACCCAAAACCTCATATTTATAGTGTACCCCACAGATTTCCACCTCCGCGGACCGCACAAAATCGACCGCGGTCCGCACAAAGCCAGTGCGGTCCGCACAAAAATGACCGCGGCCGCATAGGCTTTCCTCTGCAGTGATAGGCTTTATTATTTTGGCCTTAACTTTCGCCAAATATGTCCAAATTGCGATGTCTTTATCTTTCTAGAAACTAGACACGAAGGGCTATAACTATTGTTTTGAATTATCTCAAAATTCCTTGTATGTCAAAAGATATGAGCTTCCGAAGTAGGAATAGTGAAATGTTCCCACCGCGGCCGCACTCTTTTTTGTGCGAACCGCGTGGGTGGGATCTGAGGCCTGCAACCCTTCTGGACCTGCTACAGCTATGATTTTCGGCCTAAAACATCCTGGAACCTACCCGGAACTCCCGGAACTTAAAACTAATTGTACCAACACATCCCATGACATCGTTCAAACTTATCAAAACTTCGAAATACTCAAAACAACATCAATCACCAATTTAACATAGGATTCAAGCCTAAGAACTCTCAGAACTCTTAAATTATGCTTTCGATCAAAAAGTCTATCAAATCTCGTCCGAATGATCTAAAACTTTGCACACACATCCCAAATGACACAACAAAGCTACTATCACTCTCGAAATTCCATTCTGACCCCTATATCAAAATCTCGCCTATCAACCGGAACCGCCAAAATATCAACTTCACCAATTTAAGCCTAAATCTTCTTTACAACTCCAAAACCCATTCCGATTGCGCTCCTAAGTCACAAATCACCTCCCGAAGCTGACCGAACCATCGGAACTCACTTCTGATCCTTCTAACACGTAGGTCAATATCTGGTTGATTTTTCCAACTTAAGCCTTCTTAAAAGAGACTAAGTGTCTCAAACTTCACCAAACTCATTCCGGATTCGATCCAACCAACCCGATACCACAAAAACACGAATAACGAAGCATAAAGAAGCTGAAATGGGGGAAACAGAGCGGTAACTCCTGAGACGACTGGCCGAGTCGTCACAAGTGGGGAGCAAATGGGAGTGGAGTAGGGAGCAAATAGGAGTGGACTAGGGACAAAGGAAAATGGGATGGGAGACTAGCGTGGGAACAAGGGAATGTGGGAACGGGAAGATGGGTGAGAAGCAAGGTATTTGTGAGATAAGTGGGAAAAAGAATTCAAACATGGTCAAAAATTAGGTGCTCACATCATGCCACTCTTTGCTTGTAAAGATGAAGAGTTTTCAGGCAAAGAAAAGATGAGTGATATGACTATTTTTTGGCCATACCATTATTCAAAAGGGGAGAAATAAAATATAGGGTTTAACCGAGTTCTGGTCTTGGACAACCTACATATCCCGGGTTATAAGAGAATTAGGCGCATGTAGTTCGAGGAAAAGGATAGAATACTGAGTTGAGGAGTCGAGTGAGGTTCCGTCGAGGCTCCGGTCCACGGTCTTGTTTATTACATCAAAGATATAAAAAAGTTACATTAAAGAAAAGGAAACTACAATATCATATCTATGTCTTCAGAAACTTGATCTTGTGTCTTGACTAATTATTCTTTGCAAAATCTGATCTGAACCTTGATGCTTGCTAATCGTAGGTGCTAGTTTATTCTTCTTCTTCTTCTTCTTATCAAAACGGAAAAGTACAATGCATCGTGACTTCAATCATGTCTTGGGTAGTCCAAATATTTTCATTCATTGTTGCATTTTGGATTCACTTTTTTATGCTGTATTGACACTTCTAATGGTCAACTCAAACTCTGTGCCTTGACGCAAAACCTGCTCAGACACCAAAACAAACATACGAACGAACGAAATTTTTCCGCCCAAGTTTTTACTAGGAAAATTTCGTGAGTTATTGTAATAAAATTCTAAACTACTTCTTTATTAAAAGCAATATAGTGTCAGGATTGGTGTACCCAAGGAAAATATGATTCTTTGGGAATGGTGTACCCTGATTGTCTAAATGGTATCTCAACTAAGGATTGATGTACCTTATGTTAGAAAACAAAGCTAGGGATTGGCATACCCTATACTGGTAAGTAAATGTAACCAGGGAGGAGAGGAACGAAAATTGAACAAAGAGGAGAGGAACGAAAATTGAAAAAAAAAAGAATCAATTTTTTTAGAGTGAAAGATATTGTGGACAATCTTATTATTGGAAAATTAGAGTTCTGTAGTGGAGTTTTCTTTATTGGAGTTGGTTGATGTTCTATTGTTGCTGGTTGCGGTTATCCATTTCCTTTTATCCGTGTGATCTCTCGGATTTGAAGTTGTATTTGCTGTGAATCTTCATTTCATCTATTTAAAAGATATTGCTTATCCAAGGTGTAGTACCACGTTTTCTCGTCCATTCTAATCTTTTTAGTACTATGAACTAAAGCTTTGTTGAAGAACTTGTATGAAATGTGTTATATCTTATGTTTCAGATTCCTACGTAATGGATTTTATGTTACTAGAGTCCAAACTTGAAGAGCCGTCACACCCCTTGTTTATCCCTCCAAAAGATAATATATGTTATGGATTGTGGGTTAAAGAGTTTTTCCAATTAAAGTGACAAACTTGAGTAGGGATTATTTTATTTAAAGAGTCGCCACTTGGAATTGATTTTCAGGTGTTCCAAGTCACCTTTTATTTGAATCCCTAGTCAAAGGAAGGTTTGACTCTATTTTTTTATCGGTTTGCAAAAACAAAGTTCGGATAAGGAATTCAGTTGACCGGGGAGAAGGTATAAGGCATTCCCTAGTCCCGTGGTTCTAATACAGTCGCTTTATTGACCACATTTGGCTTAAATTAATTTTGGATAAACTGTGATTATTTGGTTTTCAATATTTTATCTATCCACTTTTATTTATTAAAAAAATGGGATTATCTTTGAAACGAATCACATGCGTGAATCCGTTTTGTTTATTGTGTCAAAATCATGTCACACATACGCGTTCACAATTAATAATTTTTTTGTTATTTATTAGGATTGTGTGGCCAAAGTTGCGCGAACACATACCTTGATTTATTAGTGGGATCATAACTATGTCACATGAACGTATACATAATTACGATAATTTATTTATTTTTTTATACGTGCCTAAATCATTCTAATGCATTTATGAATTATTTCCTAACTATATTTGAGATTTCTTGTGAAGCAAAGAGTTATGGAATAATCGAGAAAAATGGGTTAGCTTTTGTTCTTATTAAATTGGGCCTAACAAAAATTATTGCGGCCCAAAACCTAGCTTGTCTAATGTAGCTACTCAATAAATTGTTTGGAAATGCTGGTTATTAAAATACTACCCCACATTGTCCAGTTAACATGCAATTTTTATGTTTTAACTACAAGTAAAGAACTAACTATGATAAGATATTCAAGAATTACACCAATAAAACAACTAATAAGATAATCAAGTACCAAAAATCTAAATCACATTGAATAATTTTCAAAAATTTCATACTTCAAATTTAAACAAAGTAGAAGGGTTAACCTCAATGGAGAAATTTCTTTCATGTTAATTGTGAATCTTCAACGTCGTATTACAATGAAAAATGCCTACAAGCTTGAAAGCGGGCAGGACGTTGACTGGAGATCTATCACACGACCTTGCTAATTCAACCATGAAACTACACCGGCGACTCTGACGGAACTCAAACTTGAAAAATGTTGTTGCGTTATGTGAAAAAGTAGATTGTTTTAAGGTGCTTTCAATGGAGTTTTTGGCTGGTTTTGGACTGATATTTCAGCAGATTCGCGACTAATTTTTGCCGCTCTCTTGGGATGGATTTGGCAATTGTTTTAAGGCTGTTATGGGGTTATTTTTGGACAGAGAAGAGAGCTGGTTTTGGGGTAGATTTTCAGCTCTTTTTTGGGTTAAAAATGGAGCTGAAGTTGTAGTCCTTTAATGATGTTAGAAGCTGATTTTCAGGACATCGTTTCTGCCCTTTGGTGATGGATTTGAGGGGATTTTTATGGCTCTAATGGATGTTCTCGCCTCTACTCCTTTTTTTTCGTCTGTGTATATGTGTGTGTGTGTGTGTGTTTTTAAGTAGAGAGAATGAGGGAAAGGGATGTGAGTGGGGAACAAGTGGGGGACAAGAAGTGGGGAGCAAATGGGAGTAGAGTAGGGAGCAAATGGGAGTGGACTAGGGACAAAGGAAAGTGGGATGGGAGACCAGCGTTGGGATACGGGAATATGAGAACTGGAAGATGGGTGAGAAGCGAGGTATTTGTGAGATAAGTGGGAAAAAAGATTTCAAACAAGGTCAAAAATTAGGTGCTCACAGCATGCCCCTCTTTGTTTGGAAAGATGAAGAGTTTTCAGGCAAAGAAAACATGAGCGATATGACTAATTTTTTGCCATACCATTATTCAAAAGGGGAGAAATAAAATATAGGGTTTAACCGAGTTATGGCTTTGGACAACCTACATATCCCGGGTTATAGGAGAATTAGGTCGCGTGTAGTTCGAGGAAAATGATGGAATACTGAGTTGAGGAGTCGAGTGAGGTTCCGTCGAGGCTCCGGTCCACGGTCTTGTTTATTACATCAAAGATATAAAAAAGTTACATTAAAGAAAAGGAAACTACAAGATCATATCTATGTCTTCAGAAACTTGATCTTGTGTCTTGACTGATTCTTCTTCGCAAAATCTGATCTGAACCTTGATGCTTGCTAATCGCATGTGCTAGTTTATTCTTCTACAGCTTCTTCTTATCAAAACGGGAAAATACAATGCATCGTGACTTTAGTCATGTCTTGAGTAGTCCAAATATTTTCATCTGTTGTTGCATTTTGGATTCACTTTTTTTATGCTGGATTGACACTTCTAATGGTCATCTCGAACTCTTTGCCTTGACACAAAACCTTCTCAGACACCAAAACAAACAAACGAACAAAATATTTCTGCCCCAGTTTTTACTAAGAAAATTTCGTGAGTTATTACAACAAAATTCTAAACTTCTTTATTAAAAGCACTAAAGTATCAGGATTGGTGTACCCTAGGAAAATATGATTCTTTGGGAATGGTGCACCTTGATTGTCTAAATGGTGTCTCAACTAAGGATTGTTGTACCTTATGTTGGAAAACAAAGCTAGGGATTAGCGTACCCTATACTGGTAAGGAAATGTAACCAGGGGTTGGTGCCATGTATTACTGAAAAAGGAAATGTAACCAGGGGTTGGCACCCTATATTACTGACAAAAATGTTGAATCCCCCTGGGTGATAAATTTCTACCTGGGTTAAGCTACGAAAACTAAGCATGGGCGAAGAGTACTTCTACTCGAAAATATGAGCTGGATCCCCCTAGGCGAAAAGGTTCTACCTGAGTTAAGCTACAAAAAGTAAGCCTGGGTGAAGAATACTTCTACCCGAAAATATGAGATAGATCCCCTTAGGCGAAAAGGTTCTACCTTGGTTAAGCTATGAATACTAAGCCTGGGCGAAGAAGACTCCTACTCGGAAATAGGAGCTAGATCCCCCTAGGCGAAAAGGTTCTACCTGGGTTAAGCTATAAAACTAAACCTGGGCGAAGAGTAATTCTACCCGGAACTATGAGCTGGATCTCCCTAGGCAAAAAGCTTCTACCTGGGTTAAGCTTTGAAAACTAAGCCTGGGCGAAGAGTACTTCTACCCGAAAATATAAGCTGGATCCCTGATAACTAGGGATTTTAACGCATTTTATACTCCTTCTTGCTTATGCTTTGATTAGAAATTCATACAAAATAGTCCCAAAAGGCTTACAAGTTGTGCTTGATTGCAGGTTTGATCAACAAAGTGACAAGATGTTAAAGATCAGCTCAAAAGGAGTGAAACTTGCACAAGTACCAAGACAAGACAAAGCTCAGGCAAAGCAAGGCCAGTGCGGTCGCACTACATTCTGTGCGGTCTACACTGTGAGGTTTAGAGAGCATGACTTTCAAGGCACAAAGGCAATGCGACCGTTCTAGAATTTGTGTTGTCCGCACTGAATGCAATGCGACCACACTCAATTTAGTGCGGTCTGCAAAACCCAAGATTAGAGAAGTGCTAGTTTCAAGGATTCAAGTCAATGCGGTCCGTATTCCATTTTGTGCGGACCGCACTAGAAGCCTCTACGGCTACAGTCCATTCTCTGTGGTCCGCAGTGCCTGAGTTCAGAGTGTCAGATCTTCAGATTCAGAGCCCTAGTGCGGCCGCACACCATTTTATGCGGTCCACCCTAACCCCGCAGGGGCAATTTTGTCCAAAATTTTTCACTTAGTATAAATAGCTTCTTTTCCCATTTTTAGGGTATCAGATATTGTAGTTAAGAAGCTGCACTCGTGGGTTCGACTTTCTTAGCCATTATGGGCAATTTTATCTACTTTTCATCATTGAATCTTGTTATTTACCTTAGTGATTAATTAATATGAGATGTTCTTCATCTATTTCTTGCTTTCCTTCTTTAATTATGATTAGCTAGACCCATAATCTAGGGTTGTGGCTCAACCCTAGTGTGGGTAATTGATGGGTCTTGTATTTTAGAGCTAGATTGACTATGGGTGTTTGATATTTGTGCCAATTTCATGGTTAATTGCTGAATTAGTGGTTGCAAACACTAGTTTGTATTTAGTTGACTTGAGCTCTTCTTGAGAAAGAGAGCCTAAGTCTCCGAAATTGGTCCAACAAGGAATTGGGGCGTACTCAAGAGATTGATAGTCCCAATTAAGGGTTAAACCTCGAGAGAGTAATACCAGACTTGAACCCTAGTTGCTTGTGCAAATTTGCATACCCAATTGGTCTTGAGAAAATCAATTCGGGCAAAATCACTCAAACCACCGAGAGGTGTAGAGTGGGTAAAGTTGTGCAATAGTTATATCATACTCCCCAATTATGCCAATCATGCCTTAAACTCAAGTACCCGTCAATTGACCACCTAGGCAAAAGTCACTACCCTAGTGCCTTTTAAACCATTTGAACAACCCATAGCATTAACTCTTAGTTGAATCTAGTTGTATTTACCATTTGTAGTCTGATAATAGTAGAAGTAAAAAAAACCGCAAAAATGATTAGAAGTGTAATTTGGAACACATACACAATCCTAAACTAGATAGATACTCGATTCCAAATTCTAGCTCTCTGTGGAAATCGATCCCGACCCAAAATCGGGTAAAAGCTGCTCCGACCCTCCCTCGCTACTTAATTATTAGTGCGAAGTAGGCCGCGATCACCTTTTTGGCACTGTTGCCGAGGAGCTAACGATTTTGGCTATCTATTTAGTTAGTTTTGTGTATTGTTCTTCTTTCCTTCTTTGTTACTTACTTGTTTGTGTCACAACTTAGGTACCAAATGGCAGCGAACAACGCTAATGACTCTCTTGGAAACGTGATTGCGGGGGAGGAGGAAGATGATCTAGGGGAAGATGAGGTGCCTCTTGTACCTCAAGGAAGACGAAGAGGCCGCAATGCCAATGCTAATCCGAATGGTGATATTCCAGACCCTCCTCCGCCACCTCCAAGAGTGGCTCCTAGAGTACTTCCGAACTAGAGCTATGCGAGTGCTATTGTCCCGCCCCGAATTCGGTCGGGCAATTTTCAGATAACCAATGTAATGTTGACCTTACTTGAGTAGCGTGGGTATTTCATGGGCGCTGCAAATCAAAATGCCTACAAACATCTCAATGGGTTCGTGGATACATGCTGGGGGAGCAAGTAGATGAATGTGTCTGAGGATGCTCTTAGGTTGAGACTTTTCCCATTCTCACTTCGGGGGAAGGCATTAGATTGGCTCGAGAGACTTCCCAACCATTCCATCACAACTTGGGATGAGTTGGCGGATAAATTCATTGCTAAATTTTTCTCGCCAGGGCAAATGACGGCATTGCGTGATGAGATATTGGCTTTCAAGCAAGAGACCGCGAAACCTTTGCATGAGATTTGGGAGCGTTATAGAACAATGGTGAAATAATGTCCCAATAATGATATGACCGAGGCTATGATCCAACAAACCTTCTACCGGGGCATTAACACCACAAACCAATGCATAGTAAACCAACTTGCCGGGGGAAATTTTATGAAGCTGTCATATGATGAGGCATGTGATGTACTTGACGAGATGGCTAACACTTCTTTTGCATGTCAAAGTAGAGCCAATGTGCCTCAAGGTGACACCACGGTTATTTATTTGCACAAGTAACTTCATGATCACGGGCAAGCTATAGCTGAGCTTACAACTACTATGAACCAATTGGCAAAGGCACAGTTACAACAAGTTCAAAATCCTCGCCAAGTGAATACCATGGAGGGTGTTAATATGCTTGTCAACAAGAGAAGGCAAAGAAGGCAACAAAACCAAGTGAATTATGAGCAATTGGATGATGAATGTGATGAGTTTCAAAATGATGGTTATGATGAACAAAGTGAAGAGGTTCAATATGTAAACAATTATCAAGGCCAACGGGGCAGCTCTTCCAACCAACAATAGTGGAGACCTCAAGGCAATTGGGGCAATCAACAACAAGGCAATAGCTATTGGGGCAATCAACAACAAAACAATAGTAATTGGGGGAACAACAACCAAAACAACAATTGGGGCGATCAGAATAACAATCAAGGCAACCAAGGGAATTGGAATGGTAATAATAACAATTGGAGTGGCAACAATAATCAAGGAGGATGGAACAATGGAAACCAAGGAAACCGGGGGCAAGGCTTTCAAAGGCCCCCAATGTACCAACAACCGAATAATCACCCACATTTCCATCTCAAGGTCCTAGTTCTTCCAGCAATGATATGGGTAGAATTGAAATGATGTTCGAGCAGATGATGAAGAAGAATGCAGATTCTGATGCACAGTTGGCTTCCCATAATACCTCTATCAGAAATTTGGAGGTGAAATTAGGCCAAATCTCTTAGTCTTTAAATACTTGCCCTAAGGATGCCCTACCAAGTGATACGGTAGTGAACCCGAAGGGTGGGAACAATCATGTTATGGCGGTTACAACAAGAAGTGGGAAAGGCAGTGATGTGAATGCCTCTAAGCAAAAGCAAGTTTTGGGTGAAGATGTTGAGTTGCAAGAAGAAGAAGTCCCTTTGGTAGTTGAAGATGTGGTTGATGAAAATGTGAACAATAAAGTGAGGATTGATATTCAAGATGTCGAGGTGGAAATTCAAAATGACGTGAACTCATCTAGGAAACATGTAATAGACATGCCGGAGCCGGTTGTGCCTAAAGCCAAGGCACCTTTGCCAAGTCCACCTCCACCGTATCCTCAAAGGCTCGCGAAGAAAAAGAATGATAATCAGTTTAAGAAGTTCATTGACATGATAAAGAGCTTGTACATTAACGTCCCTCTGGTGGAGTCTCTCGAACAAATGTCGGGCTATGCAAAATTCATGAAAGACTTCGTCACAAAGAAGCGTTCTATGGATTGTGAAACTATAAAGATGACTCACCAAGTTAGTGCTATAGTGCATTCAATGGCCCCGAAGTTTGAAGATCCCGGTGCCTTCACCATTCTTTGCACCATTGGGAGTGTGGATTTGTCAAGGCTCTATGTGATTTGGGAGCTAGTATCAATTTAATGCCCTACTCAGTTTTCAAAACTTTTGGTATTGGGAAACCTAGGCTGTCTTCCATGAGGTTACAAATGGCGGATAGATCGATGAAAAGACCATTGGGTATTATTGATGATGTGCTTGTTCGTGTGGACAAATTTATCTTGCCAGCTGACTTTGTGATCTTGAACTGTGAAGTGGACTACGAAGTTCCAATCATATTGGGAATACCTTTCCTAGTTACGAGGAAGGCATTGGTAGATGTGGAAGTAGGGTAACTCACCTTCTGGGTGGGTGATGAAAAGGTGGTTTTTCATATGTGCAAGTCTATGAAGCAGCCCAACAGTACCGAGGTGTGCTCTTGTATTGACCTCGTCACAGCAGTGATAATTGATGATACCAGTGCAATGATCAATGTGGAGGACCCATTGGAGGTCGTATTGTTGAATCTTGATGTCAATGAGGATGCAAGCCGAGTGGAGTGTGTGAATGCTTTACATGGAATGAGCTCTTATTCTTATGAGCCTAGGAAATTGTCTTTGGATCTCGAGAATAGAAAGACTCCACCAACCAAATTGTCAATTGAGGAGCCTCCGGTGTTGGACTTGAAACCACTTCCTTCATACCTCAGGTATGAGTTCTTAGGCTCAAATTCTACTTTTCCAATTATTCTTTCTTCTTGCCTTACTAATATACAGGTTGATGTCACATTGGCGGTGCTTCAATAGCAGAAAAAGGCAATTGGATGGACTTTAGCTGATATTCGGGGAATAAGCCCCGCATTCTGTATGCACAAGATTATTCTGGAAGATGATGCAAAGCCCTCCTTGGAGCATCAAAGGAGGTTGAACGAGGCAATGCAAGAAGTTATGAAAAAGGAGGTGATCAAGTGGTTGGATGCCGGGGTTGTGTACCACATCTCTGATAGCTCTTGGACTTCACCAGTGCAATGTGTACCGAAGAAGGGTAGCATGACCGTGGTGAAAAATTCTAAAAATGAGTTGATTCCGACAAGAACAGTTACCGGTTGGAGGGTATGCATGGACTACCGCAAGTTGAATAAAGTGACCCACAAGGATCACTTTCCTTTGCCATTTCTAGATCAGATGTTAGATCGACTTGCTGGGTGTGACTTCTATTACTTCTTGGATGGGTATACTGGGTACAACCAAATCTTGATTGATCCAAAAGATCAGGAGAAGACCACATTCACTTGTCTGTATGGCACATTTGCTTTCTCTAGGATGCCTTTTGGGTTGTGCAATGTACCAGCTACATTTTAGCGGTGTATGATGGCCATTTTCACCGATATGGTGGAAGACAATTTGGAGGTGTTTATGGATGGTTTTAGTGTTGTGGGGGACTCATTTGATGAATGCTTGAAGAATCTTGATAGGTTGTTGGCCCGTTGTAAAGAAACCAATCTTGTTCTTAATTGGGAGAAATGCCACTTTATGGTGGAAGAATAGTTCTTGGGCATAAAATTTTGAAGCATGGCATTGAGGTGGATAAAGCAAAGATCGATGTGATTTCATGGCTCCCTCCCCTTACATCCGTCAAGGGAGTCCGACGTTTTCTTGGGCATGTGGGGTTCTACCGGAGACTTATCAAAGACTTTTCGAAGGTAGTGAATCCTTTGTGCAAGTTGTTGGAAAAAGATGCTAAGTTCGTGTTTGATGAGAAATGTGTGCAAGCCTTTGAACTTCTCAAGCATAAGTTGACCACCACTCCTATCATTACCGCTCCTAATTGGAGCTTGCCCTTTGAGCTCATGTGTGATGCAAGCGATATTGCGGTTGGGGCGGTTTTGGGTCAAAGAGTGAACAAAATATTTCATCTGGTGTACTATGCGATCAAGACAATGAATGATGTTCAAGTGAACTACATGGTGACCGAGAAAGAACTTTTGGCTATTGTGTTTGCTATGGAAAAATTTCGGCCGTATCTTATGGGTGCCAAGGTTATTATTCATACCGACCATACGGCACTCCGGTACTTAATGATGAAGAAGGACTCTAAAGCTAGACTGATGTGATGGGTCTTGTTACTTCAATAGTTGATTTGGAGATTGTGGACCAGAAGGATAGTGAGAACCAAGTGGCGGACCACTTGTCCCGCTTGGAGGAGGAGGGGAGGCCTCATGATGGCCTAGAGATCAATGATTCATTTCCTGACGAACAATTCCTTTCGATGTTGATGAATGATATGCCATGGTTTGCCGATGTAGCTAATTTCCTTGTGACTGGTATAATCCCGTATGAGCTCTCTTCTAACCAAAGGAAGAAGCTCAAGCGGGATAGTTTGGACTTCTATTGGGATGATCCATACTTGTTCAAGATTTGCATGGATGGTGTGATCCGAAGGTGTGTCCCGGAGGAGGAGCAATTGAGTATCTTGAAGGCTTGTCATTCCTCGCCCTATGGTGGCCATCATGGCAGGGTGAGGACGGCTTCTAATGTTCTTAGTTGTGGGTTTTATTGGCCAACTTTGTTCAAAGATGCGGGTGATTTGGTAAAAAGATACGACGAATTGCAAAGAGCGGGTGGAATTTTGAAGAAAGATGAGATGACTCTCAATACTATCCTTGAGGTTGATATTTTTGATGTATAGGGCCTTGATTTCATGGGCCGATTTGTTAGCTCTTGTGGGAACACTTACATTCTTATGGCGATTGACTATGTTTCAAAGTGGGTTGAAGCCGTGGCTTTTCCCAACAATGAGGCCCGGAGTGTTGTTGCATTCCTCAAGAAAAGTATTTTTACAAGGTTTGGTACTCCTCGTGCAATCATAAGTGATGAGGGGTCTCATTTTTGCAATAGAGCTTTCGACACTTTCCTTTCAAAGTATGATGTCAATCACAAAGTTTTTACTTCCTATCATCCTCAAGCAAGTGGTCAAGTTGAAGTCTCCAACAAGGAAATCAAAATCATATTATCAAAGACGGTCAATGCAAATAGGACCGATTGGTCAAAGAAGTTGGATGACGCTCTATGGGCTTATAGGACTGCTTACAAGACTTCGATTGGTATGTCTTCGTATCGGTTGGTGTTTGGAAAAGCTTGCCATATATCGGTTGAGTTAAAGAACAAGGCCATGTGGGATTTGAGGAAACTAAATCTTGAGTGGGATGTTGCAGCCAATCTTCATGTGGAGCAGCTCAATGAACTTGATGAATTCAGATTCCATGCCTACTCCAGTTTGTCCTTGTATAAGAACAAGATGAAGTACCTTCATAATAAATATGCTGGTGGAAAGGAGTTCAAAGTAGATGATTTGGTTCTCTTGTTCAACTCTCAGTTACGTTTGTTTCCGGGAAAGCTCATGTCCAAATGGAGTGGACCTTTTGAAGTGGTGTGTGTGACCCCGTTTGGTGCTCTTGATTTAAAGAACAAAAATGGTGAAGTCTTCAGAGTTAATGGGCACCGGGTCAAGCATTATCTCGGAAAATTTGATGACAGCCATGTGGTGACGCTTCTTCATCTCAAATGATGTGATGGTAACATGCGTCGTGCCGCAACGTTAAATCAGGCGCTTCTTGGGAGGCAACCCATGCGTTTTCTTCTTGTTTTATTTTATTTTCTTTGTAGTATAGGATTGATTTTTTGGATAACTGGTTGTGAGATGTTACAGGGTTGTGTTGATGCAGTGTAGGAGATAGTGGAAAAAATGTCAGGTCTCTGAAGCTGCTAATGCGGCCGCACTACATTTTGTGCAGTCCGCGGTGGACAACTGCGGCTGTAGTCCATTTTGTGCGGACCGCAGAGTGTTGCCTTCTCAAGCTTGAAAGTATTTATGTAGTGCGGACCGCGGTCCATTTTGTGTAGTCTGCACTAGTTGGTGAGACTGGGCCCCAGGTCTTTTTCTATAAATAGGGCCTAAGGCCCACCTTTTACCCTTTTCGAACCCTTGAATCTCAGACTAATACAAACACTGTTCATCACCTCCCTTTGCTCGTAATTAATTGTTGGAACTGATTGACTTCATTTCATCTCACATCTGGTACCATTACTTGCCTTTTAATTGTTCAATCTTGTTAATTTCATTTAATTTTAGTTCTTATTGCTTCCCTCTCTATGTTTCCCGTAGTTTTTCGTCAATTGATTAGGCTAGGTTTGTAAAATTTCTTGATTAGAGTAGGCTCATGTAGTTAAAAACAATGGAAAATCACGTAGGGGCATTGTTTAGGGTTTAAATATGCTTAAAATCAAAAATACGTTAAACCTAATCAATTCGGACCGTAGTTGATTCTTTATGGTCAGCAGTGCCCCTATGTGGTCCATTGTACCATTTTATGCGGACCGCATTGATGAAACTTCTGAAAGCTGAACTTTGGGCAGTGTGGCCGCATTACATTTTGTGCGGTCCACACTGCCTAGATACAGAGGGTATGTAGTCTGAACCCCACCCCTGTGCGGACCGCATGGCCATTTTGTGTGGTCCGCACTGACCCCTGTGCAGCCGCACACCATTTTGTGCGGTCCGTACTGACCCCTGTGCGGCCGCACACCATTTTGTGCAATCCGCACTGGGTACCTTCTACAACATGTCTGCAACTCTTTTCTTCTATTTGCAATTCTGTTTCTTGCCTGCTGCTATTGATACTAACAAAGTCATTTGAATTGTGTTTGCAGACAATGGTAAAACAATGAGGCAAAGTATCTAAACAACCGGGCAGAGGAGGATCCTCCCGGGGAGGGAAACAGAAAATGGTTAGACTCACTCCCCAAGCTAGGAAAAACATCAAAAACATGCGGAAGGTGATAAAAGTTGCTGACAAAGCCATTGACATGTCGTGGAGTGAGTACGAGCCCTCTCGGGAGATCTCTTCGGACTCTGTGCCAGAATACATCCCTGACTGGCCGGAGAGGCATAGACTGAGAGATACACCTCCACCATCCCCCACTACCCAAGCATCAGTGAACATCTTTTCAGGGTCATCTGAGGGCTTAGGTGATGGTAGTGGGGAATACTCCACCTCTCCCACAACTTCATTATCTGGAGAGGGTGCAATAGGTTAAGGAGGAAGTAGGGGGAGACGAAGAAGTAGGAGAAGGAGGTGAACCACAAGTGGGGGGTATTGCCCGAACTAGGAAGCTGGAGGTGTGGCAGGACCAGTTCTTTAGTGAGGTAGTGTACCACAAGTTCTGGGAATGGTGGCCACTGAGGAAGTTAATCCCGGAGCGGAGTTTTATTGATAGAGACTTGCTACCTCACAACCCCAACGTGAGGAGGTAGTTTAGGATAAGAGTGGGTTGGGAACATTTTCTAGATGATTGTGTGGATGCCAAGGAACACTTGGTCAAAGAATTTTACAGCAACGTAGCCCACATCAAAAAGGGCTCCAAAGTGACCAAGGTTCGAAATCTGAAGGTGTTGTTCGACGGGAAGAAAATCAATGACTATCTTGGGTTTAATGAGGAAGATGAGACCCTGTACATGGCAAAGATGGAAATGGGTGAGGAGGTTCGTCCCTGGCTAGCACAGTACCTGGCAATCCCAGATACCGCCCCCGACTGGTTGACTGTTGGAGTTAAGATCTTGAGACGGTGTTTGAACTTTAAGGCACAGGAGTGGGAGACCTTTGTATGTAGCAGGTTGGACCCCATGACACATGACAACTCCCTCTCTCTCCACCAGAATGTGTTAGTGGCTTCTATTATGGCGGGGTACCCCATCAATATGGGGAATGTGATGTCGCGGATTATTACTATTGTGGGTGTCGAGCATGACAGAAACTATCCGTTCCCTAGTTTCCTCACTATGTACTTCCGGGATTTGAAGGTGGAAAAGAGGCCCTTCGACATCAAATTCAAAGCGAATGCCCCTTTTTCCTAGTACAACATGTAGGGGGATGATAACCCCAAGAGCAAGAACTTCAAGAGTACAGTTACTGCTCCACCTGGCCAGTCTGAAGAGTCAGTTGTGGTGGTGACTCCAGTTGAGCCTACCTCTACTTCCACTGTTGCCCCTCCTGGTCCATCCACCTCAGCGGACCCGAAGATTCCATCTTCCCGGGCCCATTCTATTACTTCCTACCAACTGAGCCAGGCACTTGTGAGTATCAACAACTGTATGCAGACTGCCTCATCCAAGTTGTCCATCCTGACTACCACGGTAGAGGCTCAGTTGGCACCTCCAGCCCCACAGGTTTCCTAGCCGATAGAGGATGCTTTGAAAGAGATTTTAGACAACCAGAAGAAAATCCTCGACACTCAGAAGGTGCTCATAGATGTAGTTGCTTCACACAGCTAGTCTCTCAAGGAGCTTGATAGGGAGCACAAGAAATTGAGGAAGACGCAGGCTTCCAAGGAGTCCGTGAAGGCGCTGAGGGTTGATGTTGACTGGTTGAAGGCAGACCAGCTCCCTTTGGACTTATTACTTGATGATCCTATGCCAGCAACTCATCTCCAACCAGAGCAGTCACAGAGGCCTCCAAAGAGATAAAGGATGATTCCTAGAGCGGATGATGCAGTCATCTAGTTGGCTGACCCACCGGAGGCCTTCTCCAGTCAGCCACAGGATGCACCATAGGAGACTGTCCAGGTCCAGACCTAGGTCCCAGTGGCACAACAGTAGGCCACCGGGAACCAGTTTGAGTTTCCCGAGCACAGTGAGGACCCTGGGACCATTCAGGAGCCTATGCAGACAGACAGGCCATAGGGAGTCCGTATATCTTTTTTCCTATCTCTTTCTGATGCTTTATTTGGTTTAGTTGGCATTGGGGACAATGCCAGCTTTCATTTGAGGGGGTAGGCCCTACTTTTTATTCATTTGGATGATTGTATATATATTTGATACTTTTTTATGCTTTCTTGATTTTTCACCTTTGGGTTGTATATAATTTTAACATTTCGTACATTTATCACACTTTTATTTTACTTTAGGTATGTGTATAAAGTTATGTTACATTGTACATATTCATCCCATCTATTGTATATTCAAATCCCCTCTTGTATATATTTATTCTACTTTTTGCAAATTTTTCGTTCTTAACTTCTTATTTATGATTCGTAGCTTCTTGTTTCTCAAGTTTGCAATAAGCCATTGGTTTTCTTAATGCCATAGTTCTTTCCAAAGGTAGAGTGTTGTGTGAACCGGGTGGCTCTCCCCAATGATGGATGGCGTGACAACCTTCTTAAGGGTTTGAGTCCGTTTTTCTTTTCATTTTTAGTAGTTAGTAGTTAAAGGCGCCTCAAGCAAAGCTTCACTTGGGTCTAGCACATTTGCCTTTGGTCTTATGGTCAAAAACAAATTGTTGTATTTAGGATGGTAAAAGTAGTGACCTTGAGACTCTTGTGTTGACCGATAATCATCAAGTGGTTTTTCGGGACCATTGTGTGCTCAAATCTTATCTAAGGTCGTTGTGGGCCACCGACTCTGTGTCTTTAGCAATCCCATAGCTTGTGTGGTGAGTAATCGTATTGCAAGTTCATATCCCGAGCCATTGGTCTAAAACTTGCCCTGAATGTTTGTTGAGGTGAAATCCTAAGTGAATTTTGACTTGAGACATGATTATAGGATCTCCTTGATCCAAATGATAGGTTGAATACTTCTATAACCTACCAATGATAAGATCCCTAGTTAACCCTTTTGAGCCTTAGACCTTCTTCCTTTAAGAACCATGATACAAGCCTATACCCGTTCTAAAAGATACCCTCTCTTGGCACCTGAACTTTCCTTTAGCACTTGGCAAAAGTATAAGTTTGGGGGGAGATACGAGGATTGCAACAAAGTGGTAAAAAGGAACAAAAATGAAAAAAAGGAAAGGCAATGAAAAAGAAAGAAAAGCAAAAAGAAAAAAGAATGTTCAATGTGCAAAAGAATAAAAAGGGATTCAAGAAAAGCAAAGAATGAAAGGTGTGGAAAGTTGAAAAAGGATAAAAGGTTTGAAATGCATAAGAAAGAGTGACAGTGTGTCTCTCTAACCCCTTAGAAAGAAGTGAAATGACTCAAAGAGTCAAGTGAATGTGTGCCAAATGAATCAAAAGAAGTGCTTAAGGAAAGATGGAACTTACTCAGACCAAAACATTTCCTACTCCGAACCAAAAACTTTCACAATGTCTCCACAAAAGCCCTATATGATCTTGAGTTGAATGAAACTTACATTAGTAGATACTCACATAAGGGGCAAGCATATGGTACCTAGAGCCGAACTTGTGGCTTTTTCTTGAGAGAGATGAGTGAACTTCCATTAACCTCGTTTTGAGTGCCACTATTCTAAAGGTAAGGTTTGCTTAAGGAGAGTTGAGGATGTGTGAGTTTGGATTTCATAATGACCAAAGTAATAGAAAGAGTCCTTTGATATGTTGATCCAACTCTTGATGCTCTTGTGTCGCATTTAATCCATTGTGTTTCAAAGAGTAAAAGTTATTAATGATTCATTTGTATTGAGGGTAATTGTTAGTCCCAATTGATGCTAAATGAGATTACTTTAGGTCAGCTAAAAACTTCTTGGATTTTCCCTTAAGGGGTGGGTCTTATTTTGTTTGCTTGAGGACAAGCAAAAACTTAAGTTTGCGGGAGTTGATAACTAGGGATTTTAACGCATTTTATACTCCTTCTTGCTTATTCTTTGATTACAAATTCATACAAAATAGTCTCAAAAGGCTAACAAGTTGTGCTTGATTGTAGGTTTGATCAACAAAGTGACAAGATGTCAAAGATCAGCTCAAAAGGAGTGGAACTTGCACAAGTACCAAGACAAGACAAAGCTCAGGCAAAGCAAGGCCAGTGCGGCCGCACTACATTTTGTGCGGTCCTTACTGTGAGGTTCATAGAGCATGACTGTCAAGGCACAAAGGCAATGCGGATGCACTAGGATTTGTGCAGTCCGCACTGAAGGCAATGCGGCCGCACTCAATTTAGTACGGTCCACATAACCCAATATCAAAGAAGTGCCAGTTTGAAGAATTCAAGTCAATGCGGTCCGCATTTCAATTTGTGCGGACCACACTAGAAGCCTTCGCGGTCATAGTCCATTCTCTACGGTCCGCAGTGCCTGAGTTTAGAGTCAGATCTTCAGATTCAGAGCCCCAGTGCGGCTGCACACCATTTTGTGCGGTCCTCACTAACCCCGCATGGGCAATTTTGTCTAGAATTTTCAGCTTAGTATAAATAGCTTCTTTTCCCATTTTTTAGGATATCAGATATTGTAGTTAAGCAGTTGCACTCGTGGGTTCGACTTTCTTAGCCATTTTGGGTAATTTTATCTACTTTTCATCATTGAATCTTGTTATTTACCTTAGTGATTAATTAATATGAGTTGTTCTTCATCTATTTCTTGCTTTCCTTCTTTAATTATGAGTAGCTAGACCCATAAGCTAGTATTGTGGCTCAACCCTAGTGTGGGTAATTGATGGGTCTTGTATTTTAGAGCTAGATTGACTATGGATGTTTGATATTTGTGTCAATTTCATGGTTAATTGCTGAATTAGTGGTTGCAAACACTAGTTTGTGTTTAGTTGACTTGAGATCTTCTTAAGAAAGAGAGCCTAAGTCTCCGAAATTGGTCCAACAAGGAATTGGGACGTATTCAAGAGATTGATAGTCCCAATTAAAGGGTTAAACCTCGAAAGAGTAATACCCGACTTGAACCCTAGTTGCTTGTGCAAATTTGCATACCCAATTGGTTTTGAGAAAGTTAATTCGGGCAAAATCACTCAAACCACCGAGAGGTGTAGAGTGGGTAAAGTCGTGCAATAGTTATATCATACTCCCCAATTATGTCAATCATGCCTTAGACTCAAGTACCCGTCAATTGACCACCTAGGCAAAAGTCACTACCCTAGTGCCTTTTAAACCATTTGAACAACCCATAGCATTAACTCTTAGTTGAATCTAGTTGCATTTACCGTTTGTAGTTTGATAATAGTAGAAGTAAAAATAAAACCCCAAAAATGATTAGAAGTGTAATTTGGAACACATACGCAATCCTAAACTAGATAGATACTCGATTCCAAATTCTAGCTCTCTGTGGAAATCGATCCCGACCCTTAGGCAAAACTGTTCTACCTGAGTTAAGTTATGAAAACTGAGCCTGGGCGAAAAGTACTTCTACCCAAAAATATGAGATGGATCCCCCTAGGCGAAAAAGTTCTACCTGGGTTAAGTTGCGTAAAAACAAAGCCTGGGCAAAAAGTATTTCTACCCAAAAATATGAGCTGGATCCCCCTAGGCGAAAAGGTTCTACCTGGGTTAAGCTGTGAAAACTAAGCATGGGCGAAAAGTACTTCTACCCAGAAATAGGAGTTGAATCCCCCTAGGCGAAAAGGTTCTACCTGGGTTAAGCTATGAAAACTAAGCCTAGGCGGAGAGTACTTCTACCCGAAAATAGGAGCTGGATCCCCCTAGGCGAAAAGGTTCTACCTGGGTTAAGCTTTGAAAACTAAGCCTGGGCGAAGAGTACTTCTACCTGGAAACTATGAACTGGATCCCCCTAGGCGAAAAAAGGTTCTACTTGGGTTAAGCTATGTAAAACAACCTGAGCGAAAAGTACTTCTACCCGGAACTATGAGTTGGATCCCTCTAGGCGAAAAGGTTCTACCTGGGTTAAGCTGCGTAAAAACAACCTTAGCGAAGAGTACTTCTACCTGGAACTATGAGCTGGATCCCCCTAGGCGAATAGGTTCTACCTGGGTTAAGCTACGCAAAAATAACCTGCGCGAAGAGTACTTCTACCCGGAACTATGAGCTGGATCCCCCTAGGCGAAAAGGTTCTACCTGGGTTAAGCTGCGTAAAAACAACCTGAGCGAAGAGTACCTCTACCCGGAACTATGAGCTGGATCCCCCTAGGCGAAAAGGTTCTACCTGGGCTAAGCTACGTAAAAACAACCTGAGCAAAGAGTACTTCTACCCGGAACTATGAGCTCGATCCCCCTAGGCGAAAAAAGTTTACCTGGGTTAAGCTACGTAAATATAGGAGGTGTGAACAATAGAGATTATGATGACCTTTGGGTTATCACTTGTTTTAAAACGAAATTCTGTATTTTGAGGCCTTAAAAACCTCTCTTAGCGTCACCTCGATTTGCATGCACAGTTCGGGCGCATAGCCGGAAAGCCTAAATGTGAAAATCTGTGAAAAATGATAAATTTTGACTATAAAATGAATTAATTTAACTTCGGTTAACATTTTGGATAAATAGACCCGGACTATGGGACTTGGGCGTATGCCTAGAATCGAATTGCGAGGTTCCAAGCCCGAGAAATAAATTTTTGAAGAAAATTATTTTCTGAAATTGTCTATAAGGTTTGGAAATGAATTTTGATTAAAACATGATGGTATTGGGCCCGTATTTTGGTTCCAGTGCCCGGTACAGGTCTTATATATGATTTAAGACGTTTCTGTGGAATTTGGTGAAAAACGGATGTGATTTTACGTGATTTGGACCTAATTGCTAAAATTAAAGTTTTAAGAAGTTTGAGAAAATTCTTTTTTTTGAGGTTTAATTCGTTGTTATTGAGGTTATTTTGGCAATTTGATCGCATGGATAAGTCCATGGGATGTTTTTGAAGTTGGGTGTACATTTGGTTTGGAGCCCCCGGGTGAGTTTTGGATAGGCCACGGGGTGCATTTTGAACTTAGAAGAATTGCAGAAATTTTGTTGGTATGATCAGGCCTGCAGGCTTCGCATTTGCGAAGCTTGGCTCACAAATGCGAGGGCGTGGTCGCAAATGCGAACCAGCCTAGGCCTGCCTTATCTTGTAAATGTGAGGATCCCCTTCGCAAATGCGACGTATGCTGGGAAGGCTTGAAGTCGCAAATGCGAAAAGCCCATATTTCCTAAGGGTTCGCAAATGCGAGCTTCCCTTCGCAATTCCCAAGCCAGCAGAGGTCGGGGTTCGCAATTGCGAATCCCTGTTCGCATTTACCATACCTGCGACCTGCAACTTTACACTTAGATGATTTTAAACCCATTTTTCATATCTTTTCAAAACACAAACTCCTTTAGGCGATTTTCCAAGAACAACTCTTCTTCCAAATCGATTGTAAGTTAATTTTAACTCATTTCCTTCAATCATTAACATCTTTTAACATGATTACAACTTAAAATCAATGGTTTTCATGGAGGAAATTAGGTATTTTGGGTAGAACCTAGGTTTTTCAAAAATTGGAGATTTGGACCTCGATTTGAGGTCCGATTTCAAAACAAATTATATATTTGGGTTCGTGGGGGAATGGGTAATCAGGTTTTGACCATGTTGGCCCCAGGGCAATTTTTGACTTTTTGGACAAAACTTTAGAAAACTCATTTTCATGCATTGGGGTTGATTCATTTAGCGTTTATTGATGTAATTAAGTAATTTGTGACTAGATACGAGCGAATTGGTGGTGGAATCAAGGGGAAAACCTATGATTGAATCGTGAACTGTGTTCGTGGCATCGAGGTAAGTGTTTGGTCTAACCTTAGCTTGAGGGATTAAGAGTTGAGTCTTATTTTCTATGTAGTAATTGTTGAGTACGACGTATAGGTATGGTGACGAGTATCTATACGTTGGTGTCTAGCATGTCTGTTAGTCTTTATATTATGATTATCATGACTTTGTTGTATCTTTCATGCCTTGGTGATGGTTTCTAATTGCTGTATAAAGTTTGTGGAAAGAATTGTGACCTATGAACATTGAGGAGCGTTGGCTCAAGTTGTATAACGAATTGTGAAAGTATAAGTGACAATTGAACTTTTAGAGCATTGGCTCGAGTTGTGAAATGAGTTGTGAAGGTATAAGTGATAATTGAACCTCTAGAGCATTGGCTCGAGTTGTGAAGTGAATTGTGAAGTAAAAGTGAGAAAGAGAAGAGATCATTATGTTGTCACTCTTGCCGGGCTATTGTTGATTTATTTGTAATCTCCCTTGCCGGGATGTGGATGTTATTGATGTTATTCCCTTGCCGGAATTTAATTGTCGACTTGTTGCTCCCTTGTCGGGATTCTTATTGAAAATTTCCTTTATTTCCTTGCCCTATTATTTGTGATTGTTGTTTGGGTGAGGAAGAGAAAGCACGAGAAGGGTGATACTGTGCATTATTTGTTTTGTGAGGAAAGAGTGTAAAGCACGAAGGGTGATGACGTGTCGCACGATGTACCATTCCGTGCCTATTATATTGATTCTTGTGGTGAGGACGAGAGTAAAAGCACGAAGGGTGGTGCCGTGCACTTGTCTTTGTGATTGTTGTTTGGGTGAGGAAGAGCGTAAAGCACGAAGGGTGATGTCATGTATTGTTTTGGTGAGAGAGTGTTAAAGCACGAAGGGTGATGTCGTGTATTGTTTTGGTGAGAGAGAGTAAAAGCACGAAGGGTGATGTCGTGCACTTATCTTTGATTTCCTAATTTTTATTGATAACTGTGTTACGGTTTCTCTACACTAAATTGCTGGTTTCCTGTTGATACTTGTTGTACCCCGCAGCATGATTTCCCCTTCCTATTTTCAATTGAACTGTGATGATCCTCATATTTATTTGTTGCTCTTCAGTTACTATTCGATGTCCCCCTCCCATACTTGATTGTATATGACTGTTTCTTCCTGTACTTCTTTTCTGCTGTATATAGTTAAATTGTACAGGTTTATTTGGTAGTCTGGTCCTAGCCTCGTCACTACTTCGCCGAGGTTAGGCTAGGCACTTACCAACACATGGGGTCGGTTGTGCTAATACTACACTCTATACTCTTTTGTGCAGACCTAGGTGTTGTAGACTTTGGACTGCAGTGGGATTGCTGATTCTTGCTCATCAGGCGACCCGAGGTAGTCCTACAGGCATCCGCAGGCCTTGGTGTCTCCTTCTATCTACTATTCCTATTTCTTTCATGCATTTCCAGAGACAATGTTGTATTTATTTCTTTCAGACCTTTAATTGTAGTATTCTTAGACCATCTGTGAAACTGTGACACCAGTTCTGGGTAGTCGAGACTTAAACAGTTGTATTGGATTCATGTTCAGCTAGCTTATTGCTTTTTCTTCCACTTATGTTAAATTCCGCTATTTAAATGTTGTTACTTCGCAATTGTTAATAAATATAAAATGGGTAAAAAGGTAAATTGTTCACATAATTGGCTTGTCTAGCTCACATTAGTAGGCGACATCATGACTCCCAAGGGTAGAAAATTCGGGTCGTGACAGTGATGTATGCCGAAAGTAAAAGAAAAAATGGAGATTTTAAGGAGCTTACGTTTGGTGATATTCGTTCTTTTAGAATCATCATTCTGCATGTTTTGTTCCTGCTTCAAACAAAGAAAAATTTGTGAGTTTTCAAAGTGGTGGTTGGTTTGTAGCTTTGATGCCCTGAGTAGTTTGATTCACGGCCACTGCTGTCGAAGAACCGATTCTGTCAGCGTGGCACCGAGATGCTTGACTGCTTTGTATTATTTTCTGGAGACCTTGGTTTCCCAAACTTTTGCCGAGATGGTTGGCCACGTGTGACTCAACCTTTTCAACTTCATTTTCCTTTATAGGCACTTCAATTTGATTTTCTTCTTCCAAGAGTTTTGATTTCGAAGCATCGGCCTCCATGGCCAGTCGAGGCCGACTTATGCCCCCTGATGAGGCTGGGTGCCTTTTGCATATTAGCTTGTATCAAATGAGAATCCTGTAAATCAGTCTTACCATCCTTTCTTTGTCTTAGTTTCGGAACAGAGTTAAACCGAAAGGGATTCAAAGAAAACAAACAATGGAATGGAGAATGAGTTTAAAACAAGAAGTGTCCCTTTTGGGGAAAGGAAAGAAGGATTTATCTGGAGTACATGCGGACTTCAATGAACATGACATGCCTTTTGTACTGGATGTCTGATCTGTGTAAACTGTCCGACTCTCAGAAATTCATCACAACTTTTGCCTTAAAATCGATAAACCTAGCCAAGACTCTGTCGATGCCGATGGCTGTGAGAATCCTCTTTTCGATCAGGGACGCCATTTGCGGGTTTTCACGAGCTGACCTCTCTCATTTCTCTACTCACCATCGCCTTATAGTGCTCTTTGCGAGTTTTCACTAACAAGAATCTCTCATTTTGATTTCTTTGCTTACTGTCGCCTCACGGTGCCCGTGTGGGTTTTCACCAATAAGACTCTTTCATTTTATTTCTCTCATTTGATTGCATCGGATCCAAGTAGTTGTATCCTCCAATTTTGGACATCTTTACCGATTGATCGGAAGGACTTGAACAGGATTTGGGGTAAAAAGAGTTTAGACTGAATTACAACTTTGGAATCTTTCAGGTGAACCATCGCCGAACCATTATAACATCTTCCTTGATTTCACTTTTGGGGGAATTTAGATTTTTATTTTGGTGTGACTAAACCCTAAAGAGAAGCTACCTACGTATCCTTTCGGAATCAAGTCGGACGTAGTTCAGGAAATTTGTTTTTGATTTTTTTGTTTTGTTTTTTTGTTTTGTTTTGTTTTGATTTCTCCTTCTTTTTCCTTTCCTTTTCCTCTTTTCTTTTTTTTTTTCATTTTTTATTTCTTTTTCTTCCTCTTTTTTTTTTTTTTTATTTTTAATTTCATTTTTCCAAAAAAGATTTCAATAACACTTTCAGGTTCCAAAAAGGTAAGCAAAGAAGAGTAACCGACTCAAATGGGTTTGTAAAGGGTTAAGTGTTTGGATAGTGAGAAAGAAAGCCTTCTTTATCCCAACTAGAGAACATTAATGCTATATAGAGGATCCAACATAGTACCTTTTAACTGCATTTGTATTGACGGTTGTTTCAAGGATATTTACCTTCGATGCTTCCGAGGTACAATGCTCTCTTTTAGTAGTACTCCTGTTGCAATGTATGGACCTTTTCAATTTGGAGCATGCTTTCCTTTAGCTTCTTCATGATGCGAGAGAATACGTCTCGGAAGGAGTTGCCCTAATCCAAATTTCCTAGGCCGCACTTTCCTGTTGTAGGCATGGGCATTTTTGTTGGTACAACTGCCCATGGCAGACTGCGGCCAATCGTTTTTCATCAATCAATGTCAATTGTTTCAATCGGGACCTGACCCAATGTTTATCCTCAATCTCGGCTTCAACAATGATCTGAAGAGAAGAAATCTCAACTTCGTTCCAATTTTCTATTTATTTTCTAACAAGCCTTGTCTTCAAAACATTTTGTTTCTTAATTCATTATTTCGGGGTCTGACAACGTTTTATGATCTGGGCATGAAGTCCGCAAGCATGTCATGTTATTAAAATCTGCATTAACAGAACTGAAAAGAGAATAAGAAGAGTGATAAGATTAAGAAAAGAGATATTACTCGACAATGAAATATTAATTTCATTTGATTTTTTTTTTTTGGTGATTTGTTTTTTTATTTTTGAATTTTAAAGATATAAGGGTTTACATCAGAAAGTAAGACAATAAAATAAAATATCTGGGTCACACCCTGAGATAATCCAAACGCAAAAAGGATAACAAGACCGACTACCGAGACTCCTATCTGATAGGGAACTTTCAGGTTTGGCGAACTTTTTTTTTGGCTTTTCTTCTATCTCGGTAATGATTGCAATGGCCTTTAGTGCCGGATCATATTCCTCATCTTCACAAATCATTCCGACTACTGGCCCAATGGTGTGAGTAGGCAGAGGATTGTTCATCATATTAGGGGCCTCTTCATCCCTAAACATTATTGCATTGACCTCAATGAGGTCTTCCACTGCTCTTTTAAGAGTCCAACAGTCTTCTGTATCATGTCCCACTACTCTAGAGTGGTATTCACATCTAGCATTAGCCCGGTGTGAGGGAGACTCAGGGTTTGGCCGATTCAGGGCCACTGGCAGTAGCAGACCTAGCCTGATTAGCTTTTAGAACAAGCTTGAAAATGATTCACCAATATGGGTGAACTGATTCATTTTGAAAGGGTCTCTTGGGCGAGGATTGTAATGGAAAACATTTGATTGGAGACTATATGGAGCTTGGTAAGGATTGAAATTTCTAGGAGGTGGAGCTCAGTTTTGTGTATAAAATTGTGGCCGCGTGTAAGGTTGTGCGTTCATCACCGCATAAGGAGGCGGTGCCACGGGATAAACAACATGGGGACAATAGTGTTGTGGGACCATAACAAACATATATGATTGGCTGAATGACTTGCGGGTCCCCTCGAGCTAGAAGCTATTATGAATCTCACTTCTCTCAAGTTTCTGGCACTTTTTTCAATCTTTTTTTTTTCTTTTTTCTTTTTTTTTTCCATATTTTTCTTCTTTTTTGTTCTTTTTTTCACTCAATGTGTTTATGGATATGATCAAATCCGATATGGATTGCCTACGTATCATGACGCCGCATGAATCCGATCATACCTAGTTCATAAAATCAGAAATATATTAAACAAATTAACTCTCATTTTTTTACTCATATACAAATAACTCCAAAGAAAGCTCTTAACAAGGAAAATATTTTGGAATTTTTTTTTTTGTAGAAAGAAAGGCTTCAAAAGAAAGATTTTTTTTTTTGGATTTAATTTTTTTTATTGAATTCTTGAAAGAAAGACTTCTAAAAAAAGATATATTTTTTTAAAGTTTTGTTTTTCGAATTTTGATTTTTCTTTCAAAAAGAAAGACTTCTAAAGAAGAAATAAAATATTTTTGAATTTTGAAATTTTTCCTTTCAATTGTGAAAGAAAAAAAATATTTTGGAATTCAATCCTTTTTTGGAATTTTTGAAAGAAGTTTTTTTTGACTTTTTCATTTATTTTTGATAGAAATTATTTTATTTTTTTTTTTGGAATTTTTTTTCATTTTCTAAGGAAAGATTTCTAAGAAGGAATTAATGAAAAGGAGAATATGTTTGGATTTTTCTTCTTTTTTTTTTGGAAAATTGGGAGCCGGAACCTATGAGGTTTGCCTACGTATCTCACATCCGGTGAGAATAAGACCCGCGTAGTTCGGTGAAATTGGGTATTTTTCTCTTTTGATTTTTATGAAAATTAATTTTTACACCTCTCGCCAGAATACTACAAAAATATTTTTTTTAAAGGGGTTATTTGCGCTAAACTAGGAGAAAGACTCCCTTTTTTTTCTTTTCCTTTTTTAATAATTCCGCTACGCCAATTTTCTAAAGCCGATCGACAATGTAAGCAAGTCTTCCAAATAATGTAGCAAGTAGTACATAAGTGGATATGATGGTCTCAAAGAGGATACCTGTCTTATATGGACCCGGCCCCTATGCCGAGTTTCGCTAAGTCAAATGCACGTGATGCACATAAAACGAACTTACTAGGGATATCCAGCATGAGGTTTTTTCTTCTAGGTTTAAATCCTGGTGGAGAAGGTATCTAGACTGGCTTACTCGAGTGGACAACTCGAGCCGAGGAGGGTCAGTGTAGCGGTAGCATTGCTTTCCGGCTTAACTGGTGGTGCTCCCCGCCTAAAAATATGTGTGACTAAAATCCTTCACCGGGTGACAAGCACCTCGGCTATCTCAAAGAAAGCGGGCTATGTCAAGCAAATGCCCAATTTTTAATTTCAAGAAGACTCGGGAGGGGTGCGTGAGAAAACAGATTATATGTACAGTTCAACAATATCAAAATGATAAAAAGCGAACAGGTAGCACATTAGGCACAAATAAATCACAATATCTACAAAAAAAATTAATAATGCCAAATAAAAAGTCAACATATACAAGCTCAAATTCTTATGAAAGTTCCTCAGCAGAGTCGCCAGAGCTGTCACCCCCCTCCCCCCTTTTTACCCTTCTAAAGAATAATGTATGTTATGGATTGTGGGTTAAAGAGTTATTCCAATTAAAGTGACAAACGTAAGTAGGGATTATTTTATTTACAGAGTCGCCAGAGTTGTCACACCCATTTTTTACCCCTCCAAAAGATAATGTGTATTATGGATTGTGGATTAAAGAGTTTTTCCAATTAAAGTGACAAACTTGAGTAGAGATTATTTTATTTACAGAGTCGTCACTTGGAATTGATTTTTAGGTGTTCCAAGTCACCTTTTATTTGAATCCCTAGTCAAAGAAAGGTTTGACTCTATTTTTTTATCGGTCTGCAAAAATAAAGTTCGGGTAAGGAATTCTGTTGACCGGGGAGAAGGTGTAAGGTATTCCCGAGTCCCGTGATTCTAGCACGGTCGCTTTATTGACCACATTTGGCTTAAATTAATTTTGGATAAACTGTGATTTATTTGGTTTTCAATATTTTATCTATCCGCTTTTATTTATTAAAACAAAATGGGATTATCTTTGAAACGAATCACATGCGTGAATCTGTTTTGTTTATTGTGTCAAAATCATGTCACATATACATGTTCACAATTAATAATATTTTGATTATTTATTAGAATTGTGTGGCCAAAGTTGCGCGAACGTGTACCTTAATTTATTAGTGGGATCATAACTATGTCACGCGGACGTATATTACGACAATTTATTTATTTATACGCGCCTAAATCATTCTAACGCATTTATGAATTATTTCCTAACTACATTTGAGATTTATTGTGAAGCAAGGAGTTATGGAATAATCGAGAAAAATGGGTTAGCTTTTGTTCTTATTAAATTCGGCCTAACAGAAATTATTGCGGCCCAAAGCCTAGTTTGTCTAATATAGCTACTCAATAAATTGTTTGGAAACTCTAGCTATTAAAATACTACCCCCATATTGTCCAGTTAACATGCAATTTTTATGTTTTAACTACAAGTAAAGAACTAACCATGATAAGATATTCAAGAACTACACCAATAAAACAACTAATAAGATAATCAAGTAACAAAAATCTAAATCACATTGAATAATTTTCACAAATTTTGTACTTCAAATTTAAACGAAAGTAGAAGGGTTAACCTCAATGGAGAAATTTTCTTTCATGTTAATAGTGAATCTACAACGTCGTATTACAATGAAAAATGCCTACAAGCTTGAAAGAGGGCAGGACGTTGACTCGAGTTCTATCACACGACCTTGCTAATTCAACCACGAAATTACACTGGCGACTTCGACGGAACTCAAACTTGAAAAATGTTGTTGCGTTATGTGAAAAAATGGACTGTTTTAAGGTGCTTTTAATGGAGTTTTTGGCTGATTTTTGGACTGATTTTTCAGCAAATTCGCAACTGATTTTTGCCGCTCTCTTGGCTGGATTTTGCAGTTGTTTTGAGGTTGTTATGGGGCTATTTTTGGACAGAGAAGAAGTCTGGTTTTGGGTTAGATTTTCAGCTCTTTTTTGGGTTAAAAAATGGAGCTGAAGTTGTTTCTCCTTTAATGATGTTAGAAGCTGATTTTTAGGACATCTTTTCTGCCCTTTGGTGATGGATTTGAGGGGTTAGCTCTAATGGAGGCTCTCGCCTCTCCTCCTCCTTTTTTTTTTGTCTCTGTGTGTGTGTGTTTTTAAGTAGAGAGAATGAGGGAAAGGGATGTGAGTGGGGGACAAGAAGTAGGGAGCAAATGGGAGTGAAGTAGGGAGCAAAGGGAGTGGACTAGGGACAAAGGAAAGTGGGATGGGAGACCGGCATGGGGTCACGGGAATATGGGAACGAGAAGATGGGTGAGAAGCGAGGTATTTGTGAGATAAGTGGGAAAAAAATTCAAACATTGTCAAAAATTAGGTATTCACACTTAGTAGGTGGTGTCAAACCTCCCCCCCCCTTAAAATATCGAGTTATGAAGTTGTGATGACCTAAAAGGTTATCACTTGATTTTTGAGTCAATTTTGTGTTTTGAGGCATTAAAAGTCTCTTTTTATCTTATCTCAATTTGCGTGCTCAGTCCGAGGGTATATCCGAAACGCTTTTATGTGAAAATTTGATAAAAATGGTAATTTGGCCTTTAAAATTAAATTTTAGGTTGACTTCGATCAATATTTTAGATAAACGGACCCGGACCCGTGATTTGACGGTCCCAGAGGGTTCGTAGAAAAATATGGGACTTGGGCGTATGCCCGGAGTCGAATTACGAGGTCCCAAGCCCGAGAAATGAATTTTTGAAGAATATTGTTTAACTAAAATTTTAAGAGTTTTTGAAAATCTAAATGTATTTGAAATTGATGGTATTGGGCCCGTATTTTGGTTCCGGAGCCCGGTAAAGGTCTTATATGGTATTTAGGTTGAGCATGTAAAATTTGGTAAGAAACGGACTTGATATGACGTGAATCGGACCCTCGGTTGTTAAAATTTGAACTTAAGAGTTCTTGAGATTCTTCTTTGATTTTGATGCTAAATTTGTTGTTAGAGGTGTTAATTTGGCAATTTGATCACATGAACAAGTCCATATGATGTTTTTGAGTTAGTATGCATATTTGGTTTGAAGCCTTGAGAGCTCGGATGAGTTTCGGACAGGTTTCGGAAAGTTTTTACACTTAGAAAAGTTGCAGGTTTTGCTGCTTCAGTGCACAGGCATTTTGTGCATCGTGATCACGAGTCTTGCGATCGCGAAAAGGGAACTGGGCTGGGGGTGGTAATTGTTCTATGTGAACACGAAGAGAGGGACGCGAACGCGGAGCACTGGGGGCTGCTCTATGCGAACGCGTAGTGTAAAATGGAGTGGGGCAGAGAATCGACCTTTTCTTCTACGCGAACGCGCACATTGGTCCGCGAATGCGAGGGCCAGGGGGTATACCCTTCGCGAACGCGTGGAGAATATCGCGATCGCGTAAGTCCTTAGGAGGCTACACTTCGCGATTGCGACAGTGTTCATGCGATCGCGATGAACACTGTCGCCCAGCTCTTTTAAGCAGTAGTAGAAACGGGATTAAGTCATTTTTTCACATCTCCTTCCCCAAAATCAGAACCTAGGAGAATTTTGAAAAGCAAAATCAACACCAAATCATAGGTATGTGTTCCTAAACCCATCTCCTTTATTTTCCATCAACACCCATTAGATTTCTAGACCTAAATATTGTTCTTCCATGGTAGAATTTGGGATTTTGGGTAGAGTTAAGGCTTTTTGAATAATTGGAATTTAGACCCCGTTTTAGGGTCGAATTTCGAAACTAATTACATATTTGATCTCGTGGGTGAATGGGTGATTGTGTGATCGGATTTTGGTCTGAACCTCGAGTTTTGACCAAGCGGGCCCGAGGTCGATTTTTCACTTTTTAAGAAAAATGATAGAAAACCTATAATTAAGCATTGGGTATGAATTCTTTAGCATTTATTGATGTTGTTAAATTAATTTGGGCTAGATACGATTGAATTGGAGGCGAATTCTAAAGGAAAAGCGGTGTTTGAGGCTTGAGTTGGCCATGAAAGTTCGAGGTAAATGTTTGTTCTAACCTTAGCTTGAGGGAATAGGTATTGTGCCTTATTTGCTATGTGCTAGTGTAGTATACGACGTATAGGTATGGTGATGAGTATCTATATGTCGGTGTCAAGCATGCCCGTGAGTCTTAAATTGTAATTGTTGTATTTCCTAATAAGTACTAAAATTGCCTAAATTGTTGATTCTCTGTGTTGAGCAAGACCTATGATTAACTTGTGGTATTTGTTTATTTTTGAGCATTGGCTCCAGTTGAGGTTTTGTTTGTGAAGTTAAGTGTTGGTACAAGTTTGGTTATAGTTGATTCCCTTGCCGGGACGTACTTATTTCTTACTGTTGATTCCCTTGCCGGGATGTGTTTATTCTTGTTGTTGATTCCCTTGCCGGGATATTGTTGTTTCTATTGTTTGGGTGAGGAAAGAGTGATAATGCACAAAGGGTGATGCCGTGCACATTTATATTTATGCATTTGGTGAGGAAAGAGTGATAAAGCACAAAGGGTGATGCTGTGTACATTTTTATTGATATTGATGCATATGGTGAGGAAGAGGGATAAAGCACGAAGGGTGATGCCATGCACATTTCTAATATTTATATGGCGAGGAAGAGAGATAAAGCAGGAAGGATGATGTCGTGCACATTTTTATTATTTGATTGTATTGGTGAGGATTGAGAGTAAAACCACGAAGGGTGATGTCGTGCACTTATTGCATGTTTATTATGATTTCTTGTTGTTTTGGTTCAAGTACCTTAATTGTCTTATTCCACTATTACTACGATTCATTATGTTGGTAGTTTTCCCCATAGCATGTTACCCTTTCCCCGTTACTTTTGAATTACTTTTATTACTGTTATTCTGTTAGATATTGTTTAGCTGCAGGTTACTGGTTGTTGTGTCCTAGCCTCGTCACTACTTCGCCGAGGTTAGGCTCGACACTTACCAGCACATGGGGTCGGTTGTGCTGATACTACACTCTGCGCTCTTTTGTGCATATTCCGGTACTGGAGCATACGGACCTTAGCTAGGGGTTGTTGCCTTCAGTCCATCAAGAGACCCGAGGTAGTCTTGCAGGCGTCCGCAAGCCTTGTCGTCCCCTCCCTATCTAGTTTTCATCTGTTCTTTACTATTTCAGAGACAGACATGTACTTTCTTGTTCAGACTTTATTTGTAGTTTTCTTAGATAGTCCGTGAGATTGTGACACCAGTTCTGGGTAGTTTATGTTATGGGTTCGTATTGATATTAGCTAAATTGATAAATTTTCATTCTTCCGCTCTATTAATTTTCGCTATTTATAAATGTTAATTTATAATTGTTAATAGATTAAAAATAAAAAGGGTAAAATAATTAGTTTGCCTAGCTTTCACTAGTAGGCGTCATCACGACTCCCAAGGATGAGAAGTCCGAATCGTGACAGAAGTGCGAGAGTTTATCACAAATTATGAACCTCGTAAACCACTATAGGTTTGGAGAGATAGTTAAACTTGGCACATCGAAAGTTGAAAAAATCAGTTGGATGAACATTATACTCTGACCAATTCAGGTGGTGTTTAAGTAATATTTTATCCCTACTTTTAAAACTTGTAACAAAGTATATTTATTAAAAGTTGTAATCTTAAGTATATCATAATAATTCTATGCTATGCGAGCATATGACTAACAGCAAAGTAAAACTTGTGAAGGTAAAGTATTTTAGACGCACAACGGTGTTGTTATTTTCAAATCAAAACATATGAAAAGTAGTATGTCGTACGTGTTAGGGATATAGTATATATGTCCTAGATCCAATTTCATATTTGATGATTTGAATATATTTTTGTGAACATTATTTGATATAAAAATATATGGCATTTGATATTCTTTTATCATAGTTATTATTAATTGCTTGATTAATTTGATAAGGTCCTTGATTAAATTTTGAGACTTGTCATCGTGATGGTGATCATGATAATGAGAGTAAAGTTTCTTATAATTTAATTTAAATTTTGTTCTTGATCGTAGGATTATTAATTTGGACATTAGTAATCCGGTTAGATCAATATTTATGTGATCGTCTTTATGAGATAAAGATAGTTGATCTCATTAACTAAATCACACAGATAGATGATGCATATAGTGATATGATCATTGAACCGACTCATTGGATAATTCCTAATGGTTAAAATTACCATAAACTGCAAATATGATATTTTCTTGAAGAATGTGATGTAAGAGTTTCGTTTGACCTGAGATCATCATAGTAATTGACAAGTTATTCATTGTGCTTTGATACTAGACACCTATGACCCTAAGGCGATGGTTGAAAGGATATTGGGTACGATTAAATACTTATAGAATTAGTGATTGATCAAGATGGAATCTGTCAACTCTTGGTAATGAGTTTAAGTTCCATGTTGTCATGAATTATAAACGACCAAACTAAGACTTTGGCTAGGGCAATTGAATGAAAGAAGAAAATATTTTCTTAGGTCATTCAATGGTCGATTATATTTAACATGAACATATAGTTGGTCGCCCATTAGGATTTGACAGTTGAACCATATCCTAGGGTGACCCAGAGCTAAAAGGACAAAAGGAAATACTACATTATTGTTCTACGGGTTCTTGAGAGTAAATTGTATACTTCATTCTATCCCGTCGTTAAGGAGTGTTGCTAGACGTCACCCTTGATTAGTATATTGATATGATCGATTTACTACCGGCTTAGTATTGAACCTATGGGGTCGCACACTAACGAGTGTTCTGATCTTTGCTAAAGGATTAGTTATTTTATTGTTTGGTAATTAAATTAAAGAATTTAATTAGTAAAACAAATTTATTTATTAGTCAAGTGAAATATTATTATATTTTTTACTAGCACTTATATCGTGAACAAATTGAAGTTTTTTATTTGAAATAGAAAATTAAATTATATATCTTGATTATATATATATATATATATATATATATATTAGTAAATCGTATTTTATAAAGGATATGTTATATAAAATATTAATTAAAAAGAAGGTTTGATGGAAACTTTGTCAAAGTGAAATCCAATTGGAATTTGGATTTACGTCAAAGTCCGACTATCGGCTTCGGGCTTCTATGATTCTATTAGGAATGGGATTATGATTTTTTAATAGGAATTTTTACCTCCTATAGAAAAGTTCTCTTTTTAATATAAAATCATTGAAAAGTCCAATTGAGGTTTTGATCTCAATATTGCCGCCTTAGTCTTTTCCATAACCTAAAGGAAAAGGCTGGTGATATGTATTTATATACATATTGATCACTCAAATACGTGACCAACAGTAGTTCTTCGGAGGAACTGCACCAAGAGATAATTTTGGAAAAGAAAATTTGTTTTCTTGTCATGTTGTTGGCTGTATTTTGAGAAATTTTAGCACATATTATCCTTAAACTTCCGTGCTTGGTGGAGAAGAAGCGAACAAAAGTACGCTCGCTTGCTGTCTTGTTCTCTGTCGCGAACTGGGATCGCTCGCCAGCTAGGTCAGATTGGAGCAAGATTTTATGAGAACATATTCCCCATATTCGGGGACAAGGGGCGGAACGACCTCTCGATCTACTTACTGCAGCCCAGGAAGAAAAACGTCGTCTAGGCGTTCCCTGTTGCTCCGATCTCCCCTACGCCTATATTTTATTCAACTTGTTCACGGGTTTCATTGATCAAAGAGTCGATAGCAAGGATCGGTCTCGGTGTGGATACGCATAGAATCTTCGCGCTGTCGAAGAAATTTTGAAACGAGACTCTCTTCATCAAGTACGTTTTAGATCCTATCATTGGCATGTAAATAAATTTTAAACACAAAAAGATCTTCCTAGGATTGTTATTATCTTCCGCTGCGTGTTACGAACACCTATATGCAATGTTTCAGTACCTGCCAATGTTTAATGATTTGGGGACATTAACACCGTTGATAACATCATACCCTTTTATGACTTGGGGTGCTAGAAAATGAAGAAAGAAGAACAAATAGAATTATTTATATTGAAAGGTGATACCAATTTTTACGTTATTTGAGCGGAAAATCTTCTTTTTTTTTTGGGTGGAGAAGGTGAGACAGAGATAAATTCAGAATTTAAAATTTATCGGTTCGAGACATTACATTATTGAATTCATTGACCATATAAGTTACTAAGCTCCAACTTTTTAGAAAAAAAAATTACGCTCAAATACAATTGATAGCATGATGCTACCAAAATTGGCCCATATTTTTAAATGCCACTAAAACTAGCCCACATTGTATATGATATGTAAAAATTATTTCACCCTTTAACCCTAGTAGTTGCTAACATGGGCGAAGCTACGTAGCCCCCAAATTTACACGGTATATATAGGTAAAATATTAGATTTTAGTGGTATATAACATATATTGAACACCTTTTATTGGAGAATTTTTTATACTTCTTTCAAGTTTGAACAACCTAAAAAATATTTTCTTACCTATTTTATTTTTTTCTTTTTGTCACACCACACAAGTTGTATCCTTTGAATTTGAATTGTACTTTTAGATCTGAAAAAGCCATCTTCGTTGAAGCTCAAAGCTCCATGATATGAGCCATGGATGTCTCTGTGCATTAAACTCAATTGTGTGAAGAATTTTGGACGGAAAATTTTCGATTCTACTGCTGGGTTTTCTAAAAAATCGACTTGAATGTTTTGAAATTTTTTAATTCGAATAACATTGTGACTTCGTGCTTCAATTTGGATGGGTGTTGATTAATAATGGTATTATTAATTGGTGAGGCAAATTTTTGGTGTTAAAATAGAGGTGTGGTGATGGACATAAGGTGTTTTCTAGTTTAAATTTGTATAATTGGTATTTATACACACTTATACAATATTGTATAATTATGTATAATTGTGTATAATATTATATAAATATAATTTTTTTCATTGTACAATATTCTTTTTTGTGTATATATATATATATATATATATATATATATTGTTAGTGTATAATTGGCCTCCATAAAAGTTTGATACTTTATTTTCCTCTTCTTTCTTCTTGTTTTTCTTATTTTTTTATATACATTATTATATATTTCATATTAAAGTTATACATTATTGTATATATATAATGTACATGTACAATTAAAACTAAAATTGAAATGTTTGTATTTATTCTTACTTTTTCTCGAAAAATCTATGTATAAAATCAATTTACTTTTTTTTTTTTTTGCCAAATTACAAACTTGCAGGAATTTTTTTATTTCTACCATTTGAAACTTGGGGGAGAAACAAATATAACATTTGACAAAGATCCTTCAATTATATTAATGGTTCTAAAAATATCACTATTCTCATCTTATCATCTAAACAGTCTAAGTCTCTTCTAGAATTGTAGATGTTTCTACTTCTTCCACTTCTACACAATTTTACATTAAGAAAAGTAAATTCAAATATAAAAGCCTTACGAGTTTTCAGAAAATAAATGCCACCATTGAAGTTGATTGTTTCAATTGGAATGTGCGAAGCGTAGAAATTTATGAAGAAGGAATAATAGCAGTAGTTGGTGGCGTAAAAAAAAATATTTTTCAGACCTTAGCCTTTTATCTTTGCGCTATAAGTTTGTAAAGTAGTAACTGGGCTAACTAATTGCAATATATGTGTATGAATTGTACTTATGTGTAATTCTCCCAAGTTTTTTTAATATAATTATATTTAGTAGATTTTTAATACACATATAGAGTTTGAGCTAAAGTTAATTTATTTGTAACTTATTTGCACTACTTTGAGAAGAAAAAAAGAAAAACTCACAAAATTCTCAATAATTTTAGAGGCTTGATTGTTGAGTGTGTCTTGTAATATTTTCTTAATTCAAATAGATGTTGACTAATCTGATTTTGATTACAAGCATAAGAGAATGTTCTGAAAGAAAAGAACAAAAAAATATAAGAGATTGTAATATTTTCTTAAGTCAAATAGATGTTGTCCTGATCTGATTTTGATTACAAGAATAAGGAATAATAATTCCTAGATAAAGTGTGAGATTATTATTTAATTCCAAGTTAAATTTGTTTGGATTTTATTTTCAGTACAAGCAATTTCACGAGTAGTTATATCACATATCTGGTATTATATATTTTGATATCGCATTCGATGTGGAATAACAAAAATGTACTTCCCAAAATTCATCTCCCTAAGTATTTTAAAAAGGTCAAATTAAAATTGAAAATAATTTTTTATCCAAATTAAACACATGTCTCATACTATATTACGCATTATCCTATTTTAAATCGATAAACCAACCATCGACTAATAAAAATATGTTCATTAAATAACATTATAATCCAGTATAACTCGTTTTCCATGTAGGGCATCAAAAAGACGTTGGTAATATTTTGATAGAAAAAGTAAATACTACACTACTTATGAGAAGAAAAATAACCACATAGATACAGAATATATGGTTTCGTAATTTACTAATATTTGTGTCGGTAAAAGATAGTAATAAATATTTAATAAAATAATCGAGGTATGCATATGCATTTTCCTAAGTATCACTATTATAAAAAAAATTCCCACTCAATTAAAATTGATAAATTGTTTATACATATACGCACATCAATAAGTGTGGGTTCAACTCTCACTGCTTATCCAGAAATTCCTGAAAATATATCTAATACCTACATGAACCCACTAATATATCGACAATTATCAAAAATAATAAAAGAAAAGGCCATTAATTAATTCGCCTTTATTTTAGTTAACACTTTCATCATTCTAGCCTTTCTTGTCAATGGATAAACTTCAGAGGCCTCATCATGACATTATCTTCGTGATCAAGAATCTGTATTAAAAAAAAAAGGAAATAATTAGATAAGAACTGTAATTAGAATGAGCATTTTGCACCATAAAAATTATTTACTAATTAAATATGACTTTTAGGCTGGGAAAGCAACCAATCTTTATGGCTAATAATATGTAACTTATTCAAATAGAGAAAAAAGCAAAAAGAAAGACAAAAAAATACATGCAAAAAAATAAAAAGAAAATAATAACAAAATAATACACATTGATGTAATAACTACCTAGTAATTCGTTACCAAGTTTAACTTATATATACTCACCGTATAAATTTTTTTAACACTATCAAATTACTTAAAAGATAATTAACTAACTACAATTGTTTATAAAAACAAAATTAATAACCAAATAAGTCAAATTATTTGCTACAACAAGTTAAAATATATCATTACTAACGACCTATATTAATTATTCATTTTAATATTATATATGGATCAAAAAGGACCCTATAAATTAAACTACTTTGGGGAGTTCAACTATGAAGTAGACAACTACTTGTCATTTCATAAAGACAAATTATACAAAGCTTTTTCTTTCTGCAGAAAACTCGTGAATGGTTGAAAAGGAGCAACAAAAGCACCAGCTGAGATTCCTATGCAACAATTTTCCAATACCTCCCTTTCAGTCCACAGTATGATTTTCCATAATTTTATTTCTAAGATCCATTTAAAATTGTTTCTTTTGTTTGCAAAATAAAAGGCAACCCGGTAAACTAAGCTCCCGCTATGCGCGGAGTCCGGGGAAGAGCCGGATCACAAGGATCTATCGTACGAAGTCTTACCCTGCATTTCTGCAAGAGGTTGTTTCCACTGCTCGAACCCGTGACCTCTTGGTCACATGACAGCAAATTTTTCAGTTATGCCAGGGCACTCAAGTGCACGAAGCATCCCTGTTCATGCGGGGTCCGAGAAAGGGACGCAACCCAAGGGAGTGTGATGTAGGTAGTTTACCCTAATACAAGCATCAATGACAGATTCTACGGCTCGAACCTGTGACCCAAGGGAGTGTGATCACGCGGGGTCCGAGAAAGGGACGCAACCCAAGAGAGTGTGATGTAGGTAGTTTACCCTAATACAAGCATCAATGGCAGATTCTACGGCTCGAACATGTGACCCAAAGGAGTGTGATGTAGGTAGTTTACCCTAATACAAGCATCAATGGCAGATTCTACGGCTCGAACCTGTGACCTATAGGTCATACGAAGACGACTTTATCGTTGCTTCAAGGCCTCCTTAATATGAACGAATATAAGAAAATAGAAAATGAAGGTGAAAAAACAGAGTTGAGGAATGAGAGAAACTTACATGGCAATGGTAAACATAGCCAGGCTCTGCTGTTGCATCAAAGGGATACGAAGCATTTGAATGAATATAAGAAAATCTCACAAGTATTCTTGTAACATGTCCTGGCATCATTTTGTACACATTTTTCCACCCTTTCTCATGGACAGGCACCTCTGTCTTTTTCCCATGTGTATACTTGCTAATTTTGCACTTCATTGCATCATTCAACTTCATCATGCAAGCTTTGAACTCTTCTTCATTCATCAACTCTGTTTGATCCAAAACAACAAATAAACCTAAATGTATGTGCAATGGGTGATTGTCCTCTGTTAAATTGATGATGTTCCATATCTCACTAGTCCCGACTCTTGGCGTCTCAGTCACTGATGCTTCGAATGATTTTCCATTGATGTATAGATGCGTAGGCTCGTCAATGTCACTAGCGTACTCGTAAAAAGCTATGTACCTTATATTTGAAGCCTCTGATACATCCGGAGATTGATACTTCATCAATTTTCGTGGAATGAGACTTGTATCTACCACGGGATGTGGTTCGATAATGAACTTCATGACCTTACTATTAGCTTCATTAACGGGATCACCAGAAGGATAAGGGTATGCTGCATCGTTGCCTAAGATGGTCAAGTTTGACTTTGACTTTGAAAAGTCAACAATCACATCCGCGATTTCTGAAGGAGCTAGTAATAGGTCATGGAGCACCAATGGTCGTTCATGGTAAGCTGAATCGGATGCCACGTGGATAAACGTCATATTATTAGTGAAGAAAAACTTAAAGAACCTTGCATTACTTGCATTGATGATCCTAAAACGATACTTCCTTCGTTTTACCTCCATATAAGGCCATGCTTTACCATTGACAATAATCGCATCACCAAAATATTCAGGTTGCCACTGAGGATGTATAGAAGGATTGTTTCCAGTAGAATTCATGTAAATCGAACCGTCTGTTCGAAAACCACGATCAAAAACAACCAACGGATGATCATATTCTTCACCGTATAACAATCCCAATGGCCCCTCGACACTTGGTTGTCGAATAACATAGGCACCCACTAAACCAGCCAAAATATTTACCCTAGTCAACCCCATTGCATGATCATGGTAATACATGGTTCCAGGATGTTGAAAATTGTGATAATGATACTTTTTTTTAGTCCATTTTGGTCCTTTATTTTTGTACCCTTTGGTGAACCAAGCTTCAGAATGTCCATCACTTTTTGGTTCATCAATTCCACCATGAAGGTGTACTACAGTAGGAATTCCTTTCTTTGAAGAAGGTGTAGCAGTTGGAATTGTTGGATCCCATGGAAGTATATGTTTTGAAGGGAGGTGATTTTGCCACGTAATGTAAGTTTCAACTCCATTAACGGCCTCGATTGTAGGACCAGGGACTGTTGCTGTGTGCCTCGATGTACCATATGCAAATACTGGAGTTGCAGGAAGATCCCTGTGGAATTTCTGCATATGAAGAAAAATAATGAAAAAAATCGAGTTTAACTTCTATGCATTATTGATATAAAAATTATTTTAAATGTAATTGCGGACAATTTTATATAAATGAATATTGATCGATAACCTAGAATTGATTATGCGTAACCAACTATAACAACTTGAATTATTCTGTTAATTTCTTTTCAGTTAAAGAAACTGCAAGAAGGGGAATCTTGACGTAACTGGTAAAGTTGTTGCCATGTGACCAAAGGCGGACGCACGTGGTGGCAAGCAACTGAACCCACTTGATCAAAAAATAATACTGTATATATGTATAAATTACGATTAAAGCTGCGTAAATTTTGTATAAATATTTTTTTTGAACTCACTTGACAACTATATTTTACAACTAAAGTTATGTGTTTCTAAGATTGAACATGCTTGCATAAAATTCTGGGTCCGCCACTGCATGTGACCAAAAGATCACGGGTTCAAGCCGTGAAAACAGCCTCTTACAGAATTACAAGGTAAGGTTGCGTACAATAAACCCTTGTGGTCCAATCCTTTTCCGGACCCCGCACATAACGGGAGCATAGTGCACTGGAAGTTTTTTAAAGAAACTGCAAGTCTGAAGAGAATCTGATTCAATGACTATCTAGTAATATTATTCTAGTACTATACTTTATGCAGGAAAAAAAAAGACATTTTTCTCCATTTTCTATAAATTACATTTATTCCAAAGTAATGATTAAGAAGGTAGTGGTAGTGGATACATGATCTGGACTTTGGACATCTAGAATACCAAAGAAATTATTGTAACATTTAAACAATGCTAAAGTTGGAAGTAACTTTTTTTTTTTAACTCTATTATATTGGTGGAATAAACATTGGTTATAAATTTAATATTATTAAAATTTCTAAATGGAATGCACATGTGTTAAGGCCACTTACCATTCAAAGTTATTTTAGTCATTTTAGTCTAAAGGCTTAGGTACAACTTTCAAGCATTGACAAATAACTGAACAAGTTTATTAAAAGAGATTGAATAGTACTACCCTACAGTAAATAAATAAATAAATATTTAGCCTCTATTAATTATTTAAGTTTTCCTATGTTGGAGATAATTCAGTAATATATAAAGTCCAGATTTTACTGTAAGAAGACTTTGGAGTCGAGCAAATATTACTGTGGAAAACTTGGTAGGTTGTCAATTTTTCCCCTTCTTATTTCGGATAATGAAATCAAGATTATAATGCAATGAAATAATATACTCCATTTTTAGATTTCCTAAACCTAATCCTATTTATAGGAATTATCGCTGTAATTCTCAAAATAATCTTGGGAAAATTTCTATTAAATATTTAATACTTCTAGATTTTGAATTTTGCATCAGGGAATTTTATTTCTCTATGATATAAAAAGCTATATAAAGAGACAATATATATAAAAGAGACAATATATCCTATTTAGAGGAATTATCGTGGAATTATAAATGACAAGAATTGGTTTTTCATTTGAAGAAAGAATTATGGATAAAAGGATGAGCACGAACAGACACATATATATATATAAAAAAAAAAATAACAATTACGCTTCAATCCCAAATAAAATTGAAATACACCCAAAACAAAAATATAAAAAGCTAAAATACCCATTTCTTGTGGTACATGCTAATTATATTTATGTATGATATAAAAAGCTACATTCTGAAGAAAGCATTGTAGATTAAAACAATATTAAAAAATGCACACACACTGACACACATACACACACAAAAAACACTACTTGGTTGGTGTTATAATATGTAATACTTCTAGTATAAAGAACTTTTACACCAGTAATTTAGCTGGTTATAACATGTCATTACTCTATTTTAGTAATCATATCATGTTTCCTATAAAGAATTATGTCTTATAGATATTTAGCTTAAAATATATATATATATATATATATATATATATATATTTATATGTACGTCGGCTTGCATTTTACTCGTGTTTCGTGGATTTCGAATATAAAATATAACAATTTATGCTAATTCATGATATTTTTGGGTATGAATCATCCGGAAGCAATACGAGACGAAAGGTGCGAGATTGGAGCAAAACTGGAAAATAGCCATTTGTACCGCCACAGACAGCGTGGGACGCTACCGGTGGCGGAATTATATATTAACTTAACCTGATGATGTAAAAAATTTATTTAGAATCAGTGCACAGAAATTAAACTCGGGACATATAAAATTAGTAAATACTTACCCATTTTTTGTGGTACATGCCAATCTTGAGTGACTTAGGGAAATGAACACCATTGATAACATCATAACCTTTGATTCTTGGCATATCTGGAAGTTTGTCAACAAACATTCTTAATTTTGAAGGGCTCATAATATTATCTTCTGCCATTGAAGCCATGAAAATTCCCAATAAATTTAAAAACACCAGAAATATCATTTTCTTCATCTTTTTTGCTTTTTCAGGACCAAAGTCACCAACACCCTTTTCTTCCTCTGAAATTTTAGAAAGAAGGAAAATTAATAGTCTAGAGAATATAAAGGATAAAGTTTGGTTTGAGTTCACAAGAAGAAGAAACGTTAGAAGTAGTATTTGTATTGAAAAGTGAGAATTTTTACATTATTCGAGTGGCAAAGTTGATTTTTTTTTTTGGTGGGGTGGGGGTGGGAGGGTAAGGTGGACTTCGATGTCTTCGAAAAAGTTGAGGTTGTAAATAGTCGGTCTATTATCACTTTTAGCCCGTGCCAGAAACTATTTATATTTGATAACCGAAAAAGTGTATAAAATTTGTATATAACATACAGAATATATATATATATATATACAAAAAATATATAAATATTATATATTTTTTCGGTTATTATTTTTACAGCGATTATACAGTATTATTTTTCCTAAAAAAGTTGTTGAATTTTAAGGCTACTACAAATGACTAATTTGTCTGCTTCTTTGATATTTATGGTCTTCGTTTTGTAAGAAATGAAACGATGATTTGTTGACAAAACCAGAGTTGTTTGGTGTTATTTGAAAGTTTTGATAGAAATTGATATTTTAAATTTAAGGAGAAGAAAAATCCTCACATAATTCTCGATGTAATTTAGAGACTTGATTGTTGAGTGTGTCTTGTTAATATTTTCTTAATTCAAATAGATGTTTCCCTAATCTGATTTTGATTACAAGGATAAGGAATGATAATACAGCTAGATAATGTGGAATTATATAATCCGTATTTGGTTGGATTTTTGTTTCTGGTATAAATCTCAAGATTAATTATATTGGTATTATATTTATACTACATTCCATATGAAATAATAATCTCGAAATAACTAATCCTCGATAAAACAATCAAATGACAAAAATGTCGTTCTTAAAGCGTTTTTCCTAAAGTTCTTCAAAAAGGCAGAGGGTTAAAACTAAAAATGCAAGTTAACGGTGAAAATAGCACGGTCTATCAAGTTTTTGGATTGGTAATTGAAAAATAGTCAACGTTTGCAAAGTCAGTGAAAAATAGCCACTATTTTACTGCAAAACGGAAAGTTACAGCATAATATACTGGAGATTAGTGCATCTATGTATGAACTTCCAGTATATTATGCTGGAACTCCAGTATATTACTCCCTCCGATCCACAATAAGTGACCAATTTGCTTTGGCACGTCCATTAAGAAAATACTAAATTCTATACAAAAATACCTAGCATGATTAAACTACCCTTAATTAAATATTTAATGTGAGAAGTAAGAAATTTTTTTAGGGATATGTACATAAAGGTAATTTTATAAAAACAAATTGAATTTTTTCTCGATTATATAAATGAACACTTATTTTAGACAAAAATAAAAAAGCAAATTGGTCACTTATTGGGGACCGGAGGGAGTATGTTGGAAGGTCACATATAAAAATTTGTATTCCAATATATTATGCTGGAATATTTTTCGAATTTTGAACAGTGTTTACGTTCAGATTTATCTTTACATGAAAAGTGACTAAATTTCGATTACTTTTAAAACTATGGCTATTTTTCAATTAGCACCTGTAAATCTGACTATTTTTTAATTTCCTCCAAATTTAGAAGCCTATCTTGTCTAACCAAAGACATATTCTATATTATACTTTCTATCTCATTTTAAATCTGATAAATCAAATATTAGCCAATAAAAATATATCTATCAAATAATCCCATTATTACTAAATTCTAATATTATAATCTCGATATAACTTGTTTGCAAGTCAAACGATATTTAATTATCGCCGAAATTTAGCTTTAATGCAAATGAAATATGAACGACAGCACGAATTTGCGGGCATCTTAGCAAAGATTAATTAAGATTTTATAACTTCGCCTCACTTTAAGCATCAAACTTTGCTTTCAATTAGCAAATTAAAGGAAGCTCTTTATGTTTTTACTGATAAAACCAAATTAATGGTTGCTAATTTTAGGTAAATAAGACAACCAGCTAATAAGGATAAGTAAATTATGAAATTCATACTTTTATATATAGTTGGCCTTATCAAGCACGAGGGTAGTCACGTGCTTTTTATGGAACTTCATACTTTTTTTATGGCAACTTCATACTTGTGTAGTCTCTTACAATAAATACTACCCTGATGGTAAGCAACCCTCACTTTCAACCGAGAGGTTGTGAGTTCGAGTCTCCCCAAGAGCAAGGTGGGAAGTTTTTGGAGGGAAGGATATCGGGGGTCTATTTGGAAACCGTCTCTCTACCCTAGGGTAGGGGTAAGGTCTTTGTACATACTTACCTATATACATTGTAGAATTTTTAGCAAAGGAAATTCAATTGAACCTCTTTCGATAAATATGGTTCCCCAATGCTTATGCTAGTAAAAAATATTAGATATTCAGTGGAATAGTTAAAGTGTAAGCTCGTCCCTACATAAACCCTAAGCTATTCCCCAAACCCCCACCCCACCCTAACAGCTTATTTGGATGGTTGTTTCCCGTTGTATCGTAGTGTATTGTTATCTCAAAACAATGTTTGTTTTGATTGTTTCATTAAAATTGGTTGAATTGTATTGTTAAATCTATTGTTTCGGAATAATAAAAAGTCCATTTTTTTTAAACAACCGATTTGGTGTGGTGGGATTGTTTCCTATTTTTCTTTCCAATTATGCCCTAACTTATTACTCCACAATTTTATTTTACCTTTTACCTTTTTTTCTATTTTAATTCTAAATCTCCAACCTATAACCTACTTTATTTTTTCCTAGAACTTCTGCCGCCAACATTAAAGGTGTTTTGCCGCTTTCTATTTTATTTTTTCTCCTAATTTGCTTTTAACTCAATTATAATTAGTCGTGCTTCTTTGTTTTGCCTTCTTTTGTCTCGCTCCTTTGTTCTGTTTTCTTAAGATGTTTTGCCTTTTTTTGCGTTCTTAAGATGCATAAAATTATTTTTATGCATAATTTTTGATAAATTTAATATTTGAACAATTGAGGGTATTTTAGTAAACTTATTAGTTACAGTACAGTACAATACAGTCAAACCAAACAACAAAATATTATTTAACAATAACAAACAAAACATTCTATCCAAACATTATATTCATAAAACGATATGATACAATACGATACAATACAATATAATATATTATAAAACGATGGGAACAATGATCCAAATAGAACGTAAGTTAATTGGTGTAACTTCTTTTTCTTTTTAAGTAGGATAGCAGATTTGCCATCCAATTTTATGATTGCAGATAGTAATTATCCAAGTGAGAGTTATAGTCAAGAGGATGATGAAAGACAGGTAAAAAAGATGAAAGTGATGAGCACATTGGAAATCAGGAGAAACTGAGAGCATTTTTTACTCTGAAAAGTAAAACTACTTAGTAGTCTTGGCTTGGATTTTGGATGATTGTGAGTATGTGGTTGGCAAAACTAGTCTGTGGGCTCTCCCTTATAATTTCTTCTATCTTCTTGTGGTGTTCTAACATCTTAAACACCTTCATTAGGGAATTAATTCCTAATACTTTTGTTTTATGGACCTCAAATTTTATCCTCAATTAAGATTTATAGCTTTTGTCGAGGGTCTTTCGGAAACAAATCTCTATTCCCTCGGACAGCGGTGAAGTCGGAAAATTTAATAAAGGTGTTCAAATTTTGAACACCTTTTGTCAATGGGCTATGCAAAGGTGTTCAAAGTCTATTTTTTAATCAATAACAAGTAATATTTTACTTTATACGTAGTATAATTTTTTGGCGAAGGGTGTTCGGTTGACCACTCTTGGGCCAACATAGCTTCGCCCCTGCCCTCGGGGTAGGAGTAAGATCTGTGTACACACTACCCTTCCCAGACCTCACTAGTGATATTTTACTGGGTTGTTGTTGTTGTTGTTGTAAGATTTACAGTTGTTGGGTGTGCGAATAAAGTTTCACATTGTTAGCTGAAAAGATTGGGAATCTACATATAAAGTGTAGGGATCTCTTAATGGTGAGAGGTCTTTTAGGCAAAATTGCATAGACTTGGCCCAAAGCGAACAATATCACATCATGTTAAAAGTACCATTGTGCCATTTTAGCCCAAGAATAGCTCTATATATGTTTGTACACTAAAGAAAAAGTCTAGATAAATGAAAGACAACCGCTCTTATTCCACACAGTCAAAGATAAATATTGTCTTCTCAAAGTCAGTACTTATATCGAAGAGATCAAATTTTGGGAAGGCATCAACTATGCTAGAAGGCTAAACAATCCTTCTTATTAGCAGCCTGGATCTGTTTTGTGCTCAGCTTGATGCTATCTCGTATGTCAATTCAAAAAGAGCTATTGGGGACAATCCTACTAATTCGTTTTTAGAAGAAGTCAAGTGGTACCAATAGATAGTATTGTCAAAATTTTGCAACTAGTCTAAACATGATTTATTCCATAGTTGAGTCAACAATCATATTCCCTTTTTCTTCTACAAATTTAATTCTCCCCCATATCTAGCTAGACTAGAATAGTATAACATTCTTGAAAGTGAAACGACAACAAGGAAAATTGAGGGATAACATTGATTCATTCGCTATTTCATATAATTGATGGTCGAAGGAAGCAAATGGTGTATTTAATTGTCTTGAATAAGATTCTTCTTTTAACTTAGCCCTGAATTTATATATATATATATATATATATATATATATATCAAAGTTCAGATGAACTCATGACCAATCATCCGCCTATGCTTCTTAAGGTAAAAATTGGGAGGAAATAAATTCGAAGAAGTACGTCCCAATTTAATTTAAACAACTCACTTGCTTTCTATAGGCTAAATACGCCGAAGATAACTCGCCATGTGTTTTAATAATAATAATAGAAATTAAATATGCTCAATTTTAGTAAATATGAAGGACTTAACACCTACTTAAATTGATGTGTATTCGAAGGATTATCTTATAGTAATTCTCAAATATAAGAGACTATTGTTATCATTTTTTCGAAAATGGAACATCAAAGTTATAACACCAATTTTTGTATGATTTGGAGTTACTTTCAATTAACTTTTAAATTACATGACTAATTACATGTTTTTTCACCACATTTTTCAAAAAGCAATCTGAACACCACATTTTTTCAAAACTTAAATCAAAATCAAATCCTCAACATATATTGTACTATTATATTTTACATTTGGATTATTTTACTTTATGATAATCAGAAGGGCCAAGTTGATGCTTTTAATTCCACATAATTTCAGCCAATTAAAGACTACCATTCTTTCAATTGGGAATTTTTTCATACCTTTCTTGCTTATTCTGAGTTTCTTTTTTTTGTGCACATATTCTTTCTCCATACCAAGCCAAGACGTAAAGACAAACAAACTTTCAAATTATTCAAGGAAAATAGAAGCCCTACCTTTTTCTAGCCTATGCAAGAAAAGATGTGACACTTGATTTTATTTTTATTTTTTTGGTAACTGATGTTGGAATAATTGAAAGCGTAAGGATGTGAAAAAAAGTTGACTAAGTAGCAATACTTCAGTTTGGACATAAGAAAATTTTCCCTTTTTCCAATTTTTTTTTTTTTTTTGAAAAATAGTATTTGGTTATCAAAATCTTACAATTTTTCTAATTTTACTTGAAAATGCATTTTCAAATTTGAAAAACTGCAATTGAAAATGGGAAGGTTTTTTAGTTGCAAAATATGTTGAAAAAAGGACATGCAAATATGTTGCAAAAATTATAACCAAATACAACTTCAACTCCAATTCAAATTTTAGTGAAATTTCAAATTTGAGAAAAAATTGGAACTCATGTCCAAACGCCTACTAAGTAGGCATTTAGACATAAAAATTGTAATTTCTGAAAAAAAAATAGTATTTAGAGTTAAGTTGAAAAATGGTATTTGGAATTTGAAATTATATTTGGACATACATTTCACTTGAAAAAAAATTGCAGTTTTGTGCGTGGGAAAAAAAATCTGAAAATTTTGAAAATTGGGTTTTTTGGAAAAATTATTTTCAAAAGAATTCCAAAAACTTAAAAAATTTCATGGACAACTATATATATATATATATATATATATATATATATATATATATATATATATATATATATATATATTTCAAAAAGAAATATTTTTTATGGACATACAGGGCCTTAAATAGGAGGAAGACATAATTTAAAAGTTTGCTTTTTTGCATATTTTTCAATCATCTTCTTATCAATCACATTATAAGGACCACAGCATAATGCTGAGCATAGCATAAGTTATTCACTAATTCGTTTCTAGAGAAGAGGTTCCTTTTCAAGAAAATATTGCCTTTTAACTTCAATCTTTGGTTTGTTTACATAATTATTGTGTTCGAATCAACTTTTATACGCCATAACCATTTTATCGAGTATTTATACCTATCAAGAAGGGAACTTTGGCGTAATTGGTAAAGTTGTTGTTATGTGACCAAGAGGTCACGGGTTCGAGCCATGAAAACAACCTCTTGCAAAAATGCAGGGTAAGGCTGCGTGCGACAGACTCTTATGGTCCGACCCTTTCCCCGGATCACGCACATAGCGGAAGCTTAGTGCAATGAGCTACCCTTATTTATGCCTATCAACAGCATATGTATCGGGTAAGTTAGACCATTTAGACTTAGATATATGGATGGAAAGAACAACCCACCTTTTCTTTTCGTAAGAAGAGTAATCTGGTATGCAAAATATTTTGTATTCATGTAGGGTCCCGGTTGATGTAGACAGCCAACCCTAATGCAAGTGGCTGCTTTCACAGCTCAAGCTCGTGACCTATAGGTCACAGGAAGACAAATTTAACGTTGCTCCAAGAATGCATTCGGATTTAGATATGATTATTTCGGAAGGTAACACTAATGTTATTCATCATTGCTTTTCAGTGACAATATCTAATGAATGTATACTAAGCCCACTGCTTTCAGGTTATTCAATCAGAAATAATCATATAACATCTTTTTTTTAATAGATCCAACCTGAACTTTTGAGTAGATGATCAATTATGTAGAGGAAAAATCATAGAATTTTCTGGTGTAGAACTGTCCTACTTCTTTAACTAGTGAGCTAAAAGTGGAAGCAAATCACAAATACATTAATACATTGTGGATTTCCAAGGCGTTTAGCACTTAATTAGACTATTTAAATTCTTAAATTCTTCACCATCCTCGTGTTCAGGGGCGGAGTTAGAGTGCGGTGATGGGTTCGGCTGAACCCAATAACTTTGGTTAGAACTTGTATTTGTCTTAAAAATTCCATTGAATATGTATAAATTATTAATCTAGAACCTTGTACCTTCAAACGATTAAAATCTGAACCTATAAGCTTAAAATCTTGGTTCCGCCTCTGCTACTATCAAGCTCTTGCTGTTGCACTTACAAGCAGATTTTTGTTTTCATAGTTACAAGCAGAATTTTTTTCCATCTCAATGAAATATGTACTAGGAGTATATTTTTATGATTTTTCCTTGGCTACTAAGATTTTTTAGTTCGTCTTTTTCTCTTTTGCCTACCTATAGATTCAACATAGGCTTAGGTCCATCGTAACTAATTTTAAAGAAAAGAAAATTCTTAGGTTGACTAATGATAAATAATCTTTTTCTCCATTTTTAGATTCGCCTTAGTTGCTCTTTTTTTTTCTTCTTTTTAATACATAAGGATATTTTTGTCAATAACACCAAATAGTTGTGAAAATATTGTAGTTTCCTTTTTGTTTTTAGTTTGATATTACCTACCAAGACAAAAATGAAGATGATATAGATGGACTCATTGGACTGCGAATATCTGGGCCAGAGGAAGTTGTAGAAGCAGAAATGGGCTTACTTGGATCATCATTTCAACTATCATATGTGAATGTGAAAATAGTACGGGCTAGCCAATTTTCGGACTGGTAATTAAAAAATAATCATTATTTTACAGCAATACAGAAAGTTCTAGTATTTTATACTGGAGATTAGTGTACCTATGTATAAACTTCCAGCATATTATTCTGGAACTCCAACACATGGAAAGTTCCAGCATAATAAACTGGAGATTGGAGCACCTGTGTATGAACTTCCAGCATATTATGTTGGACCAGTATATTATGTTGGAAGTTCATATATAAAAAATTTGAACTCCAGTATATTATGCTGGAATATTTTTCGGATTTTGAATAGTGTTTTCGTTTAGATTTATCTTTACATGAAAAGTGACTAAATTTTAATTATTTTTAAAACTGTGGCTATTTTTCAATTACCACTTGTAAATCTGGCTATTTTTAAATTTCATGGGTCAGTGATGTGTGAAATGTGAACGCAGGTAATGGTTTGTAAATTCTTTCATTCTCTTTTAAGAATTAACCTAAATAGCTATTCACTAAACAGCTTAAACTAAAAATAGCCGGTGAGTATATAATATATGTATAATTCATGTGTTAAATATATATATAAGCATGTAAATTAGTAGATAATCAATATATAAGAGCTATTAAAAGAAAACCATTAATCTGATCGGTTATTTGTGTAAAGATCCCTTCTTTTCTACCTTTTAAGTGGGCTGGGCTAGAACATCGAATTAGTACTTACTTTGGAGTTCAGGAAAAGAAGACTAAAAAAAATAAAAAATAAAAATAAAAAAAATAAAAAAAATAAAAAATAAAAATAAAAAAAAAAGGAAAAGAAGACTTATTTGGAGCACAAGGGGGTATAACCTTATTTGTTCCCACTTAATTGAGAATTGAATTTGAATCATATAAATGTCATCTTTTTTTCTTATTTTTTTTAATATATAAATGTCATCTTATTAAGTTCATTTGTCTCATTTGCAACCATTTATTAACTCTTAATAGACCTAACTCAATCAGATTTTATATAATCTTAAAATAATTAAAACGTCCTTTAAAGATTAATGTAAATTTAAACATTCACAACTCTATTTATTAATATTAGTTAGTCGACCGAAACTAGTTGGCATTTGCTAGACCAAAAAAATGTATGTAAAATATATTTTATATGTACATAAATAATATACGTTTTATCGACTATTATTTTTCGGAGCATAAAAAATATATTTTTTATATTTATAAAAGTGGGAGAGGAAGGAGATAGCAAAATGACCGACCCGCTTGTTGGAAAGTGTACCTACACAGTTGGAGAGGGGTCTCCGTAAACTTCGGCTGAAATTTTATATATGTATATGTATGTACCTTAAAACTAGATAAAGTAAATTACTTGGCATCCTTCACGCTATAAGTCTTTACAGGCACTGATTGAATAGAATATTATGCCCGTGGCATTAAATTTCCGGGTCCGCCGCTGAAAGTAAGTAAATTATAAAATACAAATATCCATTCTCCCTAAAAGGCTCTGTACCTTTTGGTGGTCCATTAGGTAACATAAATTCACAGCAACCACGTGATTTGCGCGTGCCATCCACTTAACATCCTTTCCCCAATATTCCAATGTCACACATTGTCTGTTCATCTCCATTTTAATACTCAAAAACTAAACTTCATGTCTTAAGTTGACTATATTCCTCAAAACCACAAAAACAGACTATAAAAGGATCGCGCGGTGCCCTAAAATCTCACTATGCGCGGGGTCCCAAAAAGATCAGACCACAAAGGTCTATTGTATGCAATCTTACCATACATTTCTACCAGAGCTATTTACACGGCTCAAACCCGTGACCTCTAGTCACACAGAGACAACTTCACCACAACTCGAACCCGTAACGTCCTTGTTACATGGAAGTAACTACGCCAGTACGCCAAGAAATAAAAAAAGACCAAATAATAAAACATGTTCTTCCACCATTTTAATAATACAAATGGATAAAGATAAACCACTAGAATTATACAAGATAGAATTGTAGTACCAAGAAAATACAAATTAAACATCATATATTTGATGTTGATAGAAAAGATTGAGGACCTAAAATACTCCTCATCCTCAGACCATTTACTTCAATTCCCACATTACAAAATACTGTTAAGAAACCACCTAGTTCATTCTCACATAACGGAACAACTACTAGGATTCTCATCACTGAACATATGAGAAGTAGTTGCAGATTGATCAACAGCAGCAGCAGCAGCAGAAGTGTAATAAGGATCAACATAGGAAGTGTAGGGGACTTGACCATAATTATTACTATTATTATTATAGTAATAACCTGTTGATGGAGGAATGAAAGGAGACCTATTGTACATCATCTGAGGTTGTTGCATAGCATGCCTGTTCTGCAAATTCATTAGCACAGACGACGGATTGTACTGCTGCTGTTGGACTCCATTGTTCATGTTCATTAGCATTGAAGCAGAAGGATTATGACCGCCACCGGCTAAAGATCCTTGCATTACATTGTTTGGATGAACTTGAAATCCTCCTCCACCTATGGAATTGACATTTCCACCCCCTCCTACGCCTCCATTTAAGATTGCAGCCACATTGTTGTTAGTTGTCCCGTTGTTCCCATGAAAGCCAGCAAAATTCATCATGGCATTTATGTCATTTCCCATTTTCGCCGCCTCACCAAGATTGACATTGACATCATTTTGGCCACCCCCTCCTAATTGAGCAGCATTGTTCATGTTCATCTTCATTGCAGCCATTGTTCTTTGGTCGATATTAGCTCCTGGATTTGGCTTCATTGTCATATTCTGAATAGGGACTTGTTTCTTGACATTATTCACATTGCCAACATTGTTGTTGTTTGCTTTACCATTGGCCATAGCAGCAGCCATAGCTTTCTTTGCGTTGTTATTTGCTTCTGCTTGTTGTCTATAAAGAGCCATTTGTCTCGCTCTTTCCCTCATCATAAACCTCATCTCTTCCTCGGTACAACCATCTCCCTCATCATCATCATCATCCTCGTCGAGATAATCGACTTCCTCTTGCACAAGATTGACCTTTTGCTGATTCTTGTGGGATTCAAGACCCTTAATTAAACCTTGCTGCTTTTGATTTTTGTTGTTCTTATCTTTGATGCAGTTGGGGTTTTGTTTCTGACTTTGATTAGTCTTTTGAGACCAAAGCTCAGCATGTTTACCAGCCTTAACTAATTTTTTAATCAAAGTTTCAGAATCTACACTACCAGAAACTGTCACTTTTTGCTGCTCCACATCTATGTTTACTTGATAAACACCTATAACAATAAAAAGGCAAAATCAAACAAGTGAAAAAGTTAAAAACCAATAATTAGGATTTAGGAAACATTATATCACCAATGCACTTTTTAATGAAACCCCCAAAAGGCACTTAATCATAAAGTTCTAGTCTTTTCATCAGATGAGTAGTTAATGAAACTATAATCACTCAATTAATTATTAGTTCGTCCAAAATGCAAAAGGAGGCTTAGCGTAACCGATAATGTTGATGTCATGTTACCCCCTCCCCCCTCTTCGCTAGAATTCAACATTTATGATATGTTATGAAGACCTCTTGTTCGTCCACTCTTCATTTACGGTGATTGACCAGGAAATCACGGGTTTCGAAAGTCTTGCAAAAAAGAAGGTAAGGCTGCGGGTGGTCCGGCCCGGATCCCGCGCATAACGGGGCATAGGGCATGGGGATTTCCTTTTTTTTAAACCAAAAAGTCAAGGAAAAAGTAACTAGTGAACACTAGAAAAAACACAACACATGCTCAAATTTACAAGAAACTAAGAAAAGCTACAATCTTGACATACCAACAGGGGAAAACTTTTACAACCAGAAATTAGGATAAAGAGAAAAAAAATGATATACCACTTTTTGTGTCTGCTTTAAAACAGGATACGCAAGCTAAAATACCAATTAAACCCCAAAAGGCACATAAAATAAATTCATCTTACATCAAGTTCAAGTCTTTTTATGACACGAGGACTTAATTAAACTTTAACCACTCAATTAATTATTATTTAACCCCAAAAGGCAAGGAAAAGTAGCTAATAAAACACCAGAAAAATTAGAACACATGCTCAAACTGTCAAGAAACTCAGTAAAGCTACTATCATTACATGCCATAACCAATACAACATTCTTTTTTATTTGGTTTCCCACTTAGTTTTCGGTACCCGCATCGGAGTCCGAATATATCCAAATTCCCGCAGAGTCATTCGAGGTGAAGCGCTACCTGCCAAGAATTTTTCCATAGTATTATCCACTCCACCACGTCCTTTGGCGGTGGAAAAGGCATTCTCAGAATACTGAAAAGTGTTTTGAAAAAAAGATAGTGAAAAAAGTAATAACCTTCAATTCTCTGAAGTAGCTTCTTCACTTTCTGCTTACACCCATCACAATGTATATTCACTCTGAGCACACAAGTCTAAACAAGAAGATGGACAAAATAATTATTAACAAAACAAAGGAGAAATAAAAAAATTAAAAACCAACCAAAAAAAATAGCTTTATATGGCAAAAAAACAAAACCCAACTTTTTTTTAACATAATTATTCCTGAGGGAAATAAAAAATACCTGGATCTTGAGTAGCTTAAAGTCTTCATCTTTAGTCATTTCTTCGGATTTCCCTTTTTTTTTTGGAATAAAAATCTTCTACAAAAGGAAATAGTAAAATATAAACACAAACCTCTAAATATATATATAAAACTAGACTAAAAAACAGAATTTATGAGTTTCAACACCACCAAACACAGAAAGATTCTATCTTTTTACACTCTTCTTTCCTCTACTTAAGTTTCACTCAGAAAAAACAAAGTAAAAAGAGCAAATGAGGGTGTGTCTTATAAAGGCATAAAAACATTTTTATAAATAAAACAAATGCAAATATAAATAAAAGTAAGTATTAAGACAAAAAGATAGAGAAAAAAAAAAAACTGAGGACTATACTTACAGAGAAAGTGATGAAAATGTCAGAGGAAAAAGGAGAGAGTAGAGTTGAAGCAAAGTAGTAGTATAGTGAATTAGCTTTACTTCTGAATTGTGAGATGATGTGATTTAACGTTAAATACTGTGAAAGAAAAAGGGAAAATTATATTTTTTTAAAATGAAAAAATAGTGACTTGACAGGCTGACTTCTATCCCTGTCCTCTTTGTCACATGCTATTATCCAGGAGTCTTTTTTTATTCAATATTAATTAATTCATATAAGCATTTATTCAATATTAATTAATTCAAAAAACATGAAATTCTTTTCAAGTAAAATTGATATTTGAAAATGATAGTTTTGTTTGAACATGAATATAATTTTGTGTTATTTTTGAATTTTTGTGAATGATCTGGGTGAAATTTTAAAAAAAATAGCTTTTTGGAGTTTATCAAATTTTCGAAAAATTCAAAAATTCATCTTCAAGTAAAAAATTAAATTTTTTTTGTCCAAACGGGCTCTTATTAAAATGTAAATATATTATTTTAACAGTAAAATTAAAACAATATTTAAGCTTTTTCAAATAAAGTTTATAAATTTAAAAACCACTTTGAAAGTACGATCAACTATGATAATTAACATTATTTAAAATATATATAAAAAAAGTTATGCGAAAAAAATTATTTAATTCTAAAAATCTAAAAGATACTACACCAAAATGAGACGAAGAAACAGTATTTTAATGAACATCCAAGGGGGAGTGTTATAAATATATTATATTATGGATGTTCATTTAGTACTCCGTTGTAAATAAGCTTCCTGAAGAAGCTTATCCATATGGGACTCCACCGTAAATATGTTTATCTATTTAGTACTATATTGGAAATAAGCTTCCTGAAGAAGCTTATCACTTCGGTACCCGGTTATGGATAAACATTACCCCCAGTATAAGTTTATCCATACCGGGTATAATAGGCTTATCTTTTCAGTACCCAGTTATGGATAAACATTACCCCCGGTAAAAGATTATCCATACCGGGTATAATAAGCTTATCCATTCAGTACTCCGTTATGGATAAATATTGCTCTCAGTAGAAGATTATCCATATCTGGTATAGCAGCAGCTTACACAGCAGCTTGTAGCAGCTTACACAGCAGCTTATAGTAGCTTACACAACAGCTTGTAGTAGCAGCTTACAGCAGCTTCCTTTCTTCTATAAATAGAAGAGATTTCAGTTCATTATGTACATCAGTTTGAGTTCGAATAATATATCAGTTTCTCTCTATACTTGTCTTTACTTTACGGTCTTTATTTTATAACACATCCATCTTACTACCTTTGTGTTATACCCCACACTCACCATCCCCAATACTGCTAATTTTTGTGATTTTTTTCATATATTTGTGTGTATTTGAGTTTGTGTATTTCTGTGCACAACGGCTCTTTTTTTGTAGCTTAATGAATGTTACATAATTTGCAAATTTGTCATCAGCAAAAGTCCATTTCAAAAGGATTTGTTTTTGTTGTTCTTGTTGGCTCTTTTTCCCTTCACTTTATGTTTAATAAAGGTAAGTTTGATTTATTTTATGGTAGTCAAACGGATGAATTTATAACTTTTTGCCTATTCGGCTAAGCTTCTAAAAGGGTAATTTAATGTATAAGGTATTTCGTATTCATTCGAGTAAGTGTCATCACATTAAAAATATTTTTTATTTTTAAAAGTACTTTTCAAAACATTAGTTTTTGAAAGATTAAAGATTTGTCTCCCAATGATAGGTTTCTGATCAAATCCATATGTTGATAACTCTAACCTCTAATCAGAATAACATTAAATCCCCTTTAGTTTCTTTAATGTATGGGTCGTGTTAGGACCGTAAAAATCAAGTGTCATGCGGAAGCTAGCAAAACAAACCTTCAACGACGATAAATCAGACAACAAAAGAGAAATCTACCAAAAGAGACACAAATATTCAACGTGATTCGGTCAACTAACTTACGTCCATGGCGGAGATGAGCAATACACTATAAAAAATAGAGTACAAAATATCGAGAGAATAACTCACGAAGAGGCAAACACAAGTGACACACTAACACTTGTCCCGTAAAGTTCTCCCCCTAAACACTATTCTCAAGCTCCTATGGCTACATTGTGGACGCTACTGAATGAGAAGGAAGGATCCTCAATTTATAGAAGTCCAAACCTTTTCCTACAAGAAAAAGGATTAGCCAAGTATAGGAAAATTATAATTTCCTTCAACAAAAAAGGAAAACCCAACTGAGG